>NW_027185872.1:2520991-2695545 GCF_028583685.1 Petaurus breviceps papuanus
AGAGAGAGAGATTCACGAATATTTTTACCATTTATTTCTCTATTTGGTTGCCTCTTGCAAACTGAGCTGTCTCCAAAGTGGAAAGCTGCTTTGGGCTCAGAATCCTTCTGGATTCTCCTAGAAGAAAAATGGTCTACAAAGACAGAGCATGCAGCAACTGAAAGGGACCTCAAAATGGAAATGACACAGAGACCCCTGAATCCTAATAGTCAGCGAATTATAAACCGCTGCTGGAAGAAAGTTTGAAGAAACATTGTTTTGTCTCATGTTACACAATCTGAATCGCCGCAAGTCTGTTGTTTCACAGATAACATCCAGTCACTTAACAAGTCAGAAATCCCCAAACAGTCAATTTACTAAAGTACAGCCTTGGGTTTTCCCAAGTTTTCTATCTTTTTTCCCCCATAAAATTTCTGTTGATTTTTTTTTAAGTTTTAAAGTGCTATTTGCTGATATTTGAGGTACCATAATATTTAAACTAGTTTGTATCAAGTCATTAAATGCATTTTAATTTGGATGATTCTTTTAGGGAATTTTTTTTATTTTTTATGCTTGTAACAGAATGCATTTTCATACTTATTGGTCACATATATTAAATGAGGTTCTTGAGAACACAAAGCTGTTGAAGTATCCAAGAATATCGCACACACATATACAGGAGATTATTTGAGAAGAGTACACAATTTCACATGTGATTAATCATGCCAAAAATTGAAAAAAATTAGAATGTATCTGAATAAATATATCACTTCATAAAAGCATTTTTGGTTTTAAAATATGTACTTGTTAGTAAGTTCTCTTTTTTTCCAATATTCAAGAAAGTTCACCATTGATTTGGTTGATCAGTATGCGTATTCTTTATTTCAATATAAATGTTCATATTCAGATATGTGGGGAGAGGGAGAGTTCCCCTTTGGTAGGCCTCTGTGCTATATTACACATGTAAATGGGCATTCTTGACTAAGATCATATTAATTTGCAGAGAGCTATTGCCAAAGGAGGTGGGAGGTGGAGCTGGTTTGTAGAAGGAGAGGCAACATACATCTGGGAATCAGTCTCCCTGGCTTTCCCAACTAATAGAGTAGGCATGTTGGCTGTTTGAATCTATATGTAAAAAATAAAATAAAATACAATATTAAGTTCTAATACAATGTTTTCAATGACTGTAAGTGAACAATTAAAAAAATACTAGACCACCACCTTAGCAAGACATCATCCTAAAGCAATGATGTCCACAGACTCATTTGATATCCACTGATTTTTTAAAAGCCTTTACAGTATTTTAAGAGCATGGTATTCATTACTTGATCCTAATAACTGTATCTCTCAGACTTTCATTGGAAGGATCTTACTTTCTCATCTTGCAATTCTTCAGTGTTTCACAGACGTGAATTAACATCTTTATTTCCATGCAAAATGACTGTTATCACAACCTGCACTTCCTGGTCTCCATCTTTAGTGGGGCTCATTATTTGTTTTAGTAAGCATTCCTTTTCCACTCTAAAGGATGGCAGGAGTATTTGAGTTTTTGCCTATAGGAAAATAAAGCAGATTTTGGAAATCTGAAGGAGAGATGTTTATATTCTGTTATTTTTAGAGACTGTATTTGAGAACTCTTGCTTGGCTTGGGATTAGCCAGACAATCAAAAGAAATCAGAGAACAGAGAATCTATTTGATCCATCAGGGAAGGCCTGGGGGGAGGGAGGGACTATTCTATGAAAGGTGGACTTCAAAATAAAAACTGTAAAAAAAAAAAGGCAAAATTCCCTGAAATCTAGAGGCATGAAGAGGTACATAAGAGGGATGAGAGAAGAATGAGGAGATAGGATATTTCCATTAAAATTCTTGGTGTCATTTTAGGGAATTCCATAGTAAAGACAAGAGATTTAGGCAGGGGAGTTTAGAGGTCATCTACTACATATTATTTTTTTTTAATTTTATAGGTAAGGTAGTTGAGACCCAGAGAAGTTAAGCTACTTGTGAATGGCCACACAGGGAGGAAATAAGAATGGCAGCATTTGACTCCACGTCCTGTTGATGTATCACAAGCTTTTTGTAGCACTTGCTTCCTCTTATATGATAAAAAAAATAGAAATCAATACTACACAAAATTAAAAAAACAAACAAACTAGAATTTGGGGTGGATGAAAACTCATAACCATTGCATAGTCAGGCTGGATTTCTGTTCAGAAAAGGGTAATGGTGACCCTTCTCCCTTCAACCACAGCCTTAGGCTGTCATCATCACTCTCATCATCATCATTTTGCTGATTTTTGTATTTTTTATTTATTTGCATATTCTTCCTACTTATTTTGACATAATTCTATCATTATAGAATCAAAAAGTATTTAATTCTTCTTATAGGCTTGAGGACAGAAAGCATGAAAGGAAAAAAAAAAGTAATGGTGAGGGCCATTTCCCTGCCCCCAAACAGAAGCGGAAAGAACAGAACACTTTGTCAGAAATGATGCCCAGATGAACACTTCTTTTTGGAGATGGGCTGCAATTTAAAAAGGAAAATGTGCACAGCAGTGTCCTGGAGTATCTTGGACAGGCATAGCCTGAAACAACTGCAGCTTTGAGCAGAGTCCCCTAAAAGAATAATTCAGAGGGACTCTTTTCATAAAATCCAGACACCTGAAAAAAGGGGCCAAGCAATGGCTTTATGTGCTGTCGTTCATAAAACATTGAAGAATGAGGCTCCTTCCAAAGGCAAAATGAGCGGACATCAATTTCTTTCTTAGGCACCTAATTTTATTCCTGTAATCAGAAGCATTTTGCTAAAGAAAACTAAATGACTGTCCAGCCATTACTAGCTACTGTTGACTTCAGACCACTGTTCCCCAAAACCTTTTATTAGCTTGAATTTTCTGTAGAGACCACTAGGACTCTCCTTCTGATACCACAGGCAAGCCAGAAATGACGCGAGGGAAAATGTATGTTCTATTTTCAAAGTTTCTACTAGAAAACTTTACAGTTGTGTAATTGGCTAGATCATTAAGCACACCCTCATTATAGCTCAGGGGGGTTGACATTCCTTCATATATATACATATATATAGTATTATTGCATGTATGTATACACACAAAACACATACATGTATCTGTATATACACGTATGCTCACATACACAACATAATAAACACACAGTCTGCACAAACACATTCTCACACAAACATATGTGTTTCAAAACATATAATACATATAACACACAAACATGCATGTCTTTATTAACACATACATATGCAAACACAACATGGACACACATATACAAACAGACATGTGTGTATACACACATATAGCATATACATAAAGAGAGATGCATACACGTAACATATATATGTTTACTGAGAGCCATAAGAGGAAAGGACAAGTTTCCTCTCTGAGGAAAATGGGATCCCCTGCTTTTGCCCTCTCTCTTTATCAATTCAATTATAGTCAAATGGAGACTTGATTTGCACATGGAGCTTTTGCCTGCTTCAGAGCATCTGGATGTTTTCAACAGGACAACATCTGGAGACAAACAACAGGGAGGAGAGATTGACGCCAGTGACAAGAAGCCTAAGGCCAGGCCTCCAGATGCCCAGGCCTGCCACTGCTCGCCTGTCTTTCTTGAGCCTTCACCTATGGGCATATACCCGGATAGGCACCAAAGGTGGCTGGCCTCTTGAGGTGGTGACCTGCCTTCTCCCCTAAGCTGTATCCTGTTCCCTCCTGCCCATGTCGGGCTCTCTGGGAGTGGCAACTGCACCCACAAAGTCAGGGCTCCAGCCTGTCTCTACTACAGATGTTTGGGGAGATCTGGAACAAAGGTGGCCAGCCTGTTGTTTGCCTCGAATGTTTTACAATTAGTCACCAAACCCCACGGGATTCTCACTCGTGCTGAGATATTTGAAGACAAATCCAAGGGGGGCATAGTCATGCCCCATCCAGAGGCAAGCTCCAGTCCTCTGGGACGTTCCCTCAGCTTTCTTTCTATTACAGAAGCTTTATTCAAAAGGGAGCATTTGAGGCTGAAATCAACAAACTCCCCTGCCCTGGGCCTAGTAGCTATGTGTATACACACATGTGTAATATATGCTTGTACCTGTAGACACACATGAATGTGTGTATGTGCCTGTTTTTATATTTATAGAAAGTGAGAAAGAGACACATCAACAGAGACAAATGGGCAGATACAGATGACAGATGACCTTGACTTGGACTATAGGACCACACTTCTCCACCGACTTAGGAAGTCAGCAAAGTTTGACTTTGAGACATTAGTTCTATGTTCCCTCTCTGTCCCCCTCCCACTCACATGGATTTCCCTTCTCTGTCAAAATCTGTTCTAAGGTCATTTGTCTTTGCTAAGGTATGAGATGCTGGAATCAAAGTCGGAGAAGGAGACTTCAGCCACTGTGAGGTCACAGGCTAAACGTGTCTTTCTCTTAGTTTCAGTTTCCTCACCTGTAAATCATGGGGGTTGAGCTAGGATTTTGGCTTTAGTGCTCAAAGGGACATCAGGGGCCTTCCAGTCCCATCCCTCATCTTATAATTAAGGAGACTGAGGTCCTGGGCAACTATCTTTCCTAAGGTCCCATCCGGATTTGAACACTGGTTCTTTGGTTCCAAAGGGAGCATTCTTCCCCACCTCCCTTTCAGATCTAAATCTGATTCCTCCAAGTGCTATTTGTTTTCTTTAACAGGGAACCAATCAAAAGGCTCTTCGAGCATCTTGTGCCAAGTGCTGTGCTAAGTGTGGGGTTTTTCCATTTTTGGTCCCAAGCTCCAAAGGTCAAATTTCTGCCTTCAAGCAGGAGGTAAGAGGGAGTTTAAGTGTAAAGACTCCTGTCTGGATTGAGTAATGCTTGACCAAGAACCTAGTTCGTTTGTCTTTGAGATCAGTGCTCTTAGACCAGAAGCTCTTAATTGGGGCTCATGGCCTTTTATACCTCTTGCTTAATCAATCTAGATGCAGAACTCTATTGCAACATAATCAGTCGCCTTTGTAGTCCTGTGCATTGTTTTGTTGTTGTTGCGTTGCATTTAACAACATTTCTCTGAGAAAGGGTCCATAGACTTTACCAGGAGCCCAAGGGGGTAGGAAAGGTAAAGGAAAGGTAAATAACCCCTCTCTTTGAAAGAGCATTTCTCTAATTCAAACTTTTCTAGTCCCCACATTGCTTCTTAGCGATATTTAATGTAACTCAATTCCAAGGTAACAGTTGCCTTGTACTAGATGTGTATATATCTTGTATAACCCTGTATACAGTGATGGGCTTGTAAGTGTTCATCCAACACACACACACACACACACACACACACACACACACACACCCCTGTCTATATGATACTTACACATACACAAACCTACACTTACACACACACAAATACACATATATAGTACATACTTCAAATCCAATATGCATTATGAATATTTTCTCTAACATTTTCTTAAGTCTGATCAACCAACAAAACAATAAATAAAGCCAGACTTAAACTATTTATTCATTTCTGAGGTATACACGCTCACATTAGAAATGAGTGAGACTCCACCAAGAACACACATTCCTTGAGGGTAGGAATGGTTTCCTTTTTGTCTTTGTATCTCCTGGGCTTGGCACTGTGCTGGGAACAGACACAATCCAGCCTTATTAACTTGTTATGGTACAGGCTATTGTCCCCTTGATACAGATGTAGACACTGAGGCTGAGAGATGGCAAGGGAAGTGACTTGCTCCTGGTTGCACAACTTGGAAATGACAGAAGCATTTGAATCCCATTCTTTCTGACTCTTCCATTCCATGTCATAGCTACCAAGCCACCCTGCCTCCCCAGGACAGAAGAGGGAGGAAGTAGATGAATGGATATGAGACTCCGGGTCATCCTTCCTTAAGCTTCCCCTCATGTGGGTGTTGCCCTTCCTTTGGCCTAGTTTATCATGACTTTGCCCTCAGATGTCTCCCTGGAGCTGCTATCCCCTAGAACATGAGGTTCCAGAGCCAGACCTATAACAGAACAATGGAATCTCAGGAGATATTTCAGAAGTCTTAGGTGGCATAGGAGATAGGGCACCAGACCTGAGCTCAAGAAGACCTGAGTTCAAATCCAGTCTCACACACTTACTGGCTATATGGCCCTGGGCAAGCCACTTCACTGTGTTTGCCCAACTTTCTTCATCTGTAAAATGAGCTGGAGAAGGAAATGGCAAAGCACTCTAAGACCTCTTCCAAGAAAAGTTGCCATGGAGACACCAAGAGTCAGACAGGACTAAAAAATAACAAAAGGGTGGGGGGAGGCAGGGAGCTCCCTTTTCAGTATCCCCAACAAGTGAATACTTTGCCTTTACTAGTGATGGGGCTGGGCTTCTTACTCCAACACCCCCAAGCCAGGCCATTCTGCTTGGAAACAATCATCAGTATTAAGAAGTTTCTTCTAAATCAAGCCTCACCAACCGATCCTCGTTCTTGCAAGTGGGCCAAGCATATTGAAGTAAATCCTTCTTTCATCAAGGGACAGAGAGGTCCTCAAAGAGCAGGAGGCAATGTTCATTTCCCTCCAGAGTGTCCTGTCCCGACCACCCCACTCCATCATGCCTATGATTGACACAATCATAGTTGTGGGGCTTAAAGTCAGCTCCTAAATCATTAACTGGGGATCAGCACACCAGTGGAGTGAAAGCATGGGAAGGATCCCTTCCTCTTCCATCAATATGGGTTTCATAATGATCCCATTGGTAGAGCCAGGGATCCCCAAACACAGGGCTTTTGTTTGTCTATTTTTGACTAGTACTAGCTTCTTGTCTTCAGGTAAGACAATTTCTCCACTTGATAGGTGAATATAGTTTGAGGCTTGGAAAAAAAATCTTACATAGTTCTGTTCTCTCCCCTTTCCCCAATATCTTTTCCATGGTTTTCTGTTCTGACTGCACCATCATATGATAAGAAGTATATGCATTTCTTTGGCAGTTGAGGGTATAAAAGCTAAAAAAATATATATATATAACTTCATCTTTTCCTCAGAACAACCCTGTGAGAGGTCAGTCTTCATTTCTGTTTTAGAAATGGGGAAACTGAGGCTCATGATGGTTATGTAACTTGTACTGTCCGGAACAGTTAATCCTGTATGGATGGGGCAGGATTTCAACCCCCTACTCTTCCTGACTCCAAGACCAGCCCTCTCCACAATACCACTGTGTCTCAAATACAGGCCCTTATTTATTGCTTTCTCTTTTCTTTCCTACAGTTTGTTCTTCCCATAACTACCAAGCTGATCTTATAATCATGTAGGAGATGAGAAGCAATGCCTTAACCTTCACGAAGCTACACAATTCTCACTCTTTTTTTGTTTTATTATTTTTTAAAATAATAATTCATTTTCCCCAGTTGTGTATAAAAACGATTTTTATTATTCACTTTCAAAAAATTTGAGTTACAAGTTCTCTCCTTTCCTTCTTTTCTGCCTCCCTGAGATGGTGAGCAATTTGATAAAGGTTAAACATGTGCAATCATGCAAAAACATATTTCTATGTTAGTTATAATGTGAAAGAAAACCCAGAACAAAAAAGAAAAGAAAAGGAAAAAAATAAAGTGAAAAAGGGTACTTTGATATGCATTTAGACTCCATTAGTTATTTCTCTGAAGGTGAATAGGACTGTGCATCATGAGTTCCTTGGGATTGTCTTGGATGATTTTACTGCTAAGAATAGCTAAATCATTCACAGTTCTTCATTGTACAATATTTGTGTTACTGTGTATAATATTCTCCTTGCTCTCCTTACTTTTCATCAGTTCATGCAAGTCTTTCCAGGTTTTTCTGAAAGCATCCTCCTTGTCATTTCTTATAGCACAATATCATTCCCATTCCCTAATCACTAGCATCCCCTCATTTTCCAATTATTCATAACCACAAAAAGAGTTGCTGTTGATATTTTTGTACAGATAGGTAATTTCCTCCTTTTATTTAATCTCTGTGGTATAGATTTAGCAATAGTATTGGGAGGGAGAATGTAACAAACAACCACAGACATATACAAAGCATATGTATAAATTATAGCCATTTGAACATAGTTCCAAATTGCTCTCCAAATTGGTTGGATCAGCCCACAACTTCACCAACAGTGCATCAGTTTCCCATTTTCCCCCCTTAAGCATTTATCATTCTCCTTTTGTGTCATATTAGCAATCTGATGGGTGTGTAAGGTGGTACCTCAGAGTTTTAATTTGCATTTCTCTAATCAATAGTGACTTAGAACATTTTTTTTTCATATGACTGTGGACAGCTTTGATTACTTTGTCTAAAACCTGCCTGCTCATATCCTTTGATCATTTATCAACTGGGGAATAGCTTGTATTCGTATAGAAGCTACACAATTTTTATAACCAATACAGGGTATTTTTGATGAACTGAAAGGTAGTCTTGTAACCTTGACACCCTCCTAGTGCTGAAGTTTAACCACAAATCACCTGAGGAGCCCTTAATGGCAATCCCATCTCCAAAACTTTGTTCACACTCAAGCCTAGGCCTGAGGTGCCTTTCCTTCTGACACTAGATACTTGACATTTCACTTCTTCCCCTCCTCCACTAAGCCTTATTGGCTCTGCTTCCCCAGAGCCCTGTGTTCACATTCCTTTTTATGCTGATGTGTTATTATGTTGTTGTTGTTTTTTTTTTAATGTGTCCCTGCATTGAACTGTGGGGGCAGGGCCCATTGCATCACCATCTCATCTCTGTTTTCGTTGAAGCAGATGCATTGATATTCCTCACCATCAAGGTGCAGATGTGGTCTGCTACATGGCACTGAGCCCCCAGGAGAAGCCCTTTGTACCAAAGCTAAGAAATTTTCTTATGTCAATTTGGTTTTATTCATCATCGAATCTTCTTCAAGTGGGAAGCAGCCTGGGCCAGGGGGTGGGGAGAGGGAGAGTGCAACCAATAGCCACAGACATGTCAAGTAGAGTGGACAACACTGGCTCTTGCCTGTGCTTGGTGTAAGCTCAGGGCATGATTCTATGGCCCTGCCTGCCTGACTCTCCTTTCCATATAGGAGCTGCCTCCATTCTCTGCCCCTTCCCCCCTCCAGAACTGAGAGGAGAACAGAGAACGAAAGCAGAGCCCCTTCTGTGTAAGACACCAGAATAATAGCTTCCATTGACAGCAGGCTCACTTTAAAGTTGGCAGTAGGCTTAACATGATTTCTCTTTTCTGAACCTCCCTATAAATCTGAGTTAGGTCATAAGGTATCATTAGCCCCATTGTATGAAAAAGAAACTGAGGCTTGTGGGAGTTATGTGACTTGCCCTAGCGTCACATGACTTTTTAGTAGGGTGGGAGTTTGAAGTCATGTCATTATTAGTCCTAGTCCAGCAATCTCTCTGGCTCTCTGCTATATGCTAGGCCCTCTCTCTCAATGTGTGTGTATGTAGGGATATATGTATGGCTATGTATACACAGACATATACACACACGCATGCACACATTCATTCTGGGTGTGAATACACACATGCATAGAGAGACCAAACCAAAAATCAATGAGGACAGAATGGAATCCAGATTCCTCTGACTTGAAATCATGCCCTTTGTCTACTATATAATGATGTCTCAGCCTCATGAGAAGCGAAGGGGAGGATGAAGGGGGAGTGATAGATGAAGAGAGAGAGGAAGGAGAGAAAAGAGCAGGGAGAGAGGGAAGAGGGAGTCTAAAAGAAAGGGAGGAAGAGAGAAGGTAGAGAGGAAGAAAAGGTACAAAAGAAAAGGAGGAGAGAGAGGGAGGGAAAGAAGGAGAGAAGGTAGGGAGGGGAAGGAGAAGAGATATAAAAGAAAGGGAGGAAGAGAGAAGGTAGAGAGGGAGGGGAAAACAGAAGATAGAGGGGAAGACAAGATAACAGGGGGAGTAAGCAAAAGGGTAGAGGAGGGAGAAATATAAAGGAAGAGAAGAAGGAAAGGAAAGGAAAGTAGGGGATGAGAGTGAGGGAAAGAGAGAGGAAGAAACAAGGTAGAAGGGGAGGGGGGTGAGCCAACCGGGAGCCCATGCCTTTCACACTTAGTTGTCTTTGCACCTTAGCTTGCATTCTTCTTTAGTTTGAACTCATTTGCCATTCTGCCTCGGAGCCTCATCCCTTAAAATATGGAGCATGCTTCAACATAAAACTCATCTTAGTAAAGAGAGATTTCAATTTCAGTTCCTCTCACCACGGAGATCCCTGACTTTGGAGCTGTGTTTTGCTTAACACTGACCAGGTGTCATCCAGCCCTCATGAAGCCCAGCTTCCTTCTATACTGAAGGCACCCAGATCCATCCCTTCTTTTCTGTCCCTTCTTCCATAGAGCTTGTTATCAAGCAGCTCATTTATTTACTTAGCCAATATCTGCTCTTTTCATCAATATCAATGAGCTCATGTATTGAGTTTGACCAGGTTCCCTCTTATGTCTGGAATATCCCTCTCTCCTCACCTCTGCCTTTAAGAATCTGCACCTTCCTTAAAAGCTTTCAAAGGTCACATCCTAACCAAGGCTTTTCCTTACCTCTGTCCTGCCCCAGCTGCTAGTGGCTCCCCGAAATTGTCCTGTGAACTTTTGGTGTAGACCTATGTATGCACACATTATCTCCCCTGTCTAGATTTTGCACTCACTGTAGAATTTCACTTTTGTCTTTGGATCCCCAGCCCTTCACACAGAGCCTGACCAGTAGTGATTACTTACTAGGTGCCTGTAAAATAATTGTTTGAGAAAGAGCTTTGTAGAATGTACCCAGCTATTGACATCAATGAATGTGAGCTGTAATGCCATGTTAGGTTGGGCATTCTTCCTATCAAGGTGTGTTGAATTAGGCAAATAGGAAGCTTTTCTTGTACCTCCCATTGGCTCTCTTTGGGCAACCCCCTTTGAAAGAACTCTTATTTTTGAATATTCATCAACCTAGGTATCTCCCAGGATTTTCAGCATTTCATTCATCTTAATAGGAATAATTAATCTTTGCTGAATGTTTCTTCTATCAAATGCAAACTCTTTTGATTAGGTGCAGGAGTATGTAGTAAGTGGGTACAAGCTTTCCCCATAACCCCATGGCCTTTCCATACTCTTGAGGTCTGGCCCTTTATCCATCTCTCCTCCCCAAGCTCCTTTACACTTAAATGCCTTTCAGCTTGGAATAACCCCCATTTCCATTACTTTCTTCAAGACTTGGCTGAGGAATATAAGCTCCCCGAGGGCAGGAAACATTTTCATTGATATAATAATACTAATAATTGCCACTTACATGAACTTTGAGGTTGTGTTCTCCTCACAACCACTTGGTTAGGCACATGCTATCATATACCTATTTTACAAATGAGGAAATTGAGGCAGAGAGGATGAATGGCTACTAAGTATCTGAAGTTGGACTTAAACTCAGGTCCTCCTGACTCCAGGGCTAGTGCTCTATCCTATGCACCACATATTTTCACACAGGCAATGACTAGTGGGGTGGGATTTAAACCCAGACCCTCTGACTCTCTGCGGCTTTTTCCCCTGTTTTCCTCTCCTCTGCACTCCCACAGGATTTACTTGGTGCCTTTTGTCCTGCTGTCTGAGGTTTCCATCTCCTGGATGGGAGATGTGGTCTGCCTTCATCTGTTCCTCGGCTTACACTGTCCACTCAGTTGCCCTTAATGCCTCTGGTTCTACAGAGATTTTTCCATTCACTGGGATGGAATTCTCTCTGTGAAGGAGTATCTGCAGCCTCCTCCCTTCTGTCTCCCAGTCGTGACTGAGGTTCTACTTGGTTGACTGGTAATTGGGTCAGTCCCAGGGACAGCTGTGAGCATTGATTTCAGTGTGTCTATCAATCCAGCTGGATCCTAAAGGTAAGGGAGGATGCTTTCTCAGAGACCTACCATGAGGCTACTTGGTGGTTCTTTCTCTGGGACTAGCTAATAAAGATCTGGGTGTCCAAGTCAATGAGTTAGCAGGCATTTAGTCAGCACACACTGAGTTCTGAGCTCTTTATTAGCCACGGCTAAGGGAGAAGCCAGGGCACTCTTTTAGGAGGCTCACACAGTCCTATATGCCACATGCTATTTAGAGAGTCCAAAATAAGTTATGTGAGGTGTCCTTTCAGACAGTGCAAACAAATTGGACCATGAAGACAGGGTCAGAACCTGTCATGGCAATCAGGAAATACTTTCAGAAGGAGGCAGCCTTTGGATTGGGCTTAAAGGATTGGAAGGGAGTTGATAGATGAAAGTAGGAAGAGTGTTGAAAAAAGGAGGAAGTGAGAGGGCACTGGGAGGCATGTTGGGTTGGAGTAGTTCAGTTTTTGGGAAGTATGAGATACATGAAGACATAAAATAAGCCTGGCGGAGGCAGAGAGGACAACATTGTGGAGGGTCTCAAATGCCAGGCAAAGCAGTGTGAACTTTATTTGATGGACAGTTGGTTGTTGTCCTTAGTGTTTGAAGAAGAACAAAGTGACATCACAATGTTGGGGTCAAAGTACAGTCTAGTGTGTCTGATAAGACCAACATGAGGTTAGAATGCTCTACCACAGGTCAGGCACAAACAGTCCATATAACTTTATTGAACTTTATTTGGTGGCCAGGAGGGAGCCATTGAATGACTTTGAGCAGAGGAGTGATGTTTCCAGATGTATACATGAAGGAGATAAGTCTGGCAGAGGCACGAAGAAAGCTTTGGAGACAGTTGAAAAGGGAAGCTGAGTGAGGTGCAAGCTGCCTCCCTGCAGGTAGTAATGAGGGCCTTAAAAAGAGAGGAGGACATGTGGGAAGGGGATGGTATGGTCAGTTCCAAGGGGTGCCTCAGAGTTATCACCAGTGTGAATGGGCTGGACTAATGGACAGGGGGCTTTAGGAAGAGGAGTGGGTCTGGGGGGAAGGATAACAAACTTGATTTGGAAGAGGATAGGGCTGGAATGCCTTGGGGCATTGACTGCAGATATCCTGCTGGGAGAATGGGCACATGGATCAGAAGCTTGGGCCAGCAGGCCAGACTGCAGATATATCCCTGGATTCTTATTATCAATAATCCCATTATTATTAAGAATAACTTCTCTGATGCTTTTATTTGCAACATGATTCACATACCTGATCTCATTTTCAACCACAGTACTGAGAGAGAAGGGCTATAGGTATTAGGACTCCCATTTAGTAGATGAAAATAAAAAGCCACTGAGTTTTAGAGAAGACACATGACCAGAGGCAGCCAGCTCATAAATGTCTGAGGCTGGATTCAAACCAGAGTCTTCCTGATTACTGCTCCAGGTAACACTCTCCCAGAGCTGAAAGGGAGGTTAGAGGCCATGGAATCTAAACCTCCTTTGATAAATACATGTGATGGCTCTATTATCATAAGTTTCTGTAGCCTAAAATCATAAAAAATCATTTGTTTTTTGATATTTGATAAAAATCAACATCCCTGTGACAAAGTTATTTTTTTTAAGATGTTCCTTAACTTCCTTCACTTTCCAAGAGAAATAGGAGGATGTGTCTGAGCTAATGCTTTCTTCTGGTCTTCCTTTTTAGATCTCTCTTACTATCCTTTCCCACACACCTCTCACTTACTGAGTCACAATCTCCTGTATGCATCAGAAATGTATGACTGGGTATCCTCGTCTGTAACTGTAGCAGCTGCACCCCAGCATCCCCAGGGTGGCTGCCAACACAGGTTCTTAGATCTGCTTTGCTAAAGGAAAGCAACTCAAAATGGGTTAACAATCGTGCTTTAATGAAACATATGTCATTTGCCTAGTTCAGGGGAAAAATTCAGCACCACGAACTTCAGAGAATACAAACATGTTACAAGCAGGCAACAAATACAGAGAAACATCAGCAGACAGGCTTCCAACTGTCTGACCATTACATCCACACCTAGTCAGTGAACAGAGAGGGAAGCATCAACATCTGGGTTTTCAAATCCAGGGTCTCAACGGCTGCCCGGAGTCTCATCTGGTCAAATCACACAGCACTTCTCAAAGTGAGCCCCCAAACAAAACCTCACATCAGGGTATATATAGCCTTCTCCTGGGTCAGAGACCACCACACCCCTCATGACCCACTGCCCAATCACAAAGCAACAATGTGTGTGTATTCCTGAAAAACAAGCCTCCTGCCACAGGCTCCAGGTGATCACATTCAGCCTATTAGGGGGCAGAGGATTTTTTCAAATCTGGGAAGGTTCTCAGAGTCACTTAAACCTATCAAAGGGCCTAGGGACAGGGAAGATATTTAATTCCCATTCCCATTAACAATAACATGAGAAGGGGATGAGACTAGGTGATCTCGAAGGTGATTCCTGGTTCTACACTTTGAATTCTATTTTTTTCCCTCTAAGTTAACTTATTTAATTTTAGTTTTCAACATTCACTTCCAAAACCTTTTGAATTTTAAATTTCCTCTGTCTCCCTTTTCTTCCCCCTCCCCAAGTCAGGGTGCAATCTGATAAAGGCTCTATGTATACATTCTTAAACATTTTCTCATTAGTCATCCAACCCTTTTTACAGATGAGAAAACTGATGAAACAGGATGTCATGTTACTTGCCTTGGGTCACAAAGGAAATACATATCAAAGGTTGAATTTGAACGTAAGTCCTTTGAATAAGTTTGTTAAAAGAGGAGGAAGAGTGAAAAGAAGGCTAGGGACACTGTTTATGATATTGAATGTCTTTTTAAAGATAATAATAAAGCATTGTCAAGAATATTTTAAAATCAATTAATCTACATTGATTTTACAACAAGAATTTATTAAACACCCAGTATAGGCCAGATCATATAGTATGACAGTAAAATTGGAATGGAAAAACAGTTTCTTTCCTCAAGGCATTTACATTCTGTTAGGGGAAGATAAGATGGAGGCAGAAAAGGAAACACATACTATATACAAAGAAAGTTCTAGGTATGGTGCCCAAAGCAGAAAGATAGACTGCCTTCCTGTAGGAGGCACTACTTGAGTTAAGTTTTGAACAAAGCTAGAGATTCTCATATATGCAACTGAGGAGGGAGGGCATGGCAGGCATCAGGGACAGCCTGTGCAAATGCATGAAGATGGGAGGTGGAGTGTCATGTTCAAGGAATAGTAAGGCCAGTTTAATTAGGAGTCAGTATATATAAAAGAGAGTGATGTATCTAGAAGAATTAGAGCAATATTCTGAATTTGCTGCACCAAGAAATTCTGCATTATTGCTTGGAGCTGCAAATGAAAAGACAGAATATAGGCACATCACCATGGAACTCTTAAAGCTGAGTGCAGCTGACCTATTCATAATATCTTGAGAATGCTAAACCACCTGAAGGTGGTAGAAAGTTAGCGGGAAGAGGGAGTCACAAAGTCAGGTGGTTGAAGAGGTTATATAAAGCCAGGGAGAATCAGTGTAGTTCAGCAGTGGAGTATTTGTATTTTTCATATTCCGAGAAAGAGTTAAATATTAACAGAAAATTGATCGCAAGTTGCACAAGCACATCCATGATTTTGTCCCAAGGCAGTGAAGTTACTCATGGGAAAGCACTATTCCTTCATCCTTTGTGGTGGCAAGGTCCAGCTTTCCCACAGGCCTTTGCAGAAATACCCAGCTTTCTAGAAGCACACCATAATAAGACAGCATAGAGCCCTGATTCTACATATGCAGTAAGCTGAGAAAGGCAGATTGTAGCCTAATTGCAAAGTCATATTATATCCTAAACTGAAGAATTTGTATATCATCCTAGAAGCCACTGAGGGAGAATGGGGGGTGAGCATGGTTGTTATTTGATCAGACCTGTAACTTAGCAAGATGATGTTGACAGTTGGGTGATAATGGTTTTGAAAGGGGTAAGAGAGTAGCAGACAATTTAAGAGCCTACTGAAATAATCTGGGAAAGAAGTGATAGGAGCCTAAATCAGGATGAGTATGGAGATGGATTTGAAAGATGTGTCTATGAGGTCAAGAAGATTTGACTGTTGACTGGATGGGAAGGGGAGGGGAAGAGCAGAGGAGTGGATGATGGAGGTCTACCAGTAATTGACCGGAAGGATGAGAAGTTGGGGAAGGAGGGGGAAGGTTTTAAGGGAAAGGTGATGAGTTCTGTTTTGGACAATACAACTGCTTCCTTTTTTCACACACATTGAAGGAAAAAAGGAGAATAAGGGAGTGAATAACAAGATGGGTAGACTAGGGTTTAGGAAACCTTTCTTTCCCTGCTCAAATGATGCCTCATTGCTGGTATAAACTATTCTGAAAACCAACTCCTAGAATAAGGCATATACTAAATATTAGTATGTGCTGCTTAAAAGGGAGAATATGATGAATATATGTGACAAAGGACCTCCCAAAGAAATGTTGACTGTGCAAATAGTGGGAAAAATCAGACTGGTTGGTGGGCACACAGGAAGAATTGTGGAGGAAATAAAGAACAAACAGAAAAATCTCAGAATGAAATTCTGAGACCATAAGAGGTAGAACATTAAGAGAAAAACAAATGAAAAAAATCCAACAAAAAACCAAGCAGCCATAATAGAGACATAGGGCAATTCATGGAGTTGTAAAAATTAATGGAAAAATAGTTGGATTAATAAATCATAAAAATGGAGTGCCAACCTAAAATAAAATCAAATGAATGATAAAGGCCGGATGAATTGAGGAAAAATGGATTTTGGAAGATGTGAGGACAAACAATAAAAGCCCATTCAAGAATGTAAGGTCAACTAGGGAGATTCTTCCCGGCCTCTTGAGGAATAGGGAGGAGAACATTTTTCTGGGAAAGGGTGGGGAACATGCCAGGAACACGGCTAGTTTTTCCAGGGGAAAAAATATGAAAACTTAATAGAATCAGACAGTGGTAATTAGGGACACAAAATAGTTAAATTTTCAGTCTTTGAAAAAGATCCAGTTTTTCAGAGCCAATGACCTGTATTCCAGAATTGCAAAACAGGTAATGGATCAAACTGGAGAGTCCATTGGAGACCAATTCAATGAAAAAAAGAAAAAAAAGAAATGAGTAGCCCTTATTCATCCTGGCAGGAAGAAGAAAAAAAACAGGGCAGAGGAAAGTGTAGGGAGATCTGCCCTTTGGATGAGAGAACATCTGGGCCAGATGGTGAGTTTACAATGATCAAACAACTATGAAAGACCAGGAGTACGTAATGAGGACCCAGACTGCCCGAAAGCCACTAATCAACCACTTGACTCAGTAAAGTTTCAATAGTAATTGACAGATGAATTAAAGGTGGAAGTGAGAGTAATTTGTACTGGAGATATTACTACCAATCTTGCGGATGAGGCTTGGATATTGCTGGATCTCTTTATGGTAAAATGTGGCAGAGTATCAGAATTCCTGATCCTGAGACAGTGAGACATAGTGGAGGGAGAATGGCATAGTCAGGGACCTCAGCTCTGACATCTCTGCTTTGTAAACGTGGGGAGGCTGGTTACATTCCAGCTCCCTTCGTCCACATAGAGTGGGGAGGGGGAGCACTAAATCATACATGAAGATTCCTGCAGGCTACATGTTGACTTAGAAAACTGACTGTTACATCATCTATGTTAAATTATATTTTCGTTTTACTAAACATTTACTAATTACATTTGAATCTTATTCAGGTCCTGTTGCTAGCCATATTCAAACGTTTGATATCTAAGTTTCCTGGGACTTATTTACAGTCACCAAGGTGTTACAACCTGCACTGGTGAAGGAAGTTCCCACATCAGGAATTCCCTATGATGTTGCCACAGATTTTTTTTTCCTCCTTGGTGAGATAGTCAGCTGGTTTTCTTTTCCTTGACAAACTAAGATGACTGGTGCTTAGCAGGGCTAAAGCAGGGAGTGAATGCTTCCTGCCATGCTTCCATTCACAGGACCAGGGTCCAAACCCTTACTTAGGGACTTACTGCCTATGTGACCATAAGCCTCAGTCTCATCATCTGCAAAAAAGTAGTATCAGATGGCCATCTGAATGTAAGTCTATGATTCTGTGATCTTATGATTGTATTGTCTTAGGAAAAAAAAATAAAACTGTGGGTTCACAAATTACAATCTGTTGAGTACCTTGAATTCAATGAATAATGCTGATGCAAAACCCAAATGTATTGGCCATGAGCCAGTGTCATAGTGGAAAGATTCATGGGGGAGTATGTTGTTTAGGAGAAGAAGTCCTGGGCTTAGACCCTGAATTTGAATCTACCATCTCTCACTGGCTGGCACTGTGACCCTGAGCAAGTATTTCTGTGACTGTCTAGGCCTCAGTTTCTCCATCTGTACAATGGGTATTAGTGATAACTATGGTGATTTACTATCAGTGCATGAGGCTACTATGAGGGTCTAAGGAGAGAAGAGACAAAACTTATTGGTAATGTGCTGGGCCTTATGGTTGTGATTGCTTCTTGAATGAAACGAGACCATTCTAGATCTTTCCATGGTAAACAAAAGGGATCCTAATTGACTATCGTATAGGAAGGATGTTCAGTCAGGATGCAGTCCAGGTAGAGGAAGACCCCTCATCTCAATACAGAATATGGGCAGAGAAGTGAGTGTGCTGCCACACTGGGCCTTGGGGTGTCTGCCAGGTTTGAAAGGCTTAGATGCCCCAGGAATGAATATCCGACAAATCACAATGAGTATTTCCTGAGGTTATCAGTGAGCTTTGGTAGAGATGTAATTTGTGCTTGAGCCTCCTGAGTCAATCCAGTCTTGTCAGTGTTGATAACAATTTCCCTTGTACTACTCACTGCTCCCCCCCTTCTCTGCCCCCACCCCCACCCCAGGGTGGAGCTGTTGGCAAACTGTGCCAAACAAGGCTCCTAAGGAATTAGGTCTTTGGATAGGTGGGGGCCCATAAAGGTAGTAGAGGAATCAGGGCATCAGGTTTGGGACTGGCCGATTTGAGAGGTGTTTGTGAAAGACTTAAGTGAAACACTTAAGTGGCCTTGATGTCATTCCCTTTTAATGATAGAGGTCTCCTGAGTCCTCTTCCTCCAGAGGCAAAAAGGATGTGCAGTGGACAGAGCACTGGACTCAGGAAGACCTGAGTTCAAATCCAGCCTCAGAAACTTATTAGCCATGTGCCTCTAGGTAAGTCACTTAAACTCTGGTTTGCCTCAGTTTTCTCATCTGTATAATGGGGATGATAATAGTGCCCATCTGCCTCCCAGAGACACTGTTATCTCAAATGAGATCATAATTATATTCTGTTTAGCAAAGTGCCTGGCTTATAGTAAGTGCTATATAAATGTTAGTTATTGTTATTATTATTAATTTTATTTTGTTAAAGAGGACTTTTTTTTTGGCATCACGCAACTCATTCTGGACAAGGGATATGACCCTACATTGTCTATTCACTAGCAGCAAAGGTCCAGTAACAGGTAGGCTATTGCATTTCAAACGTGGTGAAGGGAGTAGCCTCTTGGGGGAGCTTCCTAGGGTGGCACCAATTCATTGCTGACTGCTTCTGGAAGGTGGGAGAGCAGACCTTGGCTGTCAAGGGTGTGATACTGAAGCTGTTAACAGTGGCAAACTTCACGCCTTGAGCTAGAGGCAAAAGGACAAATTGCATTTCAGAGAAAGGTTCAGGACTCTGGGAGCCTGATGGTTGTTTGGTTTGTCCACCCATAGGTAGCTATCAAAAAAATTCACTCAGCCTGATTCTTTTGGACAGAGAAATCTAAAACCAGAAGTCCTAAGGGGTCATGAAAGCCCAGGAGGAGAAGCTGCTAGACAGCTCACTTTACATCCTCCAGGACTATAGCCTGTTCTGGGTCACACTCAAAGGTGGATTTGAGGGTAATTCAATCAATGGAGTCCAACAGGAATCAAAGGTGGAAACTTTGTGTTCCTTAAAGCCCTGAGAGTTCAAGAAAGTCTGGGCTTCATTTCATTTCAGAGAGTGGGGAAGTGTCAGCAGTTTAATCCTGCAATGTCTTCAGAATCCTCAAGCTCTTTATCCACTGGATTCCCTAGAACTTGACTGAGCAAGATAGACCCTGGACTTTCTAAATTTAGGCTACCATCTGATCCAGAATCTTAGTCCTGGGGCCTCATTCAACCCAATCAACAACAGGTCATCTGTATAATTGTATCTCCATAATTGCCATAAAAATAACACATGAAGCAAAGCAAAAGCTCTGGGAAAGTCTAGGTAAACTGTATTTACACTATTTTTCCTATCCACCAGGGTAGTAAACCTATTTTAAAAAAAAAGGAAAAGGGAAGGAGATTGTTCTGATATAGTCTATTTTTTAAAAAAATTGCCCCATTATCAAATTTTTTTTCCTACTTCACCTTCCACCTCAATATAAAAAAGAAGAAAAAAATAACCAACCCAAACTTTTGTAAATAGAGATACATCATTAAGTCAGACAAATCCCCATCTTGGCCATATCCAAAACATGATCTATTTGGAACAAATCCATGCTGAATCTTTGTAATCAGAGACTCCCCTTCCTCAATTATTCCTTTAATATGCATTCTGTCATATTCATTGAGTAGATCATAGTGGCTCCTGGTGATGCTATTGTTAGACATTAACTAGAGGCTACTAAGGGATTCTTAGAATCCATGATTTTATGACGTTTCCCAAAAGATGAAGAGAATCTCATTGGCCAGTGGTTTTCATATTATGGTTTCTTTTCATGGATATTTGCCTGTCTTCCTTTGTTTATTTCTTCATTTTTTCCATCATCTTCCAAAATCCTTAGTAATGGGTCAACTACCACATTCCCCTGGTACTTCTAGGATCTGAGACTGAGTCTCACCTAGGCCAGGAGGTTGTACTCCTCAAAGACCATGATAGATTTCCCTATTTGTCATGAGTTTCTACTCCCTAATTTCTTTTTTTTAAGCAATTGGGGTTAAGTAACTTGCTCAAGGTTACACAGCCAGTTATTTTGTGTGGGTGCCAAGTATCTGAGGCCAGAACCGATCCTGAATCTCCCGATGCCAGGGCCAGTGCTCTTACTCACTGAGCCACCTGGCTGCCTCTCTACTCCCTAATTTCCAGTTTTCTGCTGTCCTCTCCAGTGCCAAGTCATTCTCCCATCCACCCACCCATCCATCCATCCATCCATCCATCCATCCATCCATCCATCCATCCATCCATTCATCTGCCAGTCCATTCATGTATCTATCACATCCCCTAACCATCCTTCTAAAACTAGCTTAAATGCCATTACCTTATCTATGAAGACTTTCATACCTCTGCTGGCCAGAAGAGCAACCTCGTCCATGCCTTACCCAGCCTACACAATATTTACCTCATTTGTTCAACTTTCATCTTGTACTTTGTGTGGTAGTTTTTGTGTACTTGTGGTTTTCCTCTTCAACTTGATAGTAAACTTCATGAGTACGGAGGATGTTTCTCATTTTCCTTTGTATCCTCTGCAGGTTAGAGGGCAAGTCTGCCCCAAAGTGGGTCCCCAGATGTGGTGCATATGTCCTGTGAAATAGATTTCCCCTGGGCTGCTACTAAACCATAAAGAGAGTAGGTGAGATGTGGGAGAGATAGCAGGGGGTGGTGGAAGGAGTGTTGGATCTGACTTCAGATGATTTGGATCCATTTCCAGAACTGGACACTTTCTAGCGGTGTGACCACGGCAAGCCGTTACTCTCCCTAAGCCTTTGTCTTCATTTGCAAAATGGACATAATATGATTTTTTTACTATGTCCCTCACAGCGTTCTTGTAAGAAAAATGCTTTATAAAAGCTGTAGGGGACATAGGGAACATATCTAGAAAGGGGAATTAAGGATAAAAACAATATCAATAGCAGTAACAACTGATTCCAGCATCATGGAATTCATATCATGGAAAGTATCTTAGAGATCATTTATTCCAAACCCCTCATTTTACACATGAAGAAACTGAATTCCAGAAAAGGTAACTAGGTTGTCCCAATTTCCCTGAGTGTAAGTTACAGATGTGGAATTCACTTCCTGTCCTCTAATGCTGAATCTCATGCCTTTCCTCCTCCTGCACAGATTATGCTCAGAGGGTGCTTTAATTAAGCTCATGTTTTACTAAGGCTCAGGGGATATTTTCATGTTAATAATGGAGTGACTTCAGTTACTAAAGTCTTAAACAAATGTGTTCCATCTAGATGGTTCTTTAATGGTGGACTTGTCATCTTTGGCTTGTCTTGCAATGTCATCAAATCATGCCATGTAGGTGATGGCCAATTGTCAGAATTGGGACTTTGTGACCCTACATGTTGATTCCTTCTCCATTTAAAGGAGCTGACTCTGAAAGCAATGGACAGAGAAATGCATTTTTGTTTGTAATCCTGCAGATTTCTTGGTCTCTTGAGAAAGGAAGAAGTAAAAAAAAAAGCAAAAGACACAACAAAGACTAAGGTTAAATGGAACTGTGAAGAAAAATTTATTAGTTATCAGAATTTCCCTAATTCTGTTTGTTTTCTCAGCATTTTGAGTATCTAGCAATGGCTTGTATGAGTTTATACTATACCTTTCTATTTTTGCTCCTTTCTTAGAATGGTTTAAAAAGGTAGGATGGTTCTATCTCACTAGATCATCTAGTGAGAAGTATGTTTGACATGAGGAAGTTAAAGAAGTTTTGTCTCAAATCATATAGCCAGAGACTGGTAAGACCCAGGTCATGACCCCTTTCACTTGGCTACCTACTGGGTGTTCTTTCCAACATAACAATTTTCATCTCTGTCTCTCCCCTTCCTCTATATGTTTGCACACACACACACACAATGTATACGTATATAGCTAGATAGATATAGCTTAATAGATATCTTTTTTGTTTTCCCATTGCCTAGATTATCCCTTGAATCCCTCATTCTGCTCTTCTCAGAGAGTCATTCTTTTTAACCAAGACTTTATAAAAAGAAGAAAAAGGAAAACAATAAGCAAAAGTAATTGCCATATAAAAAATATTATATGAAATGTTCTACACCAATGAGCTCTCAGCTCTGCAAAGGAGCAGGACAGGTATCTTCTGCTGTCTCTTCTGGAGGCCAGACTTGCCCTTTCTGCTTTTGCAACATTGAGTTATGATTATTTTGTGATTACTGCTATTTTGCTTCTCATTTGTTGCAGTCATTGGATATATTCTTTCTCTCTTGCTTACTTGCATCAGTTTGATTTAATCTCTCCATGTGTCTCTGTATCTATTATATTTACCATTAACTGTAGCACAATGATCCATTCCATTGCCTTCGACTTGTCCTCTTGTAAATCATTTAGTTATCCTTCATTCCATGGACATATACTTTGTTTCAAATGTTTTGCTGCCATGAAAATGTTTCAGCCTTTTAAGTTTTCAGTTGTTTAAAAAAAATGACAAGAAGCGAATCCAGGGAAGGCAAATCATGGATCTCAGCAAAAAAAAAAGATTCAAGGATAAGATCCTTTCTAAATGTATTTTCAGTGTTTTTAATAAGGCTCTGGCCAATGATGGAGCCGAGAAGTACTACTGGATCCCCACGCTCTGTAAGATCAGTGTAGGGGAAAAGATGCTGAAGTTCTGTTTATGGACATTCCTGGGAATTCCCAACCAACCCCCCCCCCCCCGCACCATGCACAGAATGGTATGACTCTAAAGTGATGATACAAAATAAATTTTTCTGTGCCTTTGGGAATCCATTTCCTTGTTCTACAGCCACACTACTTATGGTCCAACCTAAAACACAGCCCAGAAATGAATTGGAACTCTGTGACAAGAAAAGCCCTTGAATTCACAGAGCTTTGGTTGTTTCAGTCGTGCCTGGCACTTAGTGACCCCATTTGGCATTTTATTGGTAAAGATTCTGGAGGAGTTTGTCCTTTGCTTCTACAGCTCATTCTACAGATGAGGAACTGAGGCAAACAGGGTTAAGTGACTTTCTCAGGGTCATACAGTTAGTAAGTGTCTGAGACTGAATTTAAACTCAGGTCATCTTAATTCCAGGCCTGGCATTTCATCTATTGGGTCATCTAGCTCCTCAAATCACAGATTACTTAGCTTTTAAATCCCCTCTCCTTTATATTTACAGTCTAGACAGAAGAAACCTTCAAACATCTCCCAACTGTTTTGTAAACATGTTATGGGTAGTAATCTGAAAATTTTAAACCATGAAAGGCATCAGGGTGTAATGACTAGAGACAACATTCCTAGAATTGATTGTAATATTCAATCATTCTGGGGTTCAATTTGGAACTCTCCAAAAGGCTATGAAAAACAGTGTATAACTTTTGAACTAGCAATACCACTAATAGGTCTGTACCCCAAAGAGATCAAAGAAACAGGAAAAGGACCTATTTGTGCAAAATTATTTATAATAACTCTTTTTTGGTGGCAGAAAACTGAAAATTGAGGGGTTTGCGATCAACTGGAGAGACACTGAGCAAGTTGTGTTATATGATTGTGATACA
Organism: Petaurus breviceps papuanus; assembly: GCF_028583685.1. Lineage (NCBI taxonomy): Eukaryota > Metazoa > Chordata > Mammalia > Diprotodontia > Petauridae > Petaurus > Petaurus breviceps. The sequence continues at coordinate 2,545,303 of NW_027185872.1, forward strand.
ATACTCTTTTGATCTAAAAAAATGATGTGCAGGATGCTTTCAGAAAAATCTGGGAAACTTACATGGTCTGATACAAAGTGATATGAGCAGAAGCAGAAGAATATTGCGCACAATGATAGCAATGTTATATGATGACCAACTGTGAATGACTTAGCCATTCTCAGCAATGCAATGATCCAAGACAATTTTGAACAACTCATGCATGATAAAAAGTACCATCCACCTCCAGAGAAAGAATGGATAGAGTCTAAGTGCTGATTGAAGCATATTTTTTAAAACTTTTAAAATTATTATTATTTTTTGGTCTGTATTTTCTTTTGCAACATGGCTAATATGGAAATATTTTGCATGGCTGCACATGTATGTTGTTCAGTTATTTCAGTCATATTCAACTCCATGACCTCATGTGGGGTTTTCTTGGCAAAAGCACTAGAGTGATTTGCCATTTCCTTCTCCAAATCATTTTACAGAGAAGGAATTGAGGCAAACAAAGTTAAATGACCAGAGTTACACAGCTAGTAAGTATCTGAGGCTAGATTTGCCTATTCACTGCGTTACCTGCTACCTCATGCATAATTTATATCAACTTGCTTTCTGTCTCAAGAAGGGAAGAGGGGATGGAGTTACAGAGAGAATTTGGAACTTAACTTTTTAAATGAATGTTAAAAATTGTTGTTTACATGTAATTGAGAAAAAATAAAAATTCAATATTAAAAGAATGAATTGACCATAATATTCCAGATGTGGCAGGACTGAGGCCACATGGAGAAGGATTGTGACCTATTGTCCTTTTTACTTTGTCTCTTTTTTTTTCAAATCATACCAAGGCTTTTATTTATTCATTTCTTGCATTTAAAATATTCTTTGATGACATCTTTGGCCTGAGATTCCTTGCCATAGTCCTTAACAACAACACAACTATAGTCAACCACTTTATGGGGCTTTCCCTCTCTGTCAGTTTTACAGAGGCCTACCCATTCACCCAGCTTCTTGTTGTCATCAACCATGATCAAGTTGGTTTGATGCTCAGCACATAGGGCCTCAACAAACTTTAAAACATAGACTCTTCACAGTTGGAAGCAAGTACACAAAGATGGGCTTGACATTTGTCCAAGGCTTTGGCAACTTCACGAATTCCACAAGCTAGGCCATCATGGATGAGTGTGGTCTTCAACCCTTCTTGTAGAGCAGTGTTGATGTACATTACACCTCTAGCAGCAATGGCTTCCTTGGCCATGGCAGCACCGCAAGGGTGAAGCTCAGTCTTAAAAACACCTGGGAGCTTCCGCTTCCCGCTTGACTCAGTAGTGACCGGGAAGGAGACTTTGTCTCTCTTCACTCCAGTGTAATTTAGGTGTACATCATGGAGGCCCCTTCCTTTCTTCTTTTTTCTGACTAGTTGGAAAGGCTCCTTTTTATCATCATTATTTTTTCCTCTCAAGGCTTTGCTTGTTCTAAGCTTCAGTTCTCCTGACACTTACCTTATAGGACTCTGCTACCCTTATTTACTGATCTTTGTGTAAAAGTGATATCCTATACACTACCATGTTAAGTACAGCTCTCCCAGTCTCCTTGATTGAGTCAAGCAATAAGGTATGAGCTGGGTGTGAATAAGGCTTCACCATTCTTACTGAATCAACTGATAGATCAAAAAATTGAGAGAAGGTGGGAAAAACTTATGAGGATGGTCTTAAATGGTTTTGAATGTAGTGGAATGATGTTTTACAGAAAATGTATTTGGATTTCTGGAGAAAAGTTGATCACTTCACACTCTGGGCATCATCTCTATGATGACAGATCAGTTTGCAACCCAGTGATTTGGGGTGGGGGCTGTAGGGCAGGGAAGAAAGAAAGGAAGAAATTGCTTGAGTGGAGGGTTAGAACAAGAATTTCTGCTTCAACCATCATATTCATTTCACCTTACTCCTTTTGGTTAGAGAAGTACTTTGTGAACTCATCAGCACCCTGTCTGTTAAACAGCAGCACTTATGTCTGCATCAGGAGATGAGGTCATACTAGACACACCGAGGAAAGGTGGCTTCAGGACTCTACAGGGATACCAGCAGAAAAAGCAAAGCAAAGCAAAGCAAAACCAATATATCATGCCTAAGGGGAACTTCAAGAGTTCAGACTGTCAAAGGGGACAAAAAAGATCTGCTAGCGATCTTTTGGATATATATTCTCTCTGAGTCTGAGTCTACTTCCCCCAGGCTTTGTGAGTACTCGTGATTGAATGGGTCACAGATGTGTGTATGTGTGTGTTTTCATAGTATACCACATTTGTGGTAATTTGCTTTCTAAAAGTTAATCAAGGTTTTCTGACTAATTGACATTGACTGGGATTCATGGGGGCAACATACCCATGGGGGCTCATTATTTATACCAATAGAAAAATACCTTTCAACCTCTCAGGGTACTCCTAGACTATGAGGAGAGAGTGAGGAGTTGCCTCTGGGCTTCCAGCATGAGTGGAACTTGGCAGAATAATTCCAGAGCTTAACTTTAATTATGTTTGATTCCATAAGCATTTATTAATCACAAGATACTGCATATTTAGCATATAGAGATAAAAATAAAATACAACTTACATTCTGTTATGTTTTGTGTGTATCCTTTTTAGACAAGGTAATTTAAGTAAGTTCCCTTGGTATATTTAGATTTCTCCCTCTTTGTCTTTGGGATAATTTGATAGCTTTTTTTTAAATTGCATTTAAAATTATTTTAGTTTTTTTTCTAATTTATTTATTATTAGTTTTCAACATTCATTTCCACAAGATTTTGAGTTACAAATTTTTCTTCTGCGCCCTATCATCTTTCCCCTAACCCACCCCAAAATAGCAAGCTGACTGCATACCCCTTCCCACAATCTTTTCTCTCTTTTATCTTCCCTCATCCCCGCCCCTAACTTTCTAAGAGGGCAAGATGGATTTCTGTACCCCAGTGCCTGGATATGTTATTTCCCAGTTGCATGGAAAAAAAAGGCATTAAAAAAACATTTGCTTTTAAAAGTTTGAGTTCCAGATTTTTCCCTTCTTCCCTCTTCATCCACCCCCACTGGAAAGATAAGCACATCCATATAAGTAGCACATGGGTATTTACACAAAATATTTCCATGGTAGTTACATTGTGAAAGACTAATTATATTTCCCTCCATCCTATCCCCCCACCACTTATTCTATTTTCTCCTTTGACCCCATCCCTTTTCAAAAGCATATGCTTCTAACAACCCTGTCCCCCAATCTGCCCTTCTTTCTATCATCCCCCCTTTTATCCACTCCTCCCCCTATTTTCCTTTAGGGCAAGATACTCAATTGAGTGTATGTTATTTCCTCCTTAATCCAAATTGAATGAGAGTGAGGTTGACCAATTCCATTTCACCTTCCTGCTCTCCCCCTCCCATGTAACAGTTTTCTCTTGCCTCTTTTATATGAAATAGTTTACCTTAATCTGTCTCTCCCTTTCTCCTCCCAATATATTCTTCTCTCACCTCTTAATTTCATTTTTTTAGATATCATCCTTTCAAATTCAACTCATCCTGTGATGTCTTTCTGTGTATACGTGTACACACATAGGCACACACTCAATATATATTTTACACACATACACCCTCCTATAGATACATATATGTGTATGTATATTCCCTTCAACTATCCTAATACTGAGAAAAATATTATGAGTTATAATTATCATTTTTCCATGTAGGAATGTAAATAGTTCAACTTTAATGAGTTCCTTATGGGGAGGCGGCCAGGTGGCACAGTGAATAAAGCACTGGCCCTAGAATCAGGAGAAACTGAGTTCCAATCCAGCCTCAGACACTTGATCCACTTAGAAGCCATGTGACTTTGGGCAAGTCATTTAACCCCAATTGCCCTCCAAAAAGCAAAAAAAAAAAGAGTTCCTTATGATTTCTTTTTCCTCTTTACCTTCTCATGCTTCTCTTGCTTTTGTATTTGAAAGTCACATTTTCTGTTTAGCTCTGGTTTTTTTTCCCTCAAGAATGCTAGAAAATCCTCTTTCATTGAATGACCATATTTTCCCCTGAAACATTATACTCAGTTTTGCTGGGTAGGTGATTCTTGTTATGTGCTCCTTTGACCTCTGGAATATCATATTTCAAGCCCTTCTATCCCTTAATGGAGAAGCTGCTAGGTCTTGTGTTATCCTGATTGTTTCCACAGTACTCAAATTGTTTCTTTCTGACTGCTTGCAGTATTTTCTCCTTGACCTGGGAACTCTGGAATTTGGTTATAATATTACTAGGAGTTTTCTTTTTGGGATCTTTTTCAAGAGAAGATTGGTGAATTCTTTCAATGTTTGTTTTGCCCCCTGGTTCTAAACTATCAGGGCAATTATGCTTGATAATTTCTTGAAAGATAATGTCTAGGCTCTTTTTTGATCATGACTTTCAGGTAGTCCAATAATTTTTAAATTATCTCTCCTGGATCCATTTTCCAGGTCAATGCTTTTTCCAATGAGACATTTCATATTGCCTTCTATTTTTTCATTTATGTGGATCTATTTTGTAGTATCTTGATTTCTCACAAAGTCATTGGCTTCCATTTACTCCAATCTAATTTTGAAGGAATTATTCTCTTCAGTGAGCTTTTGAAATTCCTTTTCCATCTGGCAAATTCAGCTTTTTAAAGCATTCTTCTCCTCATTGGCTTTTTGGGCCATTTTTTGCCATTTGAGTTAGTCTATTTTTAGGTGTTATTTTCTTTAGTATTTTTTGGGTGTCCTTTAGCAAGCTGTTGACTTGTTTTTCATGATTTTCTTGTATCAGTCTCATTTCTCTTCCCAATTTTTCCTCCACTTCTTTTACTTGATTTTCAAAATTCTTCTTGAACTCCTCCATGGCCTATAACCAATTCATATTTTTCTTGGAAGCTTTTGATGCAGGATTTCTGACTTCATTTTATTATTCCTCTTATTCCATCAAATTCCATTTGATAATTTTTGTCCACCCAAAAGGATTCTATGGTCTGCTTGTCCTTCCTCTGCTTGCTCATCTTGCCAGCCAATTACTTGACTTTTGAGCTCTTTGCCATGGTAGAACTCTGGTTCCAGATTGGAGAGAGATATGTCCCAAGTTGCTGGGGTTTTCGCAAATGTCATCAGAGGTCTGAGGAGGGCACCCTCTCTACAGACACCCCAAGCTCTGGCACACTGTCACACACCCCAGGACCACCACCCAAGACCATTATCCAGATCCAAGCAGGTTAAAGCAAGAGTGATTATCCTCTGAATGGTTGCTTGGTCCCCCTGCAATCTGCCAGCCAGGAACTCTGGAAACAGCCATGTGGCAGCACCTGCTGGGCTGGACTTCTATCCCCATGTTCCAACAGAGTTCCACACTGACCTTTTACTTTACCTTTGGAATTTATGGGTTGAGAAGTCTGGAAACCACCACAGCTGCTGGTGATTCACTCTCCTGAAGTCTGCTCCTGTAGCCACTGGTTGGGGCCACACTGGACTGGAAGGGCATGGCTCAAAGGGACTACCCTTGGCTCCCAGAATGCTATGATAGACCCTTCTTGTTGGCCTGCCAAGCTACCTTCAGTGGGAAATTTGTTTCTCCCTGTCACTTTGTGGGTTCTGTAGCTCTAAAATTTGTTTAGATTCATTTTTTTTACATGTATTGAAGGTGGTGGGAGCCAGAGCAATGCAGAGTTCCTGTTTTAACTCCACCATCTTGGCTCCTGATAGGTTTTTTTTTTTCAGAATTTTGTTTTTGAGAATCTTTCCATCATTCAATGCATAAAATAAACACTTTAGTGAGCTATGCTTTGATTTTACTTCAGAAACTGATTAGATTTATGATCCTGGGCTATGTCTTGATTTTTGCCTTCAAAGTGTGTAAAATCTCATAGCTTTAAAGAGATCAATATTCAGAGACAAATATTCAGAAAACAAATTCTATATATACATTACATACATGTATATATGTACACACACATATATACACATAAATGCATGTGTGTATGTGTATACACATTATTGAAAGTCTAACCTGAGTCTATCCCTCTCATTTTTCATTTCAGAATTAAATGCCTTGGAATTATGATTTATTTTTTACTTGATCTTTTTTGTGTGTGTGGCTAGAATTGTTTATTTCCTGTAGAAAAAAGTCCCAACTTAACCTTGACTTGGCTCTACATTCTTTTATATCCACATACAAGATCAGTCGTTTTTGTAGGAATTATATTATGGTGAAATCTATATTAATATCTGTATTTGAAATTACTTTCTGACCTAGGGTTTAAGTTTTAATTTTTCTGTCTTTAGTTACTTTCTTTTGGTAGGCATTATATATATATATATATATATATCCACACTCATTTCCAGGGTTGGAAATTCTCATTTCTTATTCCCCTAGACTATTTGATCAATTGTATCACCCACAGTAGAGTGATTGCCAGAATGTCATATTATATTTGGGGAGATAAAGGGACAATTCTTATTTCATTGCTCCTATGGAAAATCCTCTGGTTCATGACTGTGGAAACCAATGATGTATATCCCACATTGTTAGGCCCCTTTCCAAATACCCAAACCATCCTTGAATCCCTGGAATGAAACACAAGGGACGTGACACCTTTTGTTTTCTTTCAGTGACCCCTCAAAGTTCTTTTCCAGCAGATATTCAACGGTCCAAGTTGTTGGGATTTTCAGTCTATAAGGACTATTCCTTTTAGGCCTAATTTCCAGTAGCTTTCTATTTCATTGCTTATTTTAGGAGATTCTGGACTCTCATGGTGTGGACACCACAGGAATATACATATTAGATGGTATTGGATCAGATGAGCTGGAATTGTCAAAACACACGTCCTCCGACTCCTGCCCAGAACCCTTCGATTGCAGTTCGAGCATGGTCTATATTGCAAGAACATTCTTGTGTGTTGTCCATTTAACCAATAAATCTGTCATCACTGACTGGTCTCCATTTCCTCTGAAATAAACAAATCACGATTAAATTCTTTGAAGCCACAGACTGCCAAGAAACACAAAACTTTCTTTTGCTGCATCCATTGAGATAAAGTGGTTAGTGGATGGAAATGAGCTGAAACTGAAGGGGCCTCAGCCTCGTCACACCTGCTCCAAAGTACCATAGCCTTCCACCCAGCAGGAATTCAAACAAACCTCAAATTGCTGCATAAGGGGGGAAAGGAGGATGCCCAGCCAAGAAGTGAATGGTGAGCCTTTGGAAACTACTAAAAGCAAGTGTGGTGTGTTGAAGCGTTGGAAATGGTGAATGGGGAAGAAAGCAGGAAGTCCATCTGCCATAGGCCCATGACACAGGCTGGATGAAACCAAGGGCTGTTTTTCCTTCTAAACATTTCTCTGATTCTCTTTTAAAGTGAATAGCTATTGAGCTTATAACAACAGGCAGTAAATTCCATCAGCTACAGCTTTCAGTATGAAAGGTTCATTCACAATTTCCCAGTGACTATCAAATATCAAATTTCCTTGTTTCCTTTGCAGAATCTTGCTCTGAGATTGGTTATATAGTGTTCACTGGGAATGGAAACCAAGAAACTGCTTCCTCCAAGCAGAGAACTGGCTATCACAATGATCATTAACTTGTAGGCAAGAAGACTTGAGTTCAAATCCCATCTCAGACTCTTAGTACTTTTGTGACTTTGAGCTCTAGCTCAGTGATCCTACTGAGATCACTCATTTTCCCTGACTGCTCTTCAACTGACCTTCTTTATAAAATGAGAAGCTTTGAATTGACCTCTTCCGGTTCCTTTCTCTTCCTTTTGTGCTGTTATCCACATCATTATGGCTGTGGTATATGTCTACTAAAGATGAAGAAGCAAACAAAAAGGGAAAAAGAAAACAAAGCCAATTTGGTAGACAAATTGACCTGCAAGAAGAGAGAATTTGTATTTCATTCTTGACTTTGGCACATTATATTCCTTTACCTTATTTTTTCTTCTTCTGCAAAATGGAGAGAATGCCCATTTGGAAAAGGCCCTGTGGTCTTCGGCTGAATGCTCATCTGTAGCCTGCAAAGAACATTAGGACTGTATGCTCTGCATCTGGTGTGTTTACACAAAGACCTCTTGACCTCAGCCTCTTGGACCAACTCTTTATTTCTGGTTCTTGTAAGAGGACAAATCCAAAGTAATTAATCATAGCCAGGCTATATTGGACCCACTTTTAAAGTCTGATTGTAGGTTTTATTTGGGGGGATTATTAGTGGGGCCATGTATTTAAGCTGAAATAGTTCCTGTATCTTTATTTTACTTAAGTAATTATAGTACCCTGATTTCTTATATTCATGATATGACATATTCTTTTATGAGGCAATATATTATAGTGGTGAAGGAAGGGAGACTTGGAATCCAGAAGAACAGAGTTTAAGATTGCTTTTGTCTGATTGATCCTAGGTGTCAACCTCTGTAGTGAAGCCCCTATTTGTAAAGCACTTTGTACAGTTCTTCAAACATTTGTTATTCACTTGTTCACTTGAGTCTGAGTCAGAAAGACCCTGTGCAACAAAGCATGCTGATGTGATTAATGGGGTTTTCTTGACAAAGATACTGGAGTGCTTTACCATTTCCTTCCCCAGTGGATTAAGGTAAGCAGAAGTGAAGTGACGTGTTCAGGGTCATACAATGAGTGAGTATCTGAGACTGAATTTGAGCTCAGGTGTTCCTAACTCGAGGCCCAGTGTTCCATTCACTGTGCCACCTTCCTGTTCCTCTTGGAACATCGAAAGCCCTTAATTAATGGTTGTTTCCCCAACACCTTCTCAGTAGTCCACAGAATTCGTTAATACTTCATTGAAAAAGATAACTGTATTTGGAGTTAGAAGATCTGGGTTTAAATTCCAGCTCGTCCAATGATCCTTCTGATCTTGAACATATAATGTATCCTCTCTGAGAGCTGGTTTGCTCAGTTCTAAAACAAGGAAGTTGGAGTAGACTGCCTCTCAATCCTTTCCAGTTCCAAATCTATGAAATGATGTTACTTGTAATCTAAAGCAGTGGAGGGAATTTTCATACTGGGAGTTTTCCACACTCATGGACTCAGAAATTTGGCACCAAAATAAATATAGAAGTTTCTAGGCTTTTGTTTTTTGTTTGTTTGTTTGTTTCTATTCCTTTCCAGGGTCCATACCTTAACACAGTCTTTGAGAATATGGACAAATCATCCTGAATCCAAGTTGACTGTTTTCTCATTTATGGGAAAACTTGGTAGATGTCATGTAACGCCCACTTTTGGAATTTTCACAGAGGATATAGTCATTGAGAGGCTTTGAGAAATTCCTTCATTTTTCAAAATCTCCAAAACAAATGAATACAAATAAATGATTTTTTTTTAAATAAAGAAAGAAAAATACAGCCTGTGCATTTTGTGGGTATTAAAAAGGACATGGAAACTTTAGAGAGAGTGGGGGCTTACTCCATTGTCTGGAGCCAAGATTTCTGAGACCTGGCTTAGAAGGATGTGGAAAGTCCAAGTCGGCTTGATTCCTATAGGGGATTCAAACATTACTCACCCCTGAAACAAGCAACTGCCTGGAAACTGTAAAGTTCCCTCTCCTCATTTTCTCGTTCTTTCTGTCTTTCCTCCTTTATTTCAAACCCGATGTTTTTGGAAGAGTCGCATCCCACCTCTACACTCCATTCCCATGAGAATCCTGGGCAGCTCAGGACGGTTCTGCTTTTGGACTAGTCTTACTCCAAGATCTTAAAGCTGAGCTATCCTGTTTTGTGTTGAGCTAACCAGACTTGAACAGTTTATTTGCTTGTTGATGAGTGGCATTGTGTGGGAAATTCCATTTCTACTGGGTTTTTTTGCTAGTCTTTCCCTGGTTGTTGTTTTTTTTTTTATGGAGGGGGAAGGATATTAGAAAAACTCTTAAGATTGTCTAGTTAGGAAAAAAAATTCATATGCATAAAAATATGTATGTATATATACATACACATATGTATTTATGTGTATACATATATGCAGGTACTGGCATATATACATACACATATGCATTTATGTGTATACATATATGTGGGTACTTGCATATATACATACATATACACGCACATTATATTTGGATGTATACTTTTCTTTAAGGAAATGCCTTGATTTCCAAATTGATTGTTGTCGAATCACATATTCCTTCCTTCCTTTGTTCAGCACACTTTACTAGCTGTCCAGTATGGCGAGGCACCACAGTGTGAGTCAGCATTACAAAAACAAAAGACAAAATAGTACTAGCCTCCAAGGAGTTTACATCCTTCCTGGGGAATGAAGATGGATGCACATGCTGAGAATTTCTCCTTCTGAGATTTCTTGGAAGAACCCCAGAGCCAGACCCGATCTCTCTATCTGTTTGGCCCCAAACAGCCTAGTGCTCTGAACAGTGGAGGCGCTTAACAAAAATTTGCTTCATTGAGAGGGTGACCTGGAGAGCAGGAACAAGATAATGAGGAGAAAGAAAAACAATCGCCATAGTTTGATGAAGATCGTTATCATTTCTATAGTATTTAAATACTTGCAAAGTGCTTTACAATTATTATTTCATTTTATCCTCAAGACAACCTTGGGAGTCACTATTATTATCCCTATTTTTAATAATAGTAACACTAGCTAATGTTTCTACAGCACAGTTATAGTGTCACACACTATGATAAGTCCCTTACACTTATTATCTCATTTGAACCTTACAGTAACCCTGGGAAGGAGGATTATTATCCCCATTTGACAAGTAAGAACACTGAGGCAGGCAAAGTCCAAGTGGCTTTCTCAGGATCAAACAGCTAGAATGTGTCTGAGGCTGGATTTGGATTTAGAACTTTGGTTCCAGACCCAGTCCTCTATCAGGCACCCCATGTCTCTGCTCCTAGATACAGAGCTGCACCGGGAGATAAGAAGACCTGAATTAAAATTTTAACCTTGATACTTCCAATCTATGTCACTCTGGACAAGCCTTTGCCCCCAGTTTCCTCATCTGTCAAGTGAACAGAATGAGAGTGCCTACTTTCCAGGGTTGTTGTGAGGATAAAATGTGATATATAAGCTCTAGGAATATGTCATTTTGGGGAAGATCTAGGTCCCACCTCTGTGTGACCCTGGCCAATTACTTATTTTCTCCATTCTCTGCATCGCTTTTTGTGACTCTAGGTTTTAAAGCTATTGTTAATTTTCACTGGTAGAATTACCTAACCTGGAATCCCTATGCCAATGAAATCATTGGTCTTTTTCTTCATTGAAAAATAAAATTAGAGTGGGGAGATTAGGCCAAGAGAATCCAAGCATGGAGAAGTTTCTTTGGTGAGAAATGATTTCTCCATTGCCTGGACACTTGTGAAAACTGGCTGATGTTGAGAATTCTGAGATGTTATGTGGTTCAAAGGTGGCCACAGGGGATGGGGAAGGCTGGAGTACATGTCATAGATGATCTTTCTTATGTTCTTTACTCCCCCATCGAGGCAACAAGCATATGGTAAGCCCTTGTTTCATGCCAGGCATTGCTTAAGAATGGGGATGAATATATAAGTTAGACCAAGTTCCCAGGAGCACGAGAACTTCAGGGGACACTGAGGAGCCAGGCCTTGCCAGAGCATGATGGAGAGTAACAGGAAATAAGGATGGATAAATACAGTGGAGCCTTAAAAGCCGGGGGTACGGAAGTGATGTGGTGACAACAGTATCTAAGAGTGATTAGCTTGGCAGGGTGCGAGACAAGTGGGAGAAGAAGAGCCTATAATCAGGGAAGCCAACTGGGAGATTTCACAAGTTGTTAAATAATCCTTTTGGTATGGGAAGACCTGGATTGGGCATTAGTAGTGGAAATAGCCAGGAAAGGATGGCTAGGAGACATTTTAAAAGACAAAGTAAGAGGATTGGATGGTTGGCCATATGGGGGGCTAAAGGAGAAGAATGAGTTGAGGATTTCTTCAGTGTTTTGGGTGTGACTGACTAGAATTATAGAAGTACCATTGATGGGAACAGAAAATGAGGGAAAACACATACACATTATGTATGTATATATACACTTAAACACATATGTATATATAGTATAGGTATGTATACATATACATACACACATGCACACTCATATATGTGTATACACACATATGTTTGGTGGAGTTAGCTAATAATTTGCACACTTTGAATTGGAAGTGATGGTGAATCACTTGAGGGCAGGTATTCAGGAGGAAGTTGGAAATAGGCAATGGTTGATAGACTAGGACTGGAAATAGATTTGGGATTCACAACCTTGTAAATGTTGAAAGCATGGAAATGAATTAAACAGTCATTAATACAGTCTGTTATCCAGTGAGAACAGCAGAGTCATCAGTTCCACCAGAAAGGAATGAGGAAATAGTGATCTGAGAGAGAGGAAGAAAATCAAGGTAAAAACTGAAGGCAGAAAAGACTTGTAGCTTGCTTTCTGCTATGTCTGACTGCAATTTGAGGTTGTCTGACCCACATTCCGAGTGATGCAGAATGATGTAAGTCCTCTCTAGGCAGTGATGGAAAGCACCCTTAAACTTGCCCATTACTACTAGCTTGTTTAAGAATTTTCCAGAATTTTTTTTTTTTTGTTTCAGAAGAGAAGATAGTTGGAGCAACACTGTAAAGGAATATTTTTGAGAATCAGTTCTCATCCATCTCTGTGTTCACTCATAGCAGTTGGCTATCTGAATCTCCTGTTCCTTCCAGGCTTCCTCCTTCCCCCTCATCTTGGTACTCATTGCCAGTGATTGGTGGGTGGTACAGTAGTACAGTGTCCATGTCACCTGTATTCATATATGACGTCAATTCTTTTGAAGTCGAATTGATATTTGTGTGAAATAATGTATGTACAAGTAGTTTACATTAGCAAAGATTCCTTGGGAGGGGGGAGACATTCAAGGAATAGACATAAAAACGAATCATTTGTTCCTGAAATTCTATATGTTGTTGCTATTTGAATAAATGGAATATATTTTTTATTTCAAACTGAAAAAAAATAATTAATGGCATTCCTTGAACCAGTGTCTTCATAGTGACATGGCCTTTACTTGTGGGAGTGTGACTGGTAATATCCACCTGGTTGATAGTAAGGTAGAAATAAAGTTCAGAGGTGGCATTAGGGTTGGGTATGTTCATTTCTGATTCATTTGCTTAGAAGGCAGCTAATAAAATTGCCATGGGAGAGGACAGAGAAAGAGGAGGAGATCCACAATGCTGTGAGGAAAAACTTACATTTAGGAGGGAGAAGGTCAAAGTTCTGTCCCTGCAAAGGAAACAGGAATAGGGGGAGACCAGGGCCCTCCAATCTGAAGGCAGCTTAGCTTTGGTCCTCAAGGAATTTAAAATCTAATGGGAGGAATAGGTCACATCTACAAATAAGCATGAGAGGGTGAGGGAGGCCAAGAAGCAGTCTATTTAAAGGACTCTCTGACAATCTGAGCAGTCAGGGATACTCTCACAGAGATCCTTGTAGGCTTTATGGAAGGCAGGGCAGCTCAGCTGGGTCTTAGAGAAAGACTTGTATGAAAGGGAAGGAAAGTGGTGAGATGCAGACAAGAATGGCCCGAGAAGTGAAGAGGGTAGGATGTCAAGTGGATCACTGCCATGTCCCAGTTGGACCAGAACAGAACATACAGGAAAGGCTGGTGGGAGGGGAATCTAGAAAGGGCAACTTTTATACTTGGGAAACAGAAACAAGAAAAAAGGGGGAAACAAGAAATAAATTACTCCAAGGAATTGTCATTCCCTTGTCCAGTTGTCATTGTGAGTCTCTTGGATATGTCTGATGTCATCACCCTGCTCCACCTGTTTCCTCCCACTTTCTGCCCCTCACAGAAAAGAACCGCCATGAGAAGCCCATGGAGGGAAGTGATTTCTCAATGCCATCAGCAATATTCTCCTAAGATCCTAGGTTTGTGACCTTAGAGACCATCAAGTCCAACCCTAAGTCTTCTGGAAACCCCAAAAGGTCTATTGACATGGTTGAGTTTCCACAGTAAGTGAGAAAGGCAGAATTCCGCCGGGGTCCTCTGACTCTCAATCCCATGCTCTTGCTACAGTGCCTTGAATGAATACGCACTTTGTGTTTCTCTTCTGGCTCTCTCCCCTGGTCCTCACAACACACCTGTGATACTTCTCAGACATTCAATTCCCATTTCACAGACAAGGCCCTAGAGGCCTGGAAAGGGCCTGGCAGTATAGTGAGCCAGGAACAGAGACACGACTAAAATCTAAGGAGGCCTTTCGAATCTCAGCTTGCTCAGTAGATCTTACCTCATTAATCATTCCATGGATAAAAGGACAAGTGACACATGTCATCATTCTTATTTCATAGAGGTTAGGGTCATGGGGAATATTGGGGGGGAGGGGCAAAGGACTTGCCCTCATCTGGGGTTAGAGTTTGTATTTCCACTGTTTCTATCTCCGTCTGTTTCCTTCCTATGCCTCATGTGACATGAAGGGACCTGGATGGAGACGAGGGAGGACAGATGTACAGTGGTAACACACGTATTTTTTTCTCATGGAGCAAGCTCCTATTTCTGGCTCTCACTCTTGAGCTCTGAAAGCACAGCCAAAATCCACTGCTGGTTCAGGCCTGTGTTCTTTCTCAAGGCCCCTGGCATTTTTATGGAATATGGAGACAGTTTTATGTAGGACATGAATGGCTATGATAAAGGTCCTAGACCCCTCTCTCCCCACGCAGCTGAGCTGGTGGTGTCCTCATGGCTCTTCAGTCTGCCTGTCCTCGCATGGGCCCGGTCAAAGGCCAGTCAGTCACCTTACTCAATGGGCTGATGCATGTTGTAGAACACACATTTATTGTATACATATATACACATGTGTGTTCACACACATACACATGCATATATACACACATTTATTTGCTTAAGGAAAAAATCTCCTATAGAATGATGGAATTTCCTAAAATGATGGATATATAATTAAAGGAATCATTAGAATTATCCAATTAGAATATCACTGATGATATCCTAGGTCAGATTTTGTTTTTACGTTGGCTTACCGGTTTTTCAGTGATATTTTTTCAATCTCTAGAAATCTGTTATTCCTTCTTGTAATTTCGGAGTTTGGATTAAATGGTGACAACAATAAATTTGAGAAATAATAAATCTTAATTGTTTTAAAGATAGAGAGGAAACCTTTTAAAATTTAATTTGTATTGAAATCTTTTCTTTTTCTGCCACCTTTATTTTTAAATATCTCTCCCCTCTCTTATCTAGTTAACCACCCCTTCTTTAAATAATAGTAACAAAAATAATTTTAAAAATGAGCAAAAGAGATGAATGCAATTCTGTAAAACTAACCATGAAAGAGAGTCTGTCACTGGGTGGATGACGGGCCAATCCTTCCTTTGAGTTATATACTGCAGTCTGGAAAGGCTGTAGGGAGGTGCAGGAAAACATGCCTCCTCTTTTATTTCTAGGCTAACATTTAAACATTTAGTGTTTTTTTCCCAATAAAGCAGAAATGTCACAAACTTCTTTCAAATTCCATCCAGATGCCTGGAGCCAGGAAAGGGGCCCCACGACGATGTTCCATGATGTGAAGGAGTGCACTTTGCTGGCCCAGTTACTGAACCCGCCAAGTTAACTGTGATTTCTGTGACTTTTCACTAGTGAGCTTTTTTCAGGCATAGCTCTCTAAGAGTGAGCATAAGTGTTGCAGGTTTTAAATAAGAGGAAATGGGAAGTAATGCAGAAATGTCATACTTATTGCTGCCACCATCACTATTATCATCTCAGTCTTTTTTTTTCTTTTGCCACGATGCCTAACTAAAATAAGACAATTGGGAAAATTAAGAAATTTCTCTTCACTTCATTTAATTTTCCTTTTAAGAGAAAAGGATTTGAGTGTTTTAATAATTTCTAAAAATACAAAACCAAAACAAAGCACATCCCCTCACTAATCCTAATCATTTTTCTTGCTCAGTGGCATAAAATAAATTCTACCAAATCTCTGGTCATCGGGCAATATTGCTAATGGTCTGTGAGGAGGTTTCCAGCAGCTTCAGTTTCATGTCCCATGCAATCCGGTTTCCTATTCTTTATAGTGTTGGGCCTGGACCATGAGCCTTGGGAAATCACTTCTTTATTCGTGAGGCCCTAAGGGAGGAAATTGTAGGGAAAGAAGAGAAGGCCAAGAAATGGGACCTTCAAAGACGGCAGGGGCAGCGATAGCTCACAATGGCTTTTTTCCTTCGGTGTTTGGGTGTGTATCAGTGTGCCTGAAACCTGTGGATTTATAGCTGCCCCTCAGTCAAGGGGGAGACTCAGGGGTTCTCAGGCTTCCTGAGGCAAAGCCGTTCTCAAACTAAGAGTGTTCTTCACACTAGCGTGAACCTCCCTGCTTCTTGCTCCTAAAGGCTTCCAAGAAGGACTGAGGGGATAGGGAAGTTAGCGGTGGTGGCGATCCAACTTGGTTTTGGGTGAGTTTCCAGTGGATGCAGATGTTGCAATTTACAAGCCTGTGGATCAAAGGTCGTTTTATATTTTACAGGAGGGGCTCATACAATATTTTGCATAGGGCATCCATTTCATGGACAACAAAGGACTTTAATTACAGTAATGGATGATTGTCTTTCAGAATGAAACGCCACCTGTAACTGTCCTCAGTCTGTGGACATCAGCCCAAATTCAGTCTTTAATAACAACAACAATATCAATAACAATGACAATATCATTCTTATAAGACTTCAAAGTTTTAAAGCACTTTATAAACATTTTCTCATTTTATCCTCCCAATAACCCGGGAATTGGATGCTGTTATTATCCCTATTTTGCAGATGAGGAAACCGAGGGAGAAAAAGACAACCTTGTCCAAGGTCATACAGCCAGTAGGTGTCAGTAACAGTATAAATATAGTTGCTTGTCCCTGAGCTTTCTCAGCTTACAAATAGTTTTACTTATACAATCTCATTAAAGCTTCATAATATCTGCTACAGATGTTGCAACCTCATTTTACAAATTCAGAGAAGTTGTGATTTGCCCCTGGTCCCTCAGGTGTGTGTGTGTGTGTGTGTGCGCATGTGCGTGCGTGCGTGTATGTCTGCGTGTGCGTGCGTGCATGTGTGCACGTATGCTTTTTTGGGGGGATGGATTATACAGGGGACTCCCAACAAGGCAGATCCTTCACAAGTGCATGTTGGAACCTGCTCCTTATATAGGGTTAGACTATTTTGTGTGAGGTCATCCAGGGATTTACAGACAGGTCCAGGATTTCAAGGCCTTTCACTTATAGGCAGAGATTGAATCCAGGAGTGGTAATGTCACAGAATGGGGAGCCCTTGTTCCCACACAGCAGATCAGAGGAGTCTGACATAGGTTCAAATCCAACCTCTGATACATGCTCACTGTTGACTCCAAGACCAGCTGTGTCATTTTGACTTTTGTCCTGCCGTTGGGCTTCAATGCATCAGAGGACAGAGTGAGGCTGATGACTTTCTGCAGCTCTGTCTCACTTGGATCGGACTGATGGCAAGTCCTTGGTCCTCTTCATCAATGAAAGACTAATCACCACCACCACCACAATGGCTATCCTTAAGCCCTTCTCTGGGCCTCGTCTCCCCATCCCTAGGTGGACTGTGGTCTGCTTTGCTGGTGGAGGTAAAGACTCCCTACACCGTTAAAATCCCAAGAATTTCCAGAAGTCACTAAGAAAGATGAACTGGAACTTAAACCCTTCTGCCCTGGAGTTTTCACTGGCTTTGATTGCTTTTAAACTGATCCCAGCATCAAGGCCCAAAGTCAGGCTGTGGATGTTTCTATTACAACCTCAATGCTCTATTGGTCTCCATACCTGTCTTGGTGTGCACATGCAGGCAAGAGAGGCCAGAAGTCCAAGGACACCTTGCTATTTAGCACAAGCCATTCAATTAGTTAGAAGGCTGGAGTGGGGAGTGGGGAAAGGGAAAGTGTCTGGTGCTGTGGCCTTCTGTTTTCAAAGCACTATCAGAAATCGAGCACAGTCTTAAATACTCTTACCTTCTACTCAATTCAACCAGAATTTCTGGAGGGCCAGCTAATGTGGGACTCTGACTTGAAGGGAAGGCTTCTTAATTCCCCATATCCCTTTGTACTGAACTGTTTACATGTGGCATTTTTCCTTCTTAATTTTCAACTGCTCATAAATAATTTGAAGCAGAAAGTCAGCCTGGATGGGAAGGAACAGGTTGTGTAGAAAGATGCCGCTCGCACCAGTGAAACATGGGAGCCTATGGCAAGGAAGAAGCCCCATTCAGCATTTCCTGGACCTTCATTTCATGGGCTGGGCAATGGTTTGCATTTCTCTGCAGCTTTTGGAGAGATCCTACACTGTATAAGTCACCTGATACAGGACTGCTTGCCTGCAAATGGCGGCTTCACAATAGCTCTGGTCTCCAATCCTGCTGGAATGGCCCCTACTCACTGGGCTAGGTTGCATCTCCTCTTTAGAGAGGAGGGCATTGTGATTTGTTTGGTTTGTTTTTGTTTTCTGCTGTGTTCATGTTGTACCTAAGTGGAGCAGAGCAAAGAATTCTGGGTAACGATCTTAAAGGAAAGTGGTGACTGAGTGAGGAGGATCCAGCCTCCGGAGGGGACAATGAAGCCCCTGCAGCCTACTCTGCAGCTCTGAGAAGCTGCGGCTGGGACACAGAAGCGCGTCTCTGGGCAGTGAAAGCTGCTCCCAGCCTGCCTCTTCCTGCCCCTTAGCCCTTTACCCATCTTCCTCACCGATCCGGCTGTTCCATCCCACTTGCTGTTACCTGCATAGAAGGCCCCATTTCCACTCTCCGTGCCTTTGCCCAGGAGGCCTGGAATGCTTTTCCTCCTAATGCCACCTTTGGAATCCTTGTCTCCCTTTAAGACTCTGGTCTAGCCCCACTTTGTCCCGAATCTCCTTAGCTGTTAGTGCCTTCCTCTCCAAGCTTCCCTGCCAGCTATGCTGTCTTGTGTGTACAGATTTATATAGATGTTACCTCCCCCATTAGAATGCATGCCCCTTGAAGTCAGAGGCTATTTTAGCTTTTGTTTTCTGTGTCCCTGGGATGTTTCACAGTCCCCTGCACATAGTCAGCTCTTTTAGTAAATGCTGATTGACTGGTTGATGGCAGATATTGACAGGTGGTCCTTATGAGGCCTCGGTTTTTCTTTAGTCTCTAGTATGTGCTATCCCTCTCACATCCAGAATATTCTGACTGAGGGTGGGGCTGCTGGCTCTGACCGCTGTACCATGTGTCCCTAGTGAAAGAGAGATTATTTAAGGTGATGTCTGAGGACCATGCAAGGTGTTCTCATCACAATGACTATCAGATCTGTGAGCTCTCCTGTTCCCTTCTGCCTCTTTGCCTTGGGGTGCTGCCCTCAGATTAGATGAATTCTGCTGCCTTGCTCAGCATTTGGGGGTGGCCAAATGAAGGGCTCAGAGCCCTTCAGGTTTTTAGTTGTGACATTTCAGTGCTGAAGGTGGAACCTTAGGGGGACATGTTATATTTTCTTCTTTTCAATATATCCTCATGATGCATTAGCTCTCTCTGGTAAGGTGGAATTAACTGGGTTTATCCTCTGGACTTAGAAGTTATTATGTATTTCTAATCAAGTGATCTTAAAATATACTCTGAGCTCTTTTGGCTTTGGTCTAAGGAAAAGTAAGAGAGAGCCCCTCTGTTGTTTCATCTGATGGATGATGTAGGATCATCTTTTGTTAAATCTGGGGCTGGCTTTGAAAAATTGTCAGTTACAGTTCAGAGGACAAATTGGAAGTGCTTCAAATGTGCATGTATGAAGATCTGTCTCCAGAGATGAACTTGATTCCCGGGTTCTTGGTTTCCTCCAGGGCGGGAGGGAAGACAGGGTAGAGTAGATGCCTCTCTTCTCCTTCTGTGTCCATCTTCAGCTCTGTCATCTTTTTCTTATTGTTTAATATCAATGATTCCATCAGCATGGAGGATTCAGTTCAACATTAAGCACGTATTGTAAGATAGACGCTTGGGGCACACAGACAAAAACCAAATATTCCCCGCCCTCTAGGAGCTCACACTCTCCTGGGGAAAAACAACTGGCTTACTCAAGAGACTCCAAATGATCTATAATCTCTTCTATGGGTCTGTGCCCTCTGGCTTTATGAGTGAGCATCCCACTGTAATCAAGTGTTAGAGAGTTACCTGGGGCCTGGAAAGGGTAAAGGACTTCCCCATGGTCACACATGGTCTGAGGCAGGACTTGAACCTATGTTTTCTTTACTCCAAGGTTGATCCTCCATTCGTTATTCTGCACTACTCATTACCTCTTCCCCTCCCCTCCCTCATTTCTCTATGACTCATTGTTTCTTTCTCATCTCTTTTCCTCATCTTTCTCTATCTCACCATCTAAATATCTATTATTTCCCCTCTGATCTTGCCTGGGTGCAAACAGGCCAGTGAATGGTATAAATAGCAAATGGTATGTTTCACTTTTAAATGTTGACACTTTTTTTCCTATTTTGATGGACTCCAAAAGCAAGTCATTCCATTTAATGACATGTGGGAAAGCACTTTACGCCCTTATTTATGAGTAGTCTTTAGCAACATTGCTCTAGAGCCCCACTGGGAATGAAACTATTGCGTATAGGCTTAGAGAGCCCATCCATTTTTGAAACACAGAGAGGTAATACTTAGCTATAGACCAGGGAAGTACACAAGCACAACCCAACAATCCTGGTGGCAGGGGCAGTGAGGAAGCCCAAGAAGCATCTGCTTGCTTCCCGATGTAACCGAAGGTTCAGTCTGAGGGGAATCGGTGTCAAGTGAATGAGTAGAAATTGAGTCCATGTAAGCAGCACAGCTGAATGTGTATGATTGGTGGGGGGAAAGCAGATTTGCAAAGAAAGAAGAGAACTGAGACTGACCAAACCCACATCTCCCAGCTTCTGCATGCACACATTTTGTGAGAGAAGCATTAATGAGATCTTCATACATGCTATTGTATAAGTGCATACGATGCACATTCAGGAGGAAATGATGCGAATTGTGAGCAAGGTGCAAAGGCCAGCTTCCTTCTGTACAGTGTGACTGAGGTCATAGTGCCTAACCTGTTTGCTTTGGGATCCTCATTCATAATATTAGGGGAGCCAGCTCCAATCTATGATTTTACATTAAGCTGTAGCCTTGATTTGGGTTCATGGAATAGGAGATTTCTACTTTGCAAAGCAGACTTCTTTGCATCTTTGAGGAAAACAACTCTTTAAGGCTTATTAGATACTAGAATGTTGGAGAAAGTTTTGTTTGAAAAGTGCATTGATTCTATTTCCCATGACAGTTACCTTGTCTAGAACTCCACACTTGTAAGCCAAACAAGAATGTTTCTTATCCTTTGTCAAACATGATGATCTAAACAAAGTCCAGTGATGGCAAAGTTCTCAAAATTTCTGAAGTTAGATGTCCATGAGACCAAATCTGGCAAGAGAGATGCTGTGACTATTGTGTACTTGCCCAGAGTGTAGCTGAGTCATTGAGACAGAGCATCAGAGGACCCTCCATCGAGAGCTAGGAGGGACCTCAGAGGACAGATTGTCCAATACCCTTATTTTATAGAGTAGGAAACCAAGGCCCTGAGAAAGAAGGCTTGTTCAAGAAGGCACAAATAGCAAGTGACAGCTGGCATTTGAACCAGTACTGCAATTTGACTCAAACTCTTTTGACTCCCAACCCAGAATCTTAAAAAGAAGAAAAAAAATCTTCCTTTTCTTTCTGTATCCTCATCATTTGCCCTTGATCCCTCCCCTTCTATCCAACCCTTGTAACAAAATAAAAACAAGCAAAAAACACATATGGCCAGCTGTCACAGCAGCTCTTTGTGACACCGTAGGTCACATTCCACAGCCCTTTTGCCTGCCTCTCTTTTGAGAAGAAATCAGGCTATTTTCATATCAATTCTCCAAATTATTCATTGTAATTCATCAAATTTTGAGGGCTTTTTACTGTTATTTATTGGTTAAAGGATTGAGGTCACTGTGTATACTGGTCTACTTCTGCTTTCATCAACTCTGTATTCTGGTTCCAAAAGTCTTTCCAGGTCTGTGAATTCCCAAGTTTACTTTTTTTTCCTTATGAAACACAAGATTCCATTACATCAATAGACCACAATTGGCTTCTTGTTGTTTTATTTTGTTCTATTTTTAACTGCAGCAAAGAAGGTAGCTGGGGCTGTCAACTTACATGGATAACATTATTTTGTTGTTTATTTCCTTTGGTTTTATAATCGATAGTGCTAGTAATGGCACAAAGGGTATGAACAGTTCACTGACTTTTCTTACTTAATTCCCAAATAGTCCACAGAATGTTTGGATCACTTTGTGACTACCATCAGTGCATCAGTGTGTCTGTCTTCCCACAGGCTCAGCAATACTGATTGAGTCATTTCCACTTGTGACTATTGATAGGAATGAAGTGAAACCTCAGTATGGTTTGAATTTGTATTTTGCTTATTATTAGTGATTTGGAATATTTTCTCACATGGATGTTTATGATCTGTATTTCTTCTTTTAATAGTATTTTACTTTTCCAATTAATATGTAAAGACAAATTTTAACACATTAAAAAGTAAGTTCTAAATGCCCCCACCACGGCACCCAGACCAAACAAAAAAAAATGTGAAACATAATATGTTTCAATAGGCATTCAGATTCCATCAGCTCTTTTTTGGAAGTGGATAGCATTTTCCATGATAACACCTTTGGAATAGTCTTGGATCATTGTATCACTGAGAATAGCTAAGTCATTCATAGTTAATCATCATGCAATGTTGCATTTCTTATTTTGAGACTGCTTATTCATTTCCTTTGGCCACATATCTATTGGAGAATGGCTCTTTTTCCTAGATATTTGTCAATTCCATATATTAGATGTCCCAAAAATCTTATTACCTTTTAATCTATTAACATGTAAAATTATTAAAGTCTTTAGCTATTAAAGTTTAAAATGGCACAAAGACTTTTGGGACACTTTGTTTGATTCTTTCAGCTATTAAGCATTTAGCTGACACAGTGACTAGAAGTGGATAGAATATTTTTCTCTCACTTTACATTTCTCATCATGTTCTTATGGTACTGATTTTGATGATGTAAAAACTTGGCTAATTTTATAAATTAAAATGACCTATTGCATCTTTTCTGATGAAGACTTTTCCTTTCCATCATTGTGAAAGGCACTTTCTTTGGTTCCCCATTAAAAAATAAACTTTTACATTTAGGTCACATCTCCATTTGTAACTTATTATTGTCTATTGTGTAATATGAAGGTTAAACATGATGTTCCTTGGGACCAACCTTCTAGAGATAAGCCTCTATCTCTAAGCAAAGCTTCCTGCCTGGCTCCATCACCAGGTCCGTATTCAAAGTCTTTCCTATTAATGCCTTACTAATATAGAATTCCCTTGGGATTGTCTTTCAGTAGCCAGGGTTGCCTCAATGCCATGAGGATGCCCTGGCAGAGGAGGACAAGCCCAGAGGAAGCTGTTGACTTAACTTCTCCCTTCTGATGGATATGAGCTAGCTGTTCTGATGGTCTTCCTTTTTGCCAGCCTGTGACTCATGTTTACCTAAATCTCCAACACAGGTTGCCAGGACTCAAGTGAAAAACTCTCAGAGTCCAGCCAGTTTTTGGCATTTTCCAGGTTTGGGTAAGTTTTGTCAAATTTCCCAGTAAAACTTTCATAGGAAACCAAAATCAACCATGGCTCCCATTGGGCCTTGTAAAATGTCACTTTAATAGTTTATTGGAAAATCAAAATTAAATTGTCAACTTTGGCCTTTGATATGCCAGGATCAACATGTACATCCATTGGGAGGGGATCATCAATTTTCAGAGTAAAATAAACTTTTGGTAGTCAGTGTTTAAACTTTACACTGAGTAGACATTATATGGTGTCCTGCATTTTTGGTGTCCAACTCTTATACACGTATTCTAACATTTCATTCTTGATTCCACAAAATGAGTTATTTCCAAGAAATGAGACCTAGCCCATTGTATCAGTTACTAGTTTCCCCCCAGTTTGGAGTTTTGTTTTAATTTTTTTCAAATTTTAGTGAGTAGAAACAATTGTTTTATATTCTCTGGTCTATTTACACTTGTAATCAGGTTATGACACTATCACAGTATTCCTTTACTAGTTGGTTCCTAATGAATTTTTGATGGGGAGTAGTCCTCCTATTAAAATATTAACTTCTTTTTTTTAGGGGAAAGGGCATGATAATTGGAGTTAAGTGATTTGCTCAAGGTCACACAGCTAGTAAGTGTTAAGTGTCTGAGGCCACATTTGAACTCAGGTCTTCCTAACTCCAGGTCTGGTGCTCTATGCACTGCATCACCTAGCTGCCCATAAAATGTTAACTTCTTGAGAGCAGTTTTTTTTCTTTTCCTTGTTTCCCCAGTACTCAGCACAGTGCCCATCCCATGGCAAGAACTTTACAAATGTTTGTTGTTTGATTGGTAAATTGACTGAAATGTAATGAGAAAAAAGACTCCTTATTCATTTTGGAAATAGTGTTCAAGGTTTTACTTGAGAGCCAGGGTGGCTTCCTAGCCAGCTGGGGAGCCTATCCAACCTGTTGGCCTCAGCATGACCATCTTTAAGATGACATTCTACCAGAACACCTTGGAGTTTCCTTACAGGTTTAACATTCTATGTTTGTGTCAATAGAGTCATGGCAAATAAAAAAGAAAATTCAATTGTTCATTGTGTTGTGCCTGTTCTCCTAGATGAAGTTTGATTCCCCCAAAGTTGCTTCGGTTCTTATGAATCAGTGATTTTAGCAGATTATGCATTCCTTCCACTGGTGCCGACAGCAATCGCTCTGTACCTTAATAAACAGTCTTCATAAGGCCCTGTAAGTAAAGAAGAAAACACATAAATTGATCTCCACATGGCCAGCCTTCTTGCTTAGCCTTAGCTAAACTGGCCTTCAAATGACAAGGACACAGATCTTCACTAGCTTTGGACTCAAAACCTTTCCATCATTTGTGGCTTGTTTTGCACTGGCATGGTCTTTGAAAGCCAATGGTCACTTGCCCACCATAAGCATGCTTTAAAGGAATTTAGTGGGGTAAGTCACATTCAAAAGTAGCCAGAACTGTGATTTAGGGAAATTACAACTATATAACATGATGGTTCCCAAAATAGTCTGCCTTTGTAGGCACTATTTATGCAGTACATTGTGAAAGCAACAAAACAATCTTGCTTAACTATATATTTGGGTAATTAACTCCTAGCCACCTACCCCTAAACATTTTTTTCATATATGTTATATAATTATGATATTTTAGAATATAGCTACATTGTCATTCTTGCTTATAAGTCTTGATCTGAAACATCCAGGACTATCTCATCTCCGTCCACAGGAAAAGATTCGGGAGCCATGTTTGTTCAGGATTAGAGCAAGGGCTCAAGAGGGTGGAAACCCTAAACTGAAATGGACTTAAAAGCCTGAGAAAATAATAATCTTGGAAATGGAATAATCCAAGATGGGAAAGGGGATTTTGAGACTACGGGACTGGTAGACTCACTATATTTACTTAATGGGCAAGATTACTGGCTTTCTAAAGCAGGGAATGCTGCAGGCAGTTTTTCCAGTTTCTCTCTCCTCTCCCTCTCCCTCTCTTGGAAAGGAGGAGAAACGTGGCATTAATGAAGGTAAAATTAGGGGGATTTGGACCTGGTTGAAGAGTCAGGCACAAAGGGTAGTCTTTAATAGTTTTATGTCATCTTGGAGGGAAGTCTCCAATGGAAATGATCTTAGGGATTTATGCCTGATACTTCCTTTTCTCTTCCTCTTCCTCTCTTGCTCCCTCTTTCCTTTTCCCTTTCCCTTTTCATTTCCCACTATGGTCAGTCAGTGACTTGGATAAATAAAGGCAGCGATGACATGTTTTTCAATTTTGTGCCTGACACACAACTGAGAGGGAAAGATAGATAAGATACTGAATGACAAAGTCAGGATTCAAAAAGACCTCAGCAGAATATAACATGGAATTGAATTGAATATGAAAAGTTGAAAAGAAATGAATGTCAAGTGCTACATTTGGAGTCAATCAATTTCTCAAGTCTGGATGAGGTAGCATATCTAGACAGCAGTCTATCTGGAAAAAAAATAGACTTAGCTTACTCAGGAAGCTAAGTCAGTCCAGGACTATGGAAGTCCTGCCCTATTCTTCCTTGAATCCACTTGAGAAGAATGTGCTCTTTGGTAAGGACCCTGACAGGCAGGATTGATTCAAGAAAGAGGCAGTCAGGATGGTGATGAAAGTGGAGATCATTCCATAAAAAAAAATCAATTGAAGGAACTGGAGGAATATCTTTTGGAGAAAGAGAATAGTCAGGCACGATGATGATGTCTTCTGACTTGTAGCACTACTATGTGGATAAGGGATTATATTTGTTCTGCTTAGCACAGTGTCTGGTATATAGTAGGTGCTTAATAAATGTTGATTAGTTGTTCAACCTCAAGGACAGAATTATGTGCCATTGGTAAAAGTTGCAGAGAAATTGGTGTTGGTTTGATGCAAAATAAAATATTCTACTCAGTCATTTTTATGAAAAAGTGAAATGGCTTTCAGCTGGGGAAGTCAGTGTGAAGTTATTAAACGTATCCTATGGGTCAGACATTGTGACAAAAATAAAGACACACAGAAAGGTAGAAACAGCCCTGCCCTCAGGAGGCTTACATGATAATCAGGGAGATAACCTGTAAATAACTATGCGTATGGAAGATTTTATGTACACACACACACAGAGGGAGGGAGAGAAAGAGAGGAGAGAGACAGAGAAAGAGAGACAGAGAGAGAGAGAGAGAAAGAGAGAGAGAGAGAGACAGACAGACAGACAGAGAGAGACAGAGAGAGAAAGACAGAGAGACAGGGAGACAGAGAGACAGAGAGAGAGACAGAGGGGGAGATAGTGGGGGGAGAGGGGATGGGGAGGGAAGGGGACAGGAGGAGATGGAAGGTATTTAGAATAAGAAGTTTGAGGGGAGGGAAAATAGGAACTAGGAAAGGCCTCTTATGAAAGGTGGGATTTGAGCTGAATTGTGAAGGAAACCAGGGAAAACTGAGTTAGATTTGTAGCAACAGAGCATTGCAGGCAGCATGGAGCAAGTCAGTGAGTTTCCCTTCAGTATGAATCTTTAAGGAAAGGTTGGGTATGTCATTGGGGAAGGAGGAGAAGGGAGAAGATTCTTAGTCTAGTTTTATGGGCTCCTCGGGTTCCCTCAGACCTGTAACTGGATCCAGCCCCTGTTAGAGTTGTTATGGATGAGTTGTTAAAGAGTGCTTGCCAAGTTCTGATGAAGCACAATGGACCACAACAATCTCGTCACTGAAGAGGCATGGACTCTTGAATCCAAAGGGCAAAACCTATCTAATTTTGGAGCCTCTCTTAATCCCAGTGTCCACTGCTGCTGAGCACATTTCCAGATTGCTCACATGATTTTCATTTGGGCAAAGGCCCTTAATTGAAGTGCACAAGCTTTGACTCTGCAATGCTTGAGTGGTAGCCCTTGTTTTGTGTTCATGTTCAGATTCGAAGTTTCTTGGGCGCTTTCCCTAAACATGTCTATTTTATTTCTTTATATTCATGTCTTTATGGGAAGCAGCAATTTCCAGATTCTTGTCTTTCATCCTCAAAAATGCTCCTTCCCCAAAAGAACTGGTTTTTAACCAAATATCTTCTTTCTCTCTTCCTTCACCCACTCTCATCTTTCCTTTGCATAGTATAATTTGTGGGAAAAGTCAGAAGTTGGTCTCAGTAAAGCCATAAGGGTTCTGACACCTTACTCACTACATAGAGTACTCATGTAACATCAGCAGTGAGCCAAACAGAGAGGAATTTCAATCAATGAAGGAATGAAACCGCCTTTGTCCAACTCTGCTAGCTTTTTTTTTTTTAATTTTATACCTGAATCTTTGGCCCCTGGCTTTGCCTTAGAATATCAGGAAATCATCTTTATATTATATATGAGAGGTCTTAACCTGGGGCATGTGAACTCCTAAGGTTTCCAAGGCCAGATTATGGGAGGGGTTCAGGAACTAAGATGGTGAAGAAATTACATCTTCATTTCCACTAACCATTGATTGCCTTTGTAATCCTATATGTTTTATTTCCTGCAGTTAAAAACATTAATCTGAGAAGGGGTCCATAGGCATCCCCAGAATCCCAAAGGGGTCCTATGCCACAAAAGAGCTTAAGAAGCCCCTGCTTTGTCTCTTAAACCATGATGCTCCTGAAGTATTTGGTGAAAAGGCTTTTGCCTTCTAACTCTAAAATTCTGTGTTAAAGTATACCTTCACAATCAAAACCTCACTAATTTGGGCTATGCTGTTCAGGGTTTGTGACAATTCATAGGAATTATTTTTTTAACTTTGTAAAACCCTAGTAAATATCTGGGATTATATAAGGATAGGAAACCCAGCAAAGTTTTGTGTTTACCCAGTTTTTGCACATAACTCTTAGGCACAAGAATCAAGTAGCTTGTAGATATCTTGGTACCATAAATATGTTAAAAAAAGATTTCAATTCTGTTCCCAAGGGGGTCTTAGCTAACATTCTTTTACATCCATGTTCTAGGATAATCAAAGATGACTTTCAGAATGATTACTTTGAGCTACTATGAGGTTCTTGATCCGAAAGCAATTTGGGTGAGGGAAAGGACAGAGGGGGGAGAATTTGCTAATGGAAGTCCATCTGGGTTTTCAACGATCTGGGCTTTTAGTTGGTATAAAGCCTCTGTTCCGCAGAAATACATTGCTCCTTCTTTGCCACTCATCTTTGTGAATTGTTCTGCTCTTTCTCTCCTCACCCCTTCCTGTCCCAGTCCTTCTTTTAGCTGCCTTGGGACTTTCTGAACTTAACCAGGCAGGCCATCCCAAATGAAACCCAGTGACCCTCCCTAGGCCTCTCTATTGGATGCCCTTCAAGCCAGGAAGGAACTCTCTGAAACTTGGCTTCCTTTTTCCTAGCCCCTTGGCT
This sequence comes from Petaurus breviceps papuanus, assembly GCF_028583685.1. Lineage (NCBI taxonomy): Eukaryota > Metazoa > Chordata > Mammalia > Diprotodontia > Petauridae > Petaurus > Petaurus breviceps. Next base: position 2,574,264 of record NW_027185872.1, read on the forward strand.
ACCACCATGACTCCATGAGATACAAAGATTTAAAATTAAACTGATCAACATTTCTTCCAAGCCTCCCTTTGCAGATGCAAAGCACCTTATTAGAATCAAAACCTTCAGTATTCTGATGGATCTATGATTCTATTGAAGTGGGTCATTGTAGCTCTCAGGGATTTTTACATGACCTCTCATTCTGCTAGTGTCCTCTATTCACTTATTTCCTTGAAGCTCCAAGAGCACCTTCATGAGCTGCACTGGAGGCCATTCTGTGAACTCCAAATATTGGTTCGGAACCACATGGTCCAATTGTGTTCACGGTGGCCCCCATTCCGCATGCCAAGCCCTATTCTTTACCCTCTGGACACTTTTTCTGAACCAGTTTATCAATGCTACATGCAAGATGTCGCCATATCTGTCTTTTCAGTAACCAAGAAAAAGTAGACCCAAGAAAGCTCATAAGGGAACAACATCATTGACTTTTGTCTTTGCATGTTCTTCAGAACCTGAACTTGGATCATTTTGCTCATATTTACCTCTGGTGATGCTACTGTGCACATACCAGTATGCCAATTTTTTAAGGAAAGCAAGTAAATAGTTTCAGTTTTGTGTTACGATATCAGTCAGTCATGCTTTAATGATACTCTTTGACTTAAACACATACCATGTTGCTCATGAACAGAGAGCCCTTGTCTCATTGGCCTCTAATAAAACGTTATTATCTTTTGGCACTGCCTTGCCCTGGGTGAAATAAAAAGTCACATGTGGAGAAGTTCTAAAAGCTAGACAGAACTGATCCTTGGAGAGCAATTTGTATCCTTGACGGAAGTATCACAGACTTCTTCCATTAGCATAGTCCCAGCAAGCCAAAGGTTATGGAACAAGGACAGCCAACGAGTACCTGAACCCATAAGTCAACATTTCTTTAAGAAAGAGTGAGGGATTCAGATGAGTGTGTGTGTATGTGTATGAGAGAAAGAGAGCTCTTTGTATGTGTGTGGAAGAACACTTGTGTACACTTGTGTTCACGTGCTCTTTCTTAAATGTGCACATGAAGGTCTACAAGTGAGAATACTCAAAATGTGACCTTTTACATTGTAATGCATTGTGCCAGATGGTGATATTTTGTTTGAGGCTGAGAGGCAGAAAGAAGGGATGCAGTTTCTAAATTCCCCCCTCGACACCTACCATTTGGCATAGGATATGGGTAGTGGAAGAAAACTGAGAGATTTTTGCCTCAGTTGAAACAGCTGGGAAACAGATGGACACTGATTTCAAATCTGCCAAAAGCCTCTTCCAAGTCTCCCACCCATTTTCCACCAAAGAAAAGCTAGTCAGGTGATATGAACAAAGAACTTTAGGTCAGAAAGAGATGGGATCTCCCAGTCTTTATCCTTTAGAGACTGTTAAAAAGAAACATTCCAAAAAGAAAAAGAAAGAAAGAAAAAAGATTTATGACTTTGGAAATTAAAACAACCCAAGTTTATGAATGTTACAAGTCCAAAAAACACTATTCCAGGGAGCTTGTGTTTAATGGGAAAGAAAAGGGGGAAAGTTTTTTTTTAACTTTAACTACAATAAAAAGCCTAGAGAGCAAGTTTAAAAAAGGAAATATTCTTAGGGGTTAGTAATTGACACATCTGGTATATTGGCTATTTTTTCAAGATCTTGTTTTCCTTTGCTGATACAGCTGAAGGGGGGTGGGGATTTTGCCTTTGTTATATTATTTACAATTTAATCTTCCCATAAGTAATTACCCCAAACTTGAATTAGCACCATGGAAATGACTGTATTCTGGGCAGTAGTTTTTGGACAGCTTGTGTTTAGAAAGGAAATTCAGTAAGTGGATATGAGATTTAAGCTTTGTTATGATGGTAAAGGATTTGAGATAGCCCCAGTGTTGGGTGTTGAATCTGATCCATGCAAAAACCTACTTGCCATGGATATAGATGTTATTGTGTCTTTCCATATTTACACACACACACACACACACACACACACACACACAAAGACAGCTATTTAGCCACTTTTCTGGAGGCTGTGAATATTACAAAGAGTTAAAGGATGTAAATTTCAAAGAAATGAAAATAAACACAAGTTAACACGCTCCCCCTAATGTGAATTCATTCATTCATGCTTACATAAGGAAATAGGCAAACTATGAATCATTCACTTCAGATTGCTTATGAAAAAAAATAGCCTGGCTCTGTGACTTAAGTCCAAATTTATTTTACACGCAAGGAGAAGGGTTTTGCCCCATCAAAGAAAAGGGACCCAGAGCCTGGGGACAGGGCTCTCATCCAGTTTGGCATCAGAGTATACATGCTGGGAGCCTGGTGTGAGAGGTCCATTTTCTGAGCATGCATATGAGCTATGACAGATCCTACATGATCCCAAGCTTCCAGCTGAAAAGTGAACAAGGAGGCCACTCACTGGGGAATTTTGCCTACATTATGTCAGAACATCTGGATGTTCTGAGATACCTGAATGTTGATCATCATCTAATAATAACATAGATAAACATCTGGATGATGTCAGATGTCTTGATATTGTCTGAATCGAGCCCCTCTCCTTCCTTTCAGTCCCAGTTTTTACATAATGACCAGGAGTCTCACCCATGGGGTAGAATATGCCAGTCAGCTGGCGCATGACCTATAGCCACTACTCTAGACCATTGCAGTTAGCTAGACACTGCCAAGGCATGGAGCCCATCAGCATAGGTGTGAGTGATGAGGCCATAACTGCAGTTTGTGATTTTTAAAGAATGCTGGATATAGCCCATGTATCCACCAGGAAAACACATTCTGTGGTCTGTTCAAATAGCTGATGGGCCAGGCTATTGATAAAAACTGACATATGCTCTTTCTGGCCACAGAAAGCATCACAGTGGGTCAGCTTCAGATCCTGTTAATCATGAATCAGAGTTATTGACATAATCATGACCTATCCTAGGAGTTTCACTTTTAGATGGTACCATTCTGCGCTAATCATCCCTAGTCATTCCATGATGGCTCCTAGCAGGCTGTACATTGGCAGGGGGAAGGAGAGCATGTCCAAAATATTTGGGATTTCTTCTACATGCATTCCAAGTATTTCAGTATCTTTGGACTTAAAATAAGTCATTTGGAAGAAAAAAACTTCATCAGTCATTCAATCTGCAAACATTTATGAAATGCTTACAATGTTCCAGATAGTATACTTGGCATTGTAGATATAATGAAAAATCAATCAATGAATAAACACTTAAGTGCTCACTCTGTACCAGACATTGTGTCTGGGCCCCAGAGAGCAAAATACAAAATCAAACAATCCCTGCCCTCCAGGAACTTCTACTCTAATACAGGAACAACATGGGCTTACTAAATAAGTATGTAGATAATGAAGACATAATGAAGACAAGCAAGTTTGTGGAAAGAGGACACTAGCACCTCTGGGAGGGAAGAGGAAAAGAACACGTTTCCTAATAAAACACATCTGAGTTGGGGTCTCTGCACATGTCCTGTGCTGCAGTGTTATAAATTACAAGAAAATAGTAATAGTAGCATTTATTTAGCACCTACTATGTACAGGAACTGTGTGAAGTGCCTTACAAAAATGATCTCATTTGATTCTCACAATATCCTTTGGAGTTAAATGCTATTATTGTCACAGTTTTATAGCTGAAGAAACTCAGACAATAGTTAAGAGACTTACCTAAAGTCATGTAGCTAGTAAGCATCTAAAGCAGGATTTGAACTCAGATCTTGCTTTTTCTATCCAGGCCCTGGGCTCTATCTACTGTACCACCTCAAGGCATGTATCTATGGTCCTATTCATGAGGGTGCTTGCTCCCTCCATGATTTACATCACACCCCATTAATGCTTTTTCTTCTTGATAACCTGTCGGTATTCTTCCTTGGGTCCTTCAAAAAGGATTCCCTGCAAGGTGATAAGGGACTCCGTCCCCACAGAGACCCTTTTACACTTCCTTGGCACTAGTAGAAGGCTTGGGCTCTCCATATGGTGACCCTCACTCATATAACATGGTCAGTTCAGGTTTTCCATTTTTCCCATTCTCTCAGTGATAACTCTCATCATTTCTCAAACACAGGTCATTGTCACTGGAAATCTTCTAGAGTTAATTCCTGCCCAACACACATCTCTATCAAGTATAGTTCTATTAAAAGACTGACTCTCTTGTCCAAAGGACTGCCTAACTGTGGAAAAGCTCATAAATAATAGATTGGCCACTACTCAATGAATTCTTTGGTCATGGCAAAAAGGAAATGAATGTTTATAAATAGTCCTCAGTTTTGTGCCCTATAAGAAAACATCATAATTCTTCTGTCAAATGTAATCAGATGTGATCAGAGAAAAACACCATTTCATTGCATTCTTAAATCCTGGCTCTGAGTGCAAGTGTATACACAGGTGGGAAAATGAGGCACTTATCTGGATTATTTGTTATATGGCTAATTTGGAGGACCTTATTCTGACATGAATTATTATCTATTTGAATAATGACCTTTCTGAACTTTAAGAAGTTGTCCTTTATACATGGATCTGGCACTATTACATCTCACCATGCCTCCACAAATGCCAGAAGGATTAAAAAATACTTAATGTATGCATAGTTAATGGGGATCATGGGACTGTCGATTTGGTGTAACCAGGGACCTTATTTGTTATCACTTCTTATCCCTTCATTTCATCACTGAGGAAATGGCACTCATGGAAGGTGAAGTGACTTACTAAGTGTCGCACAGACAGTATTTGAAATGATATTCAAATGCATGTCATCTAGACTCTGACTCCTATGGTGTATCCAAGATACACCTTCCTCTCTGATTTCCTTCCAGACTCAAGAAGACCTATGCTCTAATCTTGTTTCTGATATATAATGTCTGTTTAACTTGAGGCAAATTGCTAAACCATTTAGTGCCCCCAGACAACTCTCAAAGACTATAAAGTACAAAGTAGTTGCTAACCTACATTGGTGGAGGGAGTTTGCTCACTAGGAGTTTCCTAGACATTGACATGACAACCCCAAACCAACCAATAAAACAAAAAAAAAAAACCCAAGAAATAATTTTTTGGAGCTTTGGGGAAGACAGGTCCCTCTCTGCTCAACAAAACTGACCTACAAACCTTGGTTTATTGCTGTTCTTCAATAATCAATTGTGTCCAACTCCTCATGACCCCATGGATCATGACATGCCATGCCTTTCTGTGCTCCACTGACTCTCAAAATCAATCCAAGCTCATGTTCATTATTTCTGTGACACCATCTATCAATCTTATCCTCTGCCATCCCCTTTTTCTTTTGCCTTCAATATTTCCCAACATCAAAGTCTTTTCCAATAAGTTTCATCTTCTCCTTATGTGGCCAGTTTTTGAGTTCAGCTTCAGTATTTGTCCTTCCAATTAATAGCCTGAATCGATTTCTTTAAGCATTGAATAATATGATCTCCTTGCTATCCAAGGGACTCTCAAAAGTCTTCTCCAGAACCACAGTTGGAAAGCATTGATTATGCAACACTCAGCTTTCCTTAGAGTCCAACTCTCACAGTCCTTTATTGCTGCTGGAAAAAAAGAAGCATATCTTTGACTATACAGGCCTTTGTCAGCAAGGTGATATCTCTGCTTTTTAGTATGTGGTCCAGATTTGCCATAGCTTTCCCTTCAAGAAGCAAATGTATTGGAATTTCATGACTGTAGTCACCATCTACAATAATCATTGAGCCTAAGAGTATAAATTTGGAGCATCACATAGGGAGTAAGTGTTTGAGGTTGGATTTGAACTTATGGAGATGAGTCTTCCTGATTTGTAAGCCAAAGCCTGATCTATTGCATGAGATAGCTGCCCCTAAGCCTTAGTTTAAAGGACCTAAAATGTCCTTCCCTTCATCTTTTTGCAATTATGTTTAGAAAGTAACTTCTTTAGTCTTTCTAAGAAGAAGCAATATTAGGTTTTTGCCACTTGTGAGTTTGGGTATTTCTGAGATTCTACCCTTTTCCCCTCTAATTTGACCACATACAGAAGGCATTCTTCTGTGACCTTCTCCCTTTCTTCCCAAATGATTTTACTTCTAAATCCATGAAGAAGGCACACTGACATTCACATACAATGTCTTTCACTTTTTGCATTTGTGACATTAACTTGGGATCAAATTTTTCTGGGAGATACCTGGCCCCTGTAGCTAGGCTGCTTTGTCTCAAGGCTATTTGGCTGGTAAGAGAGATTATTTGGAGTGAGGCAAGGCTCCAAGTCAATCCTTCGCACCCATTTTTGGAGATGGAGAAGATATGGATACTTTGTGTGTTTTTATTCTATTCAGTCATGTGTGTGTGTGTGTGTATGTGTGTAACATAGGATAGTCTTCATTGGTTAAGAGGTCATTGATATTCTAGAATAGACAGTAATTGATCCTATAACTAATCTTATTTTTTTCCCCACCAGCAAGAAGGAAGGTGGGTGAGAAGATGCCTTAACTAATCCAATAGTTTAATGATGTTGCATGTAATCTGCTCTTACTTGCAGACTCACAAGAAGGAAATTACAAGTCGGAAGTAAATAGTAAGCCCAGGAAGGAAAGGACAGCCTTCACCAAGGAGCAGATCCGGGAGCTTGAGGCAGAATTTGCTCATCATAACTACCTGACCCGACTGAGAAGATATGAGATTGCCGTGAACTTGGATCTCACAGAAAGACAGGTGTGAATGATGCTAGAAGTCACTTTGCTTTTAAATGGTGTAGGGTATCAATTCAACAAAAAGAAAAAAAAAACTGCTCTGTGGTTCCCCAATCATTTTTTTCTCCCATCCATTTATATATATATACATACAGTTTTACATAGAGGATGGGATGCTTGCCATGAACAGGAACACTTGAGTTCACATTCTACCTTTAATATTCATCAGCTGAATAACCATGGAGAAGTCACTTCAATGCATTGCTTGCTTGTAATTTTATCTCCCGTACTTAGCATGTTGTCTGGCACATAGTCAGCATTTAATTGTTTTTTTTTTCTCTTCTTTAAAAATGGAAGGGATAGGTATTTCCTTTTCCCAAGATCATTGGGAACCTCATGTGATAATGCACCAGGGTCACATTGGAAACACAAAATTTTGAGGCTATATAGGAATGATCATATTGGAAATTGCTTATTTCCCTTATTCTCAGTGAGGTACCCAAGAGGAAGCCTGTGAGTGCTATCCAGGGAGCATTTTTAAGTAAGAAAATGAGCTATGTTATTATGAATGGAGATTCACCTCTGGAGAGTGACTGTAAAACTTTAACGTGGACAAAGTGAAAAATCAAACTATTGTTGACTAACCAGTGAATGAATCAAAGAAGTATACTTTCCCAGAAAGTAAAATGATTTTCAAATTTTTAATGTTGATTACTATAAAAACCAACATCATCTAGTATAAGACTGATGGAAAGTAATATTTTATATCATTCAAATTTTTATTGATCGGCTGTTTTGTTTCTTTGCCCTCTTCCTTACAGAAAATACTCTTCCTTTCTCCTTTGCCTAGGTAACCATCCCATGTAACAAAGAATAGGAGAGAGAGACAGAGAGAGAGAGAGAGAGAGAGAGAGAGAGAGACAGAGACAGAGAGAGAGACAGAGAGAGAGCACTAAAGTCAGATAGAATATGTAATGTTCCATACCCTTAGTCCCTCCCTCTACAAGAAAGAGTGGGAGGCAAGGGAGTTACTATTTTTTTTTTCTACTTCAAGGCCAGGCTTGGTTATTAGAATTACATCATATGCAGTTTCTTTTTTAGACGAGCTGGATTTTCCACTTAGATTGCTACAGGTATTCAATATGTTGTTTTCCCTGGCCCCTCCTCCATATGGTGTTTATTCTACGCTCCCCATCAGCATCGGTTCATTGAAGTCTTTGTGTGATACTCTGAATCATTCAGATACATCATTTCTTATCACTTTGCACCATGCACACTGGGACAGACTCCTAGTTTCAAATATATGGAAGGAAGGAGGAGTTAGGACTAGAATCCTCAGCTGTGGAAGAGGGGGTGGGTAATGAGAAAGTAAATATCATTAGTGTGGTCTTTAGATTTGTGGCAGAGAATGGTAGGAGAAATGCTGAAGAAGAGCTTGAATGATGGCACTTACCTTTATTTTGCTTTTTATTATGCAGAAGATCTGAGCCCATGCATGTTTAGGGTGCATGGAAACACCCAGTAGAGAGGGAAATACTTACATATTGCATTTTCAACTTTTAAAAATAGAGATGGATTCCCTCAGCTGGACTAAATTGTCAAAGAAATCCATGAAACAATTAAAAATGTTAAGAACTCCTGGTCATTAGGTGATATGTGGAAACAGAAAGATTTTAAGATTTGAATAAGGGAAAGAAAGACATTCTTGACCCAAGGCCTTGATCTTTTTCTGGAGGCAGGAGGTAAAGTTATCTACAGAATGGAGATAGTAGAGTGGTGTTGGGTCTATGAAGGCAGAGGACCAGGTGTTGTGGAGAGTATGATTATGAATCAGTGAGAGGACACTGACTGATAAATGCATTTCTGTTTATCTTGCTAACCTTGTTTTCAAATCTGGCTTTGACAACCTACTTCACTTTGAATGTCCCAACTTTCTCTGTTCACTGTGAATTCAGAGCCTCTTTTTAAGCCCAAACATTTAATGACATCCTTTGCTCCAGGAAACATTTGGCAAATTCTGAGAGAACAGTTTGTTCTCAGCATGAAGTGCATTGTGGTGGGGAGTTGGACTGGGAAGCAGAATAGGGAAATGGAAGAATTTCCCAGCTCTCCTGTCCAAAGTCAGGTCTTGGTTGGACTTGGAAATAGCCTGATTGAGTACAGAAACATACATTGAACTGTAATAAGACCACACAGCTAACTTGCCAAAGAGAAGCCATCCATTTGAACCTCAGTGTCTTCCTTCCTAAAACTGGAGTCATAATGGCTTCCATGCTACAACAAATGGTATGGGAAGTAAGCCAGATGACTTATGGTAAATATCAGAAAGACCTATGAGAATGTCATAAACCAACATGTTTGTGTGCAATTAAAAATAAATTTCAGAAAAAAACCTAAAAAATTTGATAACCATTGAATCTTTGAATTATTTAATTTATTTTGTCATTCTCCCTTGTAGTATTATGACAAATCAGCAGATAAATGCAATGAGAGTTTGTTCCCACCAGGAAAAATAGACAGTAAAACATGTCCTTGCTATTCCTAATCATTCTCAGGATCTTTACTTAACATTTTATTATACATCATAAAGTCTACAAGACCAATGTTCATGTGCGTGTGTGTGTATCTGTATATTTCAACTCACTGTGGTACTTAGAGACAATCAGTATGTTATGCCCATTCCTCAAACCTCCTCTTCTCAGAATTACAGTTTCAGAATTGGCAAGGACTTCAGAGGCAGTTAATCTATCCTATGCCTGAAAATAACCCCATGATGAAACATCCCCAGGGTGACCATGTCTAGTTTTTTTCAGGTGACCTTCACAGAACCTGATCTCAAATTCCTTCATCATCTTCGCTGCCTCTTACTATTTGGACATTCTCAATTTTATCAATATTTTTACTAAAATAAGACTCACAGAACTGAAAATGGTAGAGCAGATGAAGTCCACCTGGGAAGAGAACAGTGGCATCTTCATCTCCTTTGTCTGCTCTCTTGTCCTGGCTTCTGCTGGATTCTATAAGTTAAAGATGTAGACTCTCCACTCCAGGATCAGTGAAGTGATCTTTTTGTTTATTTCCCTACTTGACCTGGGTGTCATCTTCCAATTTTCCATTTTGTGTTCTGACCCTCCCAGGTCTATTATCATTTACCCTGAAAGAGAAAACAGATGCAGAATGAGAGTTAGATGCCTCTTTTTTCTCCCCACCACCTGGTTTTGCCATCTTACTCCTTCTTAACAATATTTCTGTCCTATATTTGACCTTGTCTTTGCCTCATCCTGTGAGATTGGGCTCTTGTTTTGTCTTTGCCTGTGTGCACTTCTTCTGTGGTGGGCTTCCCATGCACTGAAAGATATACACACCGGGTGTGGCCACATACACCCATCTATCCAAGAAGAACCGGACCTTCTATCCAATAAATATCTTTGTCTCCTCTTCTCTTGTGATCTTCTAGGTTTCCGTGTAAAGATCCACGTTGGAGACAACTTTTATGTGACTTTGTTTATCTATAGTTTATTCTTCATTACTGGTACTACTGTCACTAAAATAATGATGGGCCCATACAGACTGTCCTCAACCTACCTTTCTAACCTTTCTGTACATTATTCTTCTGCCTCCAGCCTGTGATCCAACCAAATTGACCTTCTTTCTGTTCCTGTAAGAAACATGGCACTCCACCTCCCACCTTTCAATTTTTGCAATGACTGTCTTGACTGTCTGGAATGCAGCTCCCTCCTTACCTCTACCTCAAAGAACCCTTCTCTTCCTGCTAGAAAATTGCAAACATTTTTCTGCAGGAAGCCTTCCTTGATCTGTCTAACCAAAGGCTCACTCCTTTCCCAACTGCCTTGGATTTAACTAATTGTGTTTATTCACATTTGCCTGGAACATAGTAGACACAATAAATGTTTACTGACTGATTGTTTATATATGCATGTGTATGTATTCATACATAGAATACATACACATACATGAACATACACATATAGGATTGTCTATATATATGTACACACATATAGTACATACATATATGTGTGGGTATATGTATATATTGGGGAGGGACTTGTCTCCTCTGTTACTATGTAAGCTCTTTGCCAGTAGGATGGTTTTTGGTTTCCATTCTTTTCACTTTTATCCCCAGCATCCATTATAGCACCCAGCACACAGTAGGAGGTTTTCCTCCTCAAATTCTCCTCTTCTTCCCTCCACTCCCAAATACTATTAATCTTTCTTTCCTCCTCCAATATAATTTTACATAAGTAGAAAATGGGAGCTCTGAGGGTGTGATGTAATAGACAGACCACTGAAAATCTTTGCTCTGTTACCTACTACCTGGATAATCTTGCACAAGTCAATTGACTTCCTTGCCTCAGTTACCTCCTCTGTAAAATGAGGGGATTCAACTATATGGACTCTAAAGTTCCTTTAATCTTTAAATCCATGACTTAGTCTGGCTCAAGGAGAAATATATAAGACTTAGATTCTCAGCTGAAACTAAGCTTTTGCCTTGTTCCCTGCTGGTCATAACGGGCATGAAAGACAACTGACTTTACATACACCTAGTAGAATGCCCAGCACACAGTAGGTATTTTTAATTGGATCGAAGTCATCAAGATGTTGATTACACAATGTAAATGATAGATACCATGCCTCTTGTACTCTGACCACCATCCCCATCCTCCTCTTCAACTCAGTCCTAGTGTGCCAGAACCTTAACAGTTAACCTCTGTCTTATCTTACCTGGATTCAGGCCTCCCTTCTATGCCCTGGCCATTCTACATCATGCTAACATATGCATTTCCTCTCCTAATTCCTTTTCCAGCTCAGCTTTATATATTGTCTTTCTCTTTTAGGATTTTGGCCCCTTGAGGACAAGGGCCATCTTGTTGGCTTGTATTTGTATCCTCAGCACATAACCAAGTACCTGGGATCCATATCCATTTATCTATCCATTCTGTCATCTATTTTTCATCTACATTGTCTCTATCTTTCTATTTTCTTTCCTTCCTTTCTCCCTTCTTCCCAGAGCCTACTATGTGCCAGGCATATAGCGCTAGTCATTAAATCAGGAAGAAAAAACAACCCCTTGAGCTCCAGCTGGACAAATCCTTAAGATCCGAGGCTCATTCCAGCCTAGCTTGCAGGCTTTAGAGAAAACATTTTTGTGTGTGTAAAGAAAGAGGCCTCAGCATCCAATGGAAGATGTTGAAGATGTTGAACCTCACCGTGCAGCTCTGAGCAAAGGAGGGCTGGTAGTGGGGACCCCTGCCATTCCAAGTCCTGTCCCACATGACCATTCTTAGGTTCCCCTTTCAAACCCAGCTCCTCCTCATCAGCAGCAGATGGCTTTGGTTGTTGGCCTCCATTCTTGGAGAGGACAAAATGACTATGGACATCTATGTAATTTTGTGTGTCCGATTGTGGCTGATCAGAGCATCACAAGTTTGGATGTTCTACCACAGGTCAGACACAAATAGTCCATATGAATATTTGGGGTGCATTCTCCAAATTTATGAATCTCATGTTTCTTTTAAAGGACACTTTCAAGAGCTTGTCTCTGTACCCATTGATCCCTTGCTATGTGTAAACCTGGCAAACTCACTCTTGCTTTAGAGGCTGTCCAGACAAATGAGGCACATGCCCACCAAGTCATCCCATCTTGCTGTGGGTTGAAGAGAGGAAGCAGCTGCAACAGGATGGGAGATGTGGCCAAGAGCCAGTTTTATAGGATGGGGATGCCAAATATAGAAAGGATAAAAGGTCTTTCCACCTCACAAGACCTGCTTTTTTCCCTTTTCTCACCACACTAATCAAAGGAGCAATGTGGCAGTCTTGTAAACCAGCTTGGGTTACCGGAATAAATAGAGCCATGGCATGCAGCCTCTGCCAACAAAGCTGGAAAAATCCCACCTCCTTAGATCGTATTCCATTAATGGCAATGAGAGGGCTTAGATTGTATTGTTTCCTCATAAATAACTACTTGGCCCTAAGTCAACTGTGCAAAATAGTCATCCACTTTTGGATGGCAAACATGGAATGTTTCTCCCCCCCCCCAAAAAAAATAGTGGTTTTGATGCTGCTATAGAGTAAATTCAGGCCTGAATAGTCTTATCTATAAAGTCACATGGCCCTTTGCCCTGATCTCCATAGCCCGGAGGCTGGGTTTTCTTGCTCAGATCTGGTTAATAATTGACATATGTGCCTAGCACAGGTACATGGTAAAAGCTTATGAAATGGAATTGAGTTTATAGCTTAGTGAGACCATAAAGAGAATCATGGGTAAAGACCTAGAAGTGAAACATAGTGAATTTAGGGACATGACTGACATAGGACTGGAATGGACCTAATAGGTCATCTTGTCTTCCTCTGTTGTTACAGATGAGGAAACTGAGACCTAGGGAGGTTAAAAGTCACTCCCAGAGTCACCTACCAAGAAAGAGTGAGAGGCAGGATTGAAACCTAGGTTTTCAGGCCCCAAGTTCAGTGCTGTACATGCATTACATGCATTACAGTGACCTTTAATACTGCTATGGAACACACTCGCACACATACACACACAACCCAACCTCGTGCTATATCATTGAATCATATAGCATGCGAGGAAAGTTATCTGTTCTGAAAACAATTCCAGTTTTTCCTTTTTGCATGAGGTTTCTGTTACATGAGAATTTCCTGTCATAAGGGATTTCAGTGTTAAGAAGGGAGACATTCAGGAAAGTTTCCAAATGACAAGAGAAACTATTTTGGAACAAACACATAGAGATGTGTGTGAATATCTATATCTATACCATCTATATCTGTATATGTATATAGATCTGTAGATAAATATATATGGATATATAACATGCATTTATTTACAGACAGTGTGCTCATATGTATATATGTAAATAATGTCTATGTGTATCTATATATACATATAATATCTGTATGTACATACATTATCTACGGATAGGGTCTATGTATACATATAATGTATGTATGTGTGTGTGAACACATACTTATCTGCATACAGACATGCAGGAATATATACATTGTGTGTGTGTGACCTTGGCCAACTCATTTGACTTCTGAATGCTCTAGTCCTGAGCTGTCAAACATGCCCACAACACTCCAAAGTGGACCTGAAGCAGATTAAAATGTAATTGGGAAATACTTAACAAAACAAATAAAAATGCAATAGAATACAGATGATCTTAATTTGTGGTTTTTAAAGTGAATATGTGACCACAGGGATCCTTATGTCCAGGCTTGTGACCCCCATTCCTACACCTCTACCATTAGCAGCTGTTTATGAGTTTCAGAGAAGGAGCTGACCTACATTGGGGGAGGGGGTTCCTCATTGTGGAGTTGTAGGTACTAATGAATTTACAGGTCTATCCCTTATCTAGGCATCTGTCTATCCATTCACCTCTCTGTCTCTCAACTCTCTATTTCTAGTATTCTATCTATAAACTGTATCTCTGTCATTCTTTCTCTTGATATATCCAATCCCATACCTGTCTCTATAAACTCTCTCTTATCTATCCCATCTTCTCATCATTCTACTTCCCTATCTACCTATCTTATGTTGACACAGCTATAACCAAGCACATAAATGCATGGGCATGCAGATGTGTCACACTCCATGTGCATGCATGTATTAATCCGTTGTCAGCATGCCCATGCACATGATTTCAGGGACATACATGCATCTCTAGCCACATGTATCTGTCTTCTTATACATGTATGCATGTGCACAGGTCTGATGCATACAAGCACACATACATTCCATAACTGTAGTCGCACACAGGTGAAGACGGCCATTCCTTAAGGGACACAATGTGTTCCTTTGAGCATGATGAGCAATAAAGCCTATTTAGCCCACATAGATTGGATATTACCTAGGACTTCAATTATAAACTCAGAGCTATTTTCTACTTAGGAAATGTCTTCAATCCTAGACGTAGTGAAAACATGCTTAAGGTAATGCAATTTTTTTATGCCTAATTCAAGTAAAACATTAACTTTGTTTTTAAAAATGTTTCTTAATACCCAAACTATTAAACTAATCCCTAGAAATGAATAGCAATGCTTCATCAGGAACAATCATACTCAGCCCAGCATTACATTATGAGCCAGATCTACACACTCTGCCTTTATATATTACTCCTAAATATAGGAACTAGTAAATATCAAAGCAGGCTAGATGGAACTCAATATTTCAACAGCCCTAAGACATGTTCACACTTCATGCTTCACACTCGGGCCAATTCTTGTACAGTTTTTCCTTTGTCTCATCACTGGGACTTGTTACCCAAGTTCCCGGCTACAGTAAGTGAGGGGAGTACTTTAAAAAACCCAAATGAGGAGGATGATGACAATCGTTCTTGTTACCTTACTCTCTCCAGCCTCTTTCAGAGACTGATATTGATTGGTGCTGATAACTTTGGGTAAGAGCAGATAGCATAGCACGTCCAATTCCCACCTGGCGAAGAAGACTCACACTTAGGAAAAAAAAAGGGTCAAGCAATTGCGCAATAGTAGTCCTGAAACTAGAACTTCTTACTGGCCCCTACTTGTTCATTTCACTGGTGGCCATTATCCCTTTTAGGCACTGTTAGCATCTCCAAGGGCCATTTTCCAGAGGCCAGGGACACCAGAGACAGCAGAAAGGAAGGCACATCAGATGAAGAATCAGGTATAAGAGGCTGGCCCATCTTTACTCAGAGTTGAATGTGTTTCCTGTCATTCTCTCATTTGGTCATCCCTCCTCCAAGTTGAGGAAGTAACTCTTGGATTGATGATTTCATTTTTAAAAAGAATTTTACGTAGAATAATGCTAAATTTAATTTCAAGACTCATTCTGGGATTTGCTAACAGTCATGAATTCCTTCCTGGCATTTGCAGGTGAAATCTCCTTCGGTGAAAAGTGAGCATTAATTCTAGTGTTTTCTCTTTTCCCTCATACACTGACACAAACTCTAGACACAGACCAAGAGTGGAGTTCACTATATGGTGGGAACTAAAGTCTATGGGCTAGAAATAGAGGCGTGATGAGGAGCAATTCTGCTGATGGTAATCAGAGTGTTATTAAAGAAATCAAAGTGAACTCAACTTAAATCAGCCTCCTAATCTTGGCACTCCTCTGCTCCCCCAGCATTGTCCCCTTCCTAGGAGTGAATAATTACCCAATGTATATCCCTAGAGAGCAGACTAGAATGGCTTCTCAGGCTATCATAACCCCCTTTGGAGCTTGAGCAGAAACTTACACCGTGTTGAGTTGCCCTGTCTAGGAGTAGCTCATACTCTATGTAACAGGAACAGAAGGAGTTGGGAAACCATTGGTTTCTTTGAGGTCAAGACTTGCTGCCATTCCTATCTTAACTGTAGGGAGCTAGAAGCAGGTGCCTTTGTAGACAGGTTTCCTGCTCAGATGTGGGTCAGGGTAGCTGGCCTCTGAGCCTGCTTGCCAGCTCAGGTGTCCTGACCTCTAGGATTCCTTCTCTGCCCACCCCCCCTTCCCCAGTCACTGGTGTTCTCTCCTTCCTCAAGTGATCTCAGTTGGCTTATTTCTGTCATAATAGTCAATAAGTCACTAAACACTTATAAAGTACCTACTAAGTGCCAGGTGCTCTGCTAAGTGTTAGGGACACAAAAAAAGGCAAAGGTCAGTCCCTTCCCTCAAGGAGCAGCCAGCACCCAGTAAGTACAAAGTCAGGTATCTTAAACAGTCCTATTAAAATCAATTAATATATGTTGGTTGAATGGAATGAAAAAATAATTACACAACTAATAAATACAGGTCTTCAACATACTTTACTTTTGCCTTGAGCTAATGAATAATCTAGAAATATTTTCCAAAATAAAGAAAAAGAAATTCAATACAATTTTTTTTTTTTGGTTTGCTTTTTGGAAAGGCAGTTGGGGTTAAGTGACTTGCCCAAAGTCACATGGCTAGTTAAGTGTTAAGTATCTGAGGTCGAATTTGAACTCAGGTCCGCCTGACTCCAGGGATGGTGGTCTATTCACTGAGCCACCTAGCCGCCCCAATCCAATATAAATCTAATTCAGTAAGTTCAAAGTAAATTAATGAAGTAATTTAGAAGGGAAGGCACTAGCAATTGAGGGGATCAGGAAAGAATGTATGGAAAGGGAAGCTAGGTGGTGTGGTGGATAGATTGGTGCGCCTGGAGTTAGGAAGACCTGAATTCAAATCTTTTCTCATTTACTACATGTGTGACCCTGAGCAAGTCACATAACCTCTGTTTGCCTCACATTTATCTACTGTAAAATGGGGATAATTATAGCAACTTCTGCCCAGAGTTCTACTGCCTGTAAAAAGTGCTTGGTATGGTGACTGACAAATAGTCGGCACCATATAAAAACTAGTTACTTTTATTAGTCATTATTATTATTATCAGTAGTAGTAGCAGCAGCAGCAGTGGCAGTGGTTGGGGTAGCGATAGCAGTAGTAGTAGTAGTAGTAGTAGTAGTAGTGGTAGTAGTAGTAGTAGTAGCAGTAGTAGTAGTAGTAGTAGCAGTAGCAGTAGTAGTAGTAGCAGTAGTAGTAGTAGCGGTAGTAGCAGTAGCAGTAGTAGTTGTAATAGTAGTAGTAGCAGTAATAATAGTAGCAGTAGTATTCGTAGCAGTAGTATTCATAGCAGTAGTAGCAGTAGCAGTAGTAGTAGCAGTAGTAGTAGTAGCAGTAGTAGTAGTAGTAGTAGTAGTAGTAGTAGTAGTAGTAGTAGTAGTAGTAGTAGTAGTAGTAGTAGTAGCAGTAGTAGTAGTAGTAGTAGTAGCAATAGCAGTAGTAGTAGCAGTAGTAGTAGTAGTAGTAGGCAGTGGTGCTTAAGCTATGTCTTGAAAGAAGAGAAGGAGAGCATTCCAGACAGGGGTGATGGCTGTGGAAAAGCAGGGAGAAATTTTGGACGATGTGTAGCATAACTAAGATTTTATTCAGGCATTGTCTTTTAAATGACCATGTAACAAGTGCATTTGAATGGCATCGGGATTATTTGCTGTATCACATTTTCCCCTCCTTTAGTTCCCCATGGAGGGGGTGATGTCATTTCTGCTTCCAATATAAATCACGTAAAGGATCATCCGCAGCAAGCTTCACTCATCAGCATAGTTCCCAAGGAGATGTTCGATACAGGGTCATAGGTCCCTTAACTAATTTAAACAAGAGCCTAGTCATCAGCTCAATAGATGTGAATGTGAAACAAGCCATCAGCTAAGGAAACGGAAGTAGGATATTTGTGCCAATAGGCAGATGTTCTAAATAATGCTATTCATCCTTGGGAATCCTAATCTGATATTGGAAAGCAGACTAGTAGAGTGGTCTCGAGTCAGGAGGTTTCTGCTATGGGCTGGATGTTGGGCTTTGGAAGAATCTCTTTCCCTCTCTGGGCCCCTGTCCCAACATCTGTAAAATGGAAAACTCCAGGAGGTCTTCGAGGATCCTGTCAGAGCTCATTTCTGGTTTCTGATTCTAGTCTCCATTTTCCATGTTAAGTCAAGTCAATCAGCATTTATGAAATGCCAGGCACTGTGCTAAGCACTGGGGATACAAAGAAAGTAAACAAAAGTGCCTGTCCTCAAGGAGCTTCGTTTCTAATGAAGAAGATGACACGTAATAAACCATGTATATAGAAGACATGCACACATAGGGAACTGGGAGGTGACCTCAGAAGGAAGGGGCTAGTACTGAGAAATCTGGAAGAGGCCTCTTGTAGAAAGTAGGATGTTTGCTGACACCTGAAGGAAGCCAGGCAAGCTACAATGCAGGGATGAGGAGGGAGAAAATTCTAGGCACGGGGAAAGCCAATGAAAGTGGTGAGGATATGGACTGTCTTATTCAAGAACAGTAAGGAGGCCAAAGTCACTGGATACTAAAGAACATGGAGGGGTATAAAGTATGAAAGGACTGGAAAGATAGAGATGGGTCCAATTGTAAAGGAAGGATTTAGTATTCGAACCTAGTGGTGATAGGGAGACACTGGTGTCCATTGAGTAGGTGGTTAACATGGTCAAAGATTTGCTTTAGGCTGATCACTGTGGATCTGAGTGGAGGGTGACTGGAGAGGGAAGACTTGAAGCAGGCAGACCCATTCAGAGGCTACTTGCAGTAGTTTGGGTATTAGGGGAAAAGGGCTTGTTCCTTGATAGTGGCAGTATATGGGAGATGCTGTAAAGGTAGAGTTGATGAAAGTTAGCAACAGAGTGGATATAGGGGAAGGAGAGAGATTGGAGAGTTGCATATGATGATAAGACTTCCAGCCTTGGTGACTGAGAGGATTGTGGTACCTTCAACAGCAAAAGGGATGTGAGAAAGTGTGGTGATTTGTGGGAAAATTAAGAGTTCAGTTTTCAATGTGTTGAACTTTAAGATATCTATGGGACATCCAGTGTGGGATGTCTACTAGGCAGTCGGAGATATAGGATTAGAGGTCAGGAAAGAGGCTAGAGCTGAATAGATTGATCTGGAAATCATTTACATAAAGGGGATGATTAAATCCATGAGGGCTGGTGAGATTAGCAAATAAAATAATGTAGAAGGTGAAAAGAAAAGTAATCAGGCAGAACGCAGATGAAGGATGGTCCGATAATGGGAGGCAAATCAGGAGAGTGCAGTGTCACAGAAACTTTGAAAGAAGAGATCCCCGAGGAAATGTCATTGTGCTTGTGACTACATTGTGTTATAGACATTTTCTCATTGGTCACCATTAAGAGAGAATAATTAAAAAATGATTGATACTACTTTACAAGAAGAAGATAATTAAAAGTCATGCTTTTACTTTGGTCATTAACAGATCACAAAGAAAGTCTTTTATTTTGAATTGACCATAGCTTCTGTCCATACACTTTGAAATTACAATAAAATTTATAAATCTTTCCTTCATGATTGTCCCAAGGGTAGAACTTGAAAAAGAAAAATGCCCCACTTGCCCTAGATGAAGATTTATTCTCCTCTCCAGCTTCAAGAAGGGCAGTGTCTCTGGAAACATTCTCAGAACTCAATAGCAGGAAACGGAGGCCCTAAGTATTCAGGTTTTAATTTTACACCATCAACAAATATTTATTAATTTCCTACTGTATGCCATCCACTCTGCTAATTCTGGGGAGATAGACACAAAAGTAAAAAGTCTGCAAGGGGGTTCTATCTGACAGGGCAATGTAGGATGCTGGGTTATCTGGCTCACCCTGGCCAACCACGTGTTCCATCACTGTTTCAGGAAGGTAGAGGGCCACAGATAGAAGCTGGGAGACAGCAGATCCAAATGGTGGTGGATAGAAGTAGCAGCCCTAAACCATTAGCCTCATATATCCTGGGTTCCTAGAATAGAGCCAGATGTGAATTGAGGACTCATCTAGGAACAGCTTCACAGAGATCAGACTCTATGACAAAGGGATCTCGGTGGCCATCTTGTTCCACCTGTGCATGATTGCAACCCAGCCAATCATGCTGCCTCTGTTTGAAGACTTCCAAAATGTTGATCTTCCAACTTGGCCGAGGGTCTGTTCCACTCCAGGTCCCATAGGGTCCAAGGTATGGACCCTAGGTAGGGACCTCAGAAGCCATCAGGTTCAACACTCTCTTTTTATAGATGAGGAAAACTGAGGCTCGATGTCAAAATTGATAAAGCAAAATATGTTAATTATCTACTCCAAGGAACCTGGGCTTAAAATATAATGAAGAATGACTTAATTATCTAATACTAGGAACTTGGGATTTTAAATAATAATGAAATAGTTCCTTCCCTAAGAAGCTTACATGAGATGATGTTTGCAAAGTTCTTGGCACAGTGTCTGACAGGTAGCAGGCACTTAAATGCCTATTCTCCCTTCTCTTCCCTTTATAGGGGATGACACTAGGAAACAGGGGTAGGAGTAACTAAGAAACATAAACAAATAAGGAAGGAAAACAAAAGTAATTCAAAGTAATTTCAAGAAGGAGGGAGTATTAATCACAGAAGGTACCTCTGAAGGGCTTTCCTGGATGGCTAATAGAATTCTCACAATTGACAGAGGAGGAGAACTGAGGCCCTGAGAAGAAAAAATGACTCACCCAAAGTGACCCAAGCATTGGAGTCAAACCCACACCTGCTTCATTTGGATGCAGGGCCCCTTTCCCCAAAACATTCAGTATATATGCTATTGCGTTAAGACACGGAAGCATCCTTCTTTGAAGTGCTTCAAACAGAAATGTTGCAGTCACTTAAAAGGTTAAAATCGGTTTTGTTCAAAACCTTTCATTCCATGAGGATCCTGGATAAACACAGCATGTCTTCTTTGCTGAACACTGGTGTTGTGGTGTCATCTGATACTAACACAACAAGTGACATCATCCTCATTTGTTGTGGATAGCTCTTTGTACACATTTATGGGGTGGCCAGTGAAAACCCCCTGGGTTCCCGTTCCTTCTCTCCCTCTTGCTTCCATTCTCCCATTTACTGCCATGTTTTAACAAAAGCTCTCCATTCTGTGCCTTTGTGATCTGACTCAGAAAGGACAATACAAGCCATTAATTGAGAAGTTGGAATTCACAAGGCTTCCCATTTCCTCCCTGTTTCTCACACATGCCAGGCTCAAGTTTCCACACCTCTTTTTCCCTTCCCTATTATTCACTCTTTACAAATTCCAAAGCAAGTTCATTTTTCAGATATTTGTATCTGATCCCTAGAGGAAATCCTTCTCGAAAGGCCTTTCTCATGTTCGAATCACTAGATAAACATCCAGCGGGCTTCAGCCTCATATTTTTGGATACCAGCTGTGGGCAGAGAGAGAGCCTTCTTCTTGAGTTTGCTAAGCCGTTAATGAAAATGGACAAACCATTCCACAGGAAGCACAACTCGATGGGAAGGGAGAGTTTTGTGAAATCACCGCTGTCCTCAGCCACTTCTTTAACATGGGATGGGCCATTTTGCAGACAGATATAATCCACATAGGGGGAGAAAAGGAAATGAGTGTAGATTTTAAAAATGAAAAATATAAATTGTGGCTTGGCTAGTCAGTTCCTCACATATTCCTGCCAAAATCTCACTGACTTAATTGAAAGGACTTTCTTTTAGACCTGAGTGTTGGTGAGGACGGTGTTTTGTGTGCTCAGCCCCTCTGGGGTTTCTGTGTAGAAAGTGCCCCCTCGAGGATTCTGGGAAACCCAGATGTCTCCCTCTTACAAATGTGGAAATGGACACTGAGAAATAGGAACATTTGCTTAAGTTTCCATGGAAAGACTGAAATAGAGCCAAGAGTGAAACCCTTTTCCAGCAAAAAAAAAAAAATAAATAAATAAAAATAAAAATAAAAAAAATTCCAAGACAACGTTAAATGCCATTTGAAGAACATAATTAAATTGGATCTAGCTTTCTCATTATCTGAGTGATAAATTAAAGAAGCAGGAAACTTGGATCCTTTCTCTCTCCTCTTCTCTCCTCTCTCTCTGCTCTGTCTCTGCCTGTCTCTCTGCCTCTCTGTCTCTCTGTCTCTGTCTCTCTCTGTCTCTGTCTCTGTCTCTTCTCTCTCATATAGATCCTGTTTTTTTTTTTTCTCCTCATTGCATGATAAAAACCCAGGTTAAACGCTTCCTTCTGGGCCTTTTTGCTATACGTTTTTGAGTGAAGCTAAAACCATTTTGTTGTGCTAGAGTCATTAGAAGAGTGGTTACTATCTGCGCATGGTCTAATAGTTGTTTGGTTTTGTGACTCAATGAACCAGGACAACAGAAGGGAACCCTGAAGAAGGAGCCTTGGTACGTGAGGCTGGGCAGGAAGGAGGAAACTTTTCTGGCTTGAAGCCACATGCATGACAATTGAGACTACTCATCTTTGGGCCTTCTCAGTGTTTACTGATTCAAGGGCTTAAAATACTGCTTAGCCTGGTCTGTTTTCTGGAATTCCCAGTTGGTATGACCCAAGGGCACACATACTAGTATGATAGGAGGGAAATTTTCATGCTCATAACCCAGGGAGTGGTTAACAAATTTGAAATTAGAATGCATTTTTGTTTGGCTTGGTTTTGTTTTGGGGCTGTACCTATATTGAGGTGGGGAAGTTCTGGTATGAAAACTCTCTTCACTGATGTAGGTGGGCACTACGGGAGGAAATGTGACGTGGTGTCTAGAGGACTAGCTTGGAATTAGGGAGAAGGACTAATCGGCTTCAAGTCTTGTCCTTGCTGCATTCTGTAGACCTTAGTCAACAGCACAACACAGATGAAATTTGGTTGATCTTGGTGTCACAGGATCTGAGTTTGAATTCTTATTCTTCCCCTTCCCACTCTTCTGACTGTGGGTAAGAGAGTTCATCTGTCTAGGTCTTAATTTCCTCATCTGTAAAATGAGGGGGTTGGATCAGATGACCCCTAAGGTCCCTTCCAGATCTAAATATATGATTGGAGGATCCAAGGGCGTCGGCTATTCTATTGGCTTGTGAGTTACCAAATGTGAACCGAACTAAAATTTATATTGTTTTCATACCACGACATTGTTTTACCTCAGAGACCTGCCCAAGCAGAGCAGCAGGCAGAGCCAGGGTGAAGGAGGACTCAAGTCTTCTGCCACTATGCTTTCCAATGCAGGATGCTACCTCACCCCAGGACTTTTGTGCTGTTTTTATACCTCATCCTGATGCAATCCTGCTTTAGTCTCCTCTGTGTCTTCTGGGATCCAGTGACCCTGGCCTCCTGACTTCCTCCCACAAAACATTTCAACTCTCCAGACACCATGTGTTTTCTCTGATCATCCCCTATGCCTTCCATTCTTTGTCTCCTCATCTCCCTCTCCTGGCTTGGCAGGTTACCTTTAAGTTTTGGCTAATGTCTCACCTCCTCCAAGAATCCTTTCTGGGTCCCCTTCATCATGGCACCTTCACTCTATTGATTGCCCTGGTATATCTTGGGTTTCTTTGCATGTTGTCTCCCCAATTAGACTGCAAGCTACTTGAAGGCAGGGAATGTCTTTTGCATCTCTTTGAATTCATGGTGTTAATCACAGCAACTTTTCTAAGTCTTGTAGAGTATACAGAGTATTATAAGAAATGATCCCTGCCCTCAGGCAGTGTACAGTCTGGCAATAAATGAGCTCTGGAGGTGGTCATACTCCGGCAAGGAGGGAACCAGATCACTGAGATTATCCATGGTGAAAGTTCAAGAGGCGAAGGCTGTTTGTAATTTAGAAACAACTAATTAGGAGCTACATGGTTTAAGGAAGGAGCTGGGTTCCTAGCCCTTGGCCCCAGGTCTAACACATACTAGCTGATCCCTAAGATGTTTTAGTAGAAGCTGGCTTTGTGACAACTCACTCACAGCATCACTGTACCCCATCTGATCAACAGCTATTTGAGGAATCCATAGAACAAGAAAGGTTACAACCAACAGGGAGTGGCCTAAATGAACAACGTGGACCCTGTGGCAGATCTAATGTGACATAGCAGTCCTCCCGGCACACGCTGAGTCTTGCCTCACCAGGCATCCCCTGATGAGCCCCAGAGCATTTAGACTGGTCAAAAGAATTGTAGCAAGATGGAATATTTGCTTTGTAAAAACATAAGCAATTCGTAGTATTTTTACATCCCTTTCATTTTCCATTGTGTCTCTTCTCTCACCCTCTCCCAGATAGCTATCCTTGATGCAAAAGAATAAAAAGTGGGAGAAGGGAATTCCTGCACTTTTGAAAAATTAGAGGAAAAAAGACTCCCATTATATGCGGTGCTGTACATGCATCGCTCCCTCCTCTGCACCCCAAAGAAAGAGGAGAGAGTGCTTTCTTTTGCCTCTTCTCTGGGGCTACACTAGGTCATTATAAAATTTCATTATTCAGTTTTTCTTATTTTATTTGATTTTTCTATTCCCCTTGAAGTACTCAGGACACACACTGTTTTTCTGATTCTGCTTACTTCATTTTTGTGGACATCTTCTCATTCATCTCTGTGATGCTCAGATACATCCTTTGGCAGTCTAATCACATTCCACCAAATTCGTGCAGCCATGACTTGTTTAGCCATTTGCCAAGAAATGGATGCCATGTTTCCATTTCTTTTGTTTCCCATGCTTCCAGTTCTTTTTTTAATATAAAACATACTGCTACAAATATTTTTGGTGCATATGGGGCCTTTCTCTTTGTCACTGCCTTCCAGGCATATATACCTGGCAGTGGAATGTCTGTGTCAGAGGAGATGGAAATTTTAGCCATTTTCTTCACTTGATTCCAAACTGATTTCCAGAATGGTTGGATGATTTCACAGCTGCACTTATAATATCCTAGTGAATCTGTATCTTCCCAGCATGTCCCCAGCATCGATTATTCCCACCTTTTGGCATACTTGTCAATTTTCAGGATGTAAGGTGAAACCTCAGGATTGTTTCTGTTTGCATTTCTTTTATTATTAGTAACCTAGATCATTCTTCCATTCGACCCTTAATAAGTCACATTTTTTTTTTGGTGAACTATTAATACCCTTTGGCCACTTATCTATTTGACAATAACTTCTGGTCTTATATATTCTAATTAGTTGTCTCAATATATCAGATATATTTCCAGAGACATTTGATGTAAAGGATTTTTCCCCAGTCACTCAGTTCTTTTCTTATTGTAGATTAATTGCTGTTGTTCATGCAATAGTTTTTTGGTTTGATGTAATGGAAATTATTAATTTTATCTTTTGCTTACAAAATTCATGAGATCATATTCCATGAATGAATTCACATTCAATGCACATTGAGTGTGAATTCACCACTCCTCCCAGAGCCATAGCTAAGAAAAAGCACCTGAGCTTTCTATTGTCTAGGTGAGAGTGTATGTGTGTGTGTGTGTGTGTGTGTGTGTATGTGTATGTGTATATGTGTGTGTTTAAGGGAAATAGCTTAAATTTTCATATGTTGTATTTGTTTAAAATTTATGTCGGTGTATACAGCATCATTCCCCCTCCTCCTTTTTGACTAAAGAATGTAAATTGGGGACTTAATTGTTTTTCCTGTCTCCCCACTGTCTTTTTCTTCTTTTTGCTTTTTAAGGTGAAAGTCTGGTTCCAAAACAGGAGGATGAAGTGGAAGCGAGTAAAAGGAGGCCAGCAAGGGGCAGCTGCCCGGGAAAAGGAACTGGTGAATGTGAAAAAGGGCACCCTGCTGCCTTCGGAGCTCTCTGGCATTGGGGCCACTGGCCTCCAGCACACAGGGGACTCGTTAGCCAATGATGACAGCCATGATAGCGACCACAGCTCCGAACATGCTCACTTATGATACCGAGCGCGGGATGCACCGAGCGAGCTCCGTTCTCAGGAAAGAAACGCTAGCATGGCGAGCCTTACTTACCCAGACATGGTTTACAGAGGGAGAAGACAATGGCAATGAGCATTGGCTTTCTGAGGGCCAGTCTTCTCCTGCTTGCACCTCTTGAGCTAGAGGGCTGATAGCAAGTGCCAATTCTCTCTGAGGGGCCTCCGTGGTGATGATGCTGAAGAGGGACTTGCTTGGAACATTCCGCACTCGTTGGCCATGCCTTGGACAATGGGCAGGTCTTTGTTTGCTTAGCTTGCACTGAAAAATAAATTGCTATGGAGAGCAAAATAGGAGACATTTTATCCTGAACAGTCCCAGGGCCCCGAATCACTGTTTATTGGATAAGAAATGTATTTTAACTCTGTATATATTTACCTTATGGCATTTTCCTGTCTTCACTAACTTTTGCAAAGCATTCATATTAGCTGATGGCAATAGACACTCCTGATGACAATCTTCATCTTATCTCTTTTCTGTTTTCTTGTTCCAAAGACAGAGCATACATGCTAACTTGTGTTCCTTCCAGTAGAGGAAGACGGAATAGAAGACAGGGATGGAACACACCCTTCTTTGTACCACAGACAAAACAAATCTTCTGTTGCATTTACTATCAACGGCTGCTAATAGGGTATTATAGACCTTACCTAGCTCCTCAATTCTTCCTATCTTATAGCTTGAAAAAAAATGTTTTTTTAAGGATCATAAAAATCAGTCATTTTTTGAAGAGTTTATATGCCAACTATTGCCCAAAGTCATCTCTATAAAACATTAGAAAATATTAGAATTTGCTTCCACAATGGGAATAAGACAACTCATCAGAAGGAAGGCTTTTGTTTTTATTGTTTTTCCATATGGCATTGAAAGGCAAAACTGGTAGTTGGTAGTTCAGAAGCTGTCTCCAGCTTGAGTTCATCTTAATAAACCTACACAATGTTGTTTCCGATCTATGTGTACATATAGAACACCAAAGCCTTAACAGAAAACATGATTGTATTTTGTAAAAAAAAAAAAAACAAATTTAATAAATGATCCTTTGAAAATAAATGGCATTTCTGTGATTTCCTAAGGGTATGGGTAAACCTCATGTCAATTATTGAACAGTTAGAAAAATTCTTCTGTTCTGGTCTGAAATCGACCACACCAGTGCCTTTCAAACTGATGTTTTCTTCTGAGATGGACTTTCCCCATTTTGCCTTGATTCACTACAGAAATTCATATCTCATAGGGAAAGAATATGCATCAAGTAAATGAAGACAGCCCAAAAGTGTGAAAGTAGATTTTGATATTTTCTATGATCCTATGAATTTTGTAGGCTTAGGTTGACTTGACTTCATGGAATTTTTTTAGAGTATATAGGAAAATATGCCATTGTTTTTTTTTTTTTAATCATAGTGTGATAAAGAACAGGACTTCATTTCTTTCTCTCTTTTTTAAATCAATGGAAGACAAAATGATCTGCCAGCCTTAAGTGGAATAGATGTCAGGAAATAATTTGGTGTGAAAAATAAACTGTCATCTCACTGCATTCCTCAGGACTGCTGGACCTCCAGATGGGGAATTAGAACATAGATGTCAAAGAGATCCCTGACATAATTGATTCCATGTCACGTCCATCCTATTTGCTTATGCTGCTTAATGAGTGTTTTACTTTCATGATGACTTTTTATCAGTTTGCTTTTCCCTATAAAAATTTTAGGTAGGGCAAAAAAGAATGGGGAATCCTAGAAATGCAATGAAAGACCCCATTTTCTAAGGGAATGAAGTATAGAACACATGTTTCTCTGTATTATTGGAGGTAATTCCTTAGCATGAGTTCTCTCTGCTGATAAAAAACAGAAGTCCAGGAAAAATACAATACAATGAACACAATGAAATACAGAGGAGAAAGGATTATAATGAAGTTTATCAGAAGATATTTAGATTTATGTGTGTTCCAAAGTTAGGTATTCACTAGAAAGCTGAGAAAATAGGATTTTTCCTGCTCAAGTCTATTTGTCAATAGAGATATGTGCTTATTAGCAGAACCATAGAACTTCAGAGTTGGAAAAATTTCCAAGTCCACTCAGTCCAGCAAGGACCTGAGCAGGAATTCCTGCTAAAGTATTCACAATTGCTCATCCATCTTTCATTTGAAAGCAGCCATGGCAGTGGCTCCCTCTGCCCCCCAAAGGCAGTCCTTTGAACATGGGAAGTTCTGACAACTAAGAATGTTTTTCTTCCATTGAACAGAGATCTTCCTTATTGCACCTCCCAGTCATTTGGTTCTAGTTCTCCTTCTCTCAGCCCCAAGACAATGGCCAAGTGGAATAAATCAGATTCCTCTTACATTTGTCAACTCTTGTGATGCTAGAAAGAAATGATTATGTCTCCTCTAAATTGTCTCTCTTCTAGGCTAATCATTTTCAGCTCTTCTAATAGCTACCTGACTGGCATGATTTTCTATTCTTTTATCCTTTGTTGTCTTTATCTGGGTATATGCTAGTTTATCACTGTTCTTCCTGGGATGTGACAGCACACAAAACTGTAGATGTTTTCTGGCTGGGCTACAGTAGGAATATTATCTCCTTCATCTAAACACTATGGCATTATTAGTAAAATCCAAAATATTTTTTTTTGCCTTTTGGGACATATTTCCAGGTTATTTTGAACTTGCAGCCCCTTAAACTCCAAGGTTAACTTGTTTTTTTTTTATCAAGTTGTATTCTAGACAACTCCCATCTATAGTGCAGTTGATGATTTGAATCCACATATAAATTTTTCATTCATTTCTGTTCATTAGCCTTTCTTTCCACCTAGTTCAAATTCTAACTTGTTAAGAACATTTATGAGCCTGATTTGCCTTTCCAACTTCATGTCACCTGAAAATTTTATAAGTTTGTCATATATGCTTTCATCTGATCAGTGATATATATGTTCAACAGCACAGGTAAAAAGACAGAAGTATGGTGACCTGCAGTAGGTATCTTATTCTTGGTTAACATTGAACTGTTAATATTCTATATTTCCAGTCATTCAATCTAGATTGTCATCATGCCTAAATACCCCTATCTAGTTCACAAAGAGGACATGAGAAATATTGCCACATGACTTGCTAAATTCCAGGTACACTTTTTTTGTTCTTATCTAGTTACCCTATTTTAAAAATGAAGGGAATCTAAAGTGACTTATTCTCAGTGAATGTTTGCTAACTATAATTGATCAAAACTTCATTTTCTAAAAGTTGATACACCATCCCTTTAATGATATATTGTTTAATATTGCCAGCCGTTAAAATAAAACAGCAATCTAGAGACTGATGAATTCACTTTTTTCACTTTTTCACAATCAATGAGGACAATGCATTCTCTCTAGTTCTGCAATGTCTCTCTTGTTCTCCACCAGTTTTCCAAGATCACTGACTACAACTCAGCAATTACTCTTATTAGCTCTCAATAAATATCCTGCGATGTAGTTCATCCAGGCCTGGTGACTTGAATTGCTGAGGCTACAAAAACACCTTCTCACCACTGATCACCTTGGCTTTCAATTCCTTGTTCATTTCAATCCTAGTAAATCCAGCATTTCCCTTTGGAAGATAAAACAAAACCAACGCAAAAATTGAGTAGTTCAGCCTTCTTTCCCATAATTGTTATCATCCTGTCCTTCCTTTTCTTTTTATTCTCAGTTACCTGTCCTCGCTTCCACCTTCATTTTCTTGTTTATGCCTATTTTAAGCATTGGAGTTATATCTCTATATAGTGATCTATAGTGATTTAGACAACTCTAGTTTTTATTCTTCATGGGAATCTGTTTTACTTGTCATCAATGTTTCATTCTTGAAAGCTTACCTTCCCTCTTGGGCTGACTGCCCTTGTAGAAGTTTTGGCCATGAGTGCTTTCCTGTTCCTACTCTAAATTCTTTGGATTATGCTATCCCAAACTCTATGGTCCACATCAGCCATTGTCTGTATTTCCCTTTCATCTAGTTCTGCATCAACATTGGGATGCCCATTGAGTCAATTTTCTTTAGAGCCCTAACTCATATAAGAACATTATCATTCATGACTGAGATGATGGACTGAAGCATCCATTGGTGATGATGACACCTCCATGGGTGGGTGGAGAAGGACAGAGATCCAAAGTACTTTTGACAAGTCAGGGAAGTGGTAGGATGTAAATAGGTTTGAGTATAATAGGGGCAAGTGAAAGATAATTCAATTGGGCAAGAAAATAATTTCCAGAAATCTAAGACAGAGGGGAAATGTCTTTGGGTGAATGTGGAAGAAAAATTCCAAGTGTCGTAGTCCATCATAATTTAAATAGGAATCAGAAATAAAGTCCAGTCAATGAAATAGTAAGAGTGACTCAGGACACTTGGAATTGAGCACAGTAAGAAGGACCCGGATGTGGTATGTAGGGAGGGTCAGATTATCATCCAAGGCTTGTGCCCTCCTTAGGAGTCACAAATGGAACAGGATGGAGTGAAATTGGAGAGGACACAGAGGAAAGCCATACAAATGAGGGAACAAATGCGAAGTGAGAGCCACAAGGCTGGTTTGGCTTGGAAACATGGAATCAGAGAATGAATTCATGGTTGTTTCCATTTTTAAAAGTTGGAAAAAATAATATGCATGACAAAGAGACCCTCCTTTTGAGAGAGAAAAGGAAGTTATA
Organism: Petaurus breviceps papuanus; assembly: GCF_028583685.1. Lineage (NCBI taxonomy): Eukaryota > Metazoa > Chordata > Mammalia > Diprotodontia > Petauridae > Petaurus > Petaurus breviceps. Next base: position 2,604,830 of record NW_027185872.1, read on the forward strand.
GGCCTAAACTGCCATAGTGCCGACGCCTTCCATTTCTCTGTGCTCTTGCTAATTTGCAAAGTCCTTCATCAATATTTTATCATTTAATCACCACAACAGCTGTGCTTTCCTAGGTTTAATCAGCTTCACAAATGGGTTCAAAGACAACACCTACCTATAAACTATAACCCTTTTCATTGAGCTGGAACTCTGAGGAGCCTGGTTTCTTACTGTGCAATTCTCATTCATGTCATCATACAATTCTAACCCATGTTCTATCATTCTATGGAAATTCACAGGATAGGAAATTGACTCTGTTCCTGACTCCTGACTGTGCATGGATGCTTCTTGTTTTGTAAGTAGCTTGGGTGTTTGGGTAGGGAGATTTTCCCAGCTGGGTTTGGAAACAGGAACCCAGTCACATGGCTTTTACAATGATCACACACATTTCCAACTCTTCCAAAATGGCCGCAGACAACTCTGACCTCTCATTGGCCTGAACTACTATGAACTGATTACTTTTCTCCTCTAGGGATCATGCAGAGGGGCCTGAGGTTGAGATTGAGTTTTCTCCATGGAGCCAAACTTTCCAAAGACAAAAATTTAAAAAGACAAATTAGTGGATAATTTTTTAAAGCTTTTTTAAGAATGTCATTTAAGACAGGTAGAGAAAGGAAGGATAGATTAAGGAAAGAAAGTAACTTTGCAATTTTTCTATGTAACACATTGATTTGGAGATTGTGTTCACTTTAGAGTCAGAAGAACCTAAGGTCAAGTCTCTTATCCTTGTAACATTAGATTTGAGACTATGGACAATTCACTCAATTTCTCTGAGACTCAGTTTACTCATCTATAATGCAGAGCTAACACTCAACTCACAGGAATACTGTGAGGCTTAAATGAAATCACACAGAAACAATGCACAAATACCAATGTTTATGTGTGTATACCCACATGTAGGTAGATATATCTTTCAAAATATTAATGTCATATATATGTATATGTTATTTTTAGCATTATTGTCATTAGAATATTCCTTTAAATTGACTGAAGAACAGGGGAAAGTATGGGACTAAAAGGAATCAACTAAAAAATATGTTCATTAAGTTCTTAACATCCTTGTGCTAAGTGCTCAGGATATAAATAGAATCGCTGCTCTCAAGGAACTCACAATCAAATTGGGAGAGAGAATATTAAAATAAAAGTGTTAGTGTAGAATTCTTGGTTAGCACCTGAGTTGCTCAGTCAATGAGCATTTCTTCAGACTCTGGTGCCAGCCTCTAGCAGAGTGAAAATGGGTGGGACAGGAAATAAGCATTTCTACAGTGCCTAGTATATGCCGGGCACTGGGCAAAGTGGTTTACTCTCATCTCATTTCATCTTCACAACAACTCTACAAGGTAAGTGCTGTTATTATCATTTTTTTTATTGAGGAAATTGAGACAAACTCAGGTTAAGGTGTTAGCACATGTCTGGGACTGGATTTGAACTCATGTCTTCCTGATATTATCTGTAAAATGGACATTACCACAACTATACTAACTACTGCAAAGGATGTTTTTGAGAACCAAGTGAGATAATGTCTGTAGAGGATGTTAGAAATGTCAGTTATTATTAGTATTATCACCTGGAAATTTTCACTGGAAACTACCTGTAATATCTAAATCCCTTAAGCTAGTGACTGAGAATGTCACTGGGCTACTGCCATGCTTTCTTATTTGTTATCAATGATGATCATCTTAAGGTAATACTTGAATGACTTCTGGTATAAAAAGCTTTGGAAATGCCAGAATAATACACAGGAATGGATGGGCTGGGGTCTACACTGTTTCAGGGAACATTCTCATCAACGAGGTCACAGACGCATTGGAGTATTTGAGCCAAGTGTGTCATTCAAGCCATTTGATAGACAAATTAACTTGAAAAGACAAAAATTATCTTGCTCACAATGTTCCTGAAGGTCCTTTTCACATGATTGTGTTGTTTCTGAAATTCCCTCTGCCCTGATTCTGGTGAATAAGAGTGTTCTTTGTCCCTCTGAGAGGAAATGCATAATTTCTTATAAGATTCCCTTGTTTGGTTTGTTCACATAAAAACAATCAGAAAATAAGGGAAAAAATCAGATGTACTAGACCAGGGATCCAAGCTTTGCAGGTTTCCTTTGGCTTCCTAAAAGTTGGTATGCACATTCACATTTTTTCAACATTTGGAATTTGCAGGATTGGTCTGCAAAACATGTAAGAAAACATCCTCTTGTCTGATTTTCACATTTCCAGCTTCTAACTTGCCAGATATATCTAAGAACAGTCTCTGTTTCCCTCTCCCTTTCCCTCTCTTTCCCTCCCTCCCTCCCTCTTTCTTACTCTTTCTCTTCCAGTATTTCAGCATTTCTACTTTCAGTTCTGGCAGGAAAACAATGGTAGGTTTAAAACAAACAAAAAGATTTTGTATGGAAGTCAAGATGTTGATATAAGCAGTAAATCACTCTAACTCTCCCATATTCACCTCCAAACAACCATAAAATAGCACCCCCCAAAAATTCTGGCACAGCAGAACCAGCAAAAATAGAGGGCGAATCAATCTTCTAGCACAGGGAACTTGGAAGATTGGCTAGAAAGATATGTCTCACTTGGGTAAAAGGGGAACGCGGTTCAGGACAGGAAGCATCACAGCAACCCCCACCTCAGAAAACTAGTGGAAGATCCTGTGCCCCAGTGTGGTTGAGTAGGCAGACACCAATGCCAGAATGCCCCTTTACCCCCCCCCCCATGCCTCAGCATAGCCAGAGGAACAGGCAGCCTCCGATTCTGAGAGCCATCATATACTTCAGTATAGCCCTAGGCAAATAGGCAACCTCCAGTGGCCAGACCTCCAGGTGCTTCAGCATAGCTCTGGGGAAAGAAATACCCCCCACCAGCCTAAGCACATGCCAGATACCAGCCCTAGGGCCCTGGCTCAGCACCAGGTAAGCTGCCAGACCCTACAACCTCCAGCAGTGCCAGGTACCCCACATTCTATCCCGTCAATGAAACATGAGACATAAAGGTCTCTTGTGGATCTCAGAGCAACATCAAAATCAAGTAAACAGTCTGGGCCAGCAGCCCCTGGCATAAAAAGTTTTCCTTCTACCCTGGGAGTAGACAAATTTAAAATTTAAAAGACGGGAAAAAGGTCAAAAAAGATAAGCAAAAAATAATCTGATAATAGTGAGTTACTATGACGACAGGGAAGATCAAGATACAAACTCAGAAGAATACAACAGCATCAAAAGACCTATGGGAAAAACACCAAAGAAAAATGGGAAGTGGTCTGAAGCCAAGAAAGACCTCATGGAGGAGCTCAAAAAGGCGCTTAACATCATGTAGAAGAAAAATGGGGAAAAGAAATGAGAGTGATGCAAGATAATTATGAAAAAAAGTCAATAGCTTAGAAAAAGAAAGCAACTGCTTAGAAAGTAGGATGGTCCAAATGGAAAAGGAGATACAAAAATCCACTACAGAAAACCACTCCTTAAAAATATAACTGACAGAATCAAAAAGAGAATACAAAAGTTTATCAAGGAAAACAACTCCTTAAAAGTTAGAATCAGGCAAGTGGAAGCTAATGACTATGAGACATTAAGAATCAATCACACAAATTCAAAAGTATGAAAATAAATATAATAAAATACCTTATGGGAAAAACAACTGACCTGGAAAATAGATCCAGGAGGGAAAATGTCAGAATCATTGGACTACCTGAAAGTCTATCTAGCATCTTTCAGAAAATTATCAAAGAAAACTGCTTTAATATCCTGGAAGCAGAGGGCAAAATAGGTATCTAAGGAATCCACTGATCACTTCAGGAAGGAGATCCCAAAATAACAAAAAAAAAAATCTCAAAAGAACATTATAACTAAATTACAGGAATATCAGGTCAAGGAGAAAATGCTGCAACTGACTAGAAAGAAACAATTAAAATACTGGGGAGCCTCAATCAGGATTACATGGGAGGCTGCAAACATTAAAGGATTGGAAGTCATCGAACATGATATTCTGGAAGGCAAAGGAGCTAGGACTACATACCAAAATCAGCTATTTCATGAAATTAAGCATAATATTTGAAAGGAAAAAATGGTCATTCAATTAAATAGATGAATTTCAAGCTTTCATAAGGATAAAACCAGAATTGAACAAAAATTTTGATCTCCAATATCAAAACTCAAGAGAAGACTAAAAAGGTAAAAGAAAAGAAAATATGAGATTCAATGGATATGAACTGTTTACATCCCTATGTGGGAAAGTGATATTTGTAATCCTTAATAATTACACCACTAATAGAATAGCCAGAAGAAATATACATGGATAGAAGATATGGGTATAAAGTGAATCTAAGGGAATGACATAAAAAATAACTAAGGGATGAGAAAGAGTACACTCAATGCAGAAGGAAGGGAGAGGTAGAATGGGATCAGTTATTCCACATAAAGAAATGTGAAAAACCTATTACAATTCAGCGAAAGATAGGAGGGTGAGGGATGGACATCACTTGAACCTAACTGTCATCAGTATTGGCACAAAGAAGAAATAATATACATAATCAGTTGAATATAGAAATCTATCTTACCCAACAGTATTGGTGGAGGGGAGGAGATTAAGTAAAGGAGGTGAATAAATTAAACAAAAGGGAAGGCAGACTGGGGGATGTGGTAGATAGAAGCAAAACACTGCTGAGGAGGGAAAGGATGAAAGGAGAGGACAAACAGGATGCAAAGAAATACACAGTTAGTAATCACAAGTGTGACTGTGAATGGGAGAATCTCTCCCGTAAAATGGATGCAGAGAGCAGGGCGAATCAAAAGCTAAAATTCTAGAATATGTTGTTTACAAAAATAAACTTTAAGCAGAGAGAAACACACAGAATAAGTAAAAGGGACTGGAACAGAATCTATTCAGCCGAAGAAAAAAAAGGGGGGGGGTAAGCCATCCTGTTCTCAGACAAAGCAAAAGTAAAAATAGACCTAATTAAAAGAGACAGGGAAGGAAAATTCATCTTGCTAAGGGGTAAAATAGACAATGAAGTAATATCAATTCTAAGCATATATTCACCAAGTGGTATAGCACCCAAATTCTTAAAGAAGTTAAGTGAGTTACAGGTTCATGACCAAAAAGGAGGTAGAGCATTGCATAATATAAAATAGATAATTTTGATTGTAATATTAAAAAGCTTCTGCACAATAAAACTAATGCAACCAAGATTAGAAAGAAGGAAGTTGGGAAACAATTTTTTTTTCAGAAAGTTTCTCTGGTAAAGGTATAATTTCTCAAATATAGAGAGAATTGGATCAAATTTTTAAGAATACAACCTATTCGCCAATTGATAAATGGTTAAAGAATATGAACAGGTGGTTTTCAGATGACAAAATCAAACCCACCTATAGACACATACACACACACACACACACACACACATATATATATCACGTTTGATTAGAGAAATTCAAGTTAAAACAACTCTGAGGTACCATCTCATACCTATCAGATGGGCTAATATGACAAGAAAGGAAAAGGATAAATGTTGGATTTATAACATTTATATAAAAAAAAACTGGAAAGACTGATGCAAAGTGAAATGAGCAGAACCAGAGCAACATTGTACACAGTACCAGCAACATTGTGTGATAATAATTACAAATGACCCGGCTCTTTTCAGCAACACAGTGATCCAAGACAAGAACAAAGGACTCACAAGGGAAAGTGCTATCCACATCCAGATAAAGAACTGACGTATTATTCTGAATGCTGATTGAAGAATATTTTCCCACTTATTTATTCTTTTTTGTGTTTTTTATCCTTTTATGTTTCTTCACAACTGTGACTAATATGGAAATATATTTTACATGACCGTACATGTATAACCTATTCGAAATTTCCTACTCTTTTAATAAGAAGAGAGAGAAGGGAAGGAGAAAAATTTGGAACTCAAAATCTTGTAAAATTGAATACTTAAAATTGTCTTGATATGAAATTGGGGAAAAAAATTCTATTAAAAAAAGAAAACAAAAAAGGTCATGGAAAATGGGTTCTTTAACCATTATCCTTTATGCATCTTAGATCTCACCAAGCATGAGACTTAGATTTTTTGCATAATTTTCACTTCATCCAAAGCTGTTTCCTCCTATACATTTTTATAACATTCTATTCAAGGCATCGTGGCATTGACACCACTGAAATGTACAGATGGATCTGATAATTAATAGGAGACATGGAAAAAACAAATCCCTTTAATTCTGCATTCCTCCTTTTTTTCTTCTTAATGGTTGGATCATGCTTTGGTCCAGATTTTCTTCTGTATTTATCCTGGCCAAGTTAAATTCTCAGAATAAAAGACAGCACACAACCACGATCAAGGAAAGAGTTTTTAAAAACACATTATATTATAAAAATATTAAAATACCAATGAATTTGAAACTATAAAACTTCTCCAAATATGTGTTCTGCAGTACTGTGTCAGGGGACAAGGGCTTGATAATGCCTGAGTTAAAGAAAGATATTTGCTTAAAAGCCTTCATCAAGGCTTTCCTGTTGTTTTTTTTCCTGATGTTATTCAATAAATGAGTATTTAAGGTTTTGTAAATACAGGATTTATTTAAGATCAGTTGTAGCATTTAGGACTTTCACAGATATTGAAATTTGCGGGCTAATTTGGTGCATATTTATCTGGTGCTTGATGGCACAATTCTTAGCAATAATAGAGAGAGCTTGGCATTGTACCTGGGCTATGTTAGAGCTTGTATTTTATCCAAATTTTATGTGAACAACAATGGAATCGGAAAGTAGGTTTATTGTCAAACTAGGGAAGAAGCATGACTGACAAGGATGCTCTCTCTGTCTCCTCTCCCTCCCCTCCCCCCATCTCTCTCTCTCTCTCTCTCTCTCTCCCTATCACCCTCTCTCTCTCTGTCTCTCTCCCCCCCCTTCTTCTTCTCTCTCTCTTCTCCCCCCCCCCCATTGGTAGGATTTTCATATGGTCATGTGGCAATGGTGAGAATTACTCCAGGGGCCATCTAGTCCAACCTGAACAAGAATGCCTAATGTTGCTGATTGTCAGAAAAATAACAACAAAAGTAATGATGATAAACAACTGAGCTTCATGTATCATTTTAAAGTATTTGAAAAGCCTTTTATTCCTAGAGTCACTTTATTTATAATATGCCCCTAAAGTTTTCAGCCTTTCTGCAAAGACTTCCAGTGGAGGTTTGTAAAGTATCCCATTGCACCCCTAACAGTTTTCATCATGAGGTGGTTTTACCTGAGGTCACAGATAACTGTGTGTCTTTGCAACTTCTACCATAACTCTTGGTTTTACCCTCTTGGTTCAAAGAAAACATGTATAACCTTTTCTTCCATAATAGCCTTTCAAATACTTGAAGGAAGCTGCCATCTTTCCTCTGAGTCTCCTCTTTTTCAAGCTAAACAACATCCGTTCCTCCAACAGTTCCCACAAGGCATGGATTTCAGGATGTTTCCATCCTTCTGATATTCTTCTGAATACTGTCAAATTTCCTTCCTCAAGGGCATGTCCAAGAACAAAATCCAATGCTGCTGATATGACATGATTAGGAGAGAACAACAGTAATAATTTAGCTCATGTTCTGAGGTTTGCCAAGTGCTTTGTTGATTGTCTCATTGAATCCCTAACAAATCACCTTAGAAAACAGGAGCTCTCATTATCTTCTTACTGATTAAGGATCTGTAACTGAGAGAGGTTATGTGATTTTCCCCAGGCTACAAATCTAGTAAGTGACAGGAAGGGTTGGACCCCAGATCTCCAAGGCCCTATTCCCAGAGCCCTAGCAGCTATGGCCCATTCCCTCTAAAAACAGGAAAATCATGACCTCCTGATTCTAGTGGAATCTGCTACTCCAAATCAGCCTCAGATCACAGTCATTTCCTTGGGTTCCATAAAAACATCGAGCTCATAGTCCGCTAAAAGTTCCATTGTTGTCAAGGCATGTTTCCCTCATCCTCCTGAAGTTGACTTTCTGAAGCCATGTAAAAAAAAAAGAAGAAACAAACAACCCCCCTTCTCTCTCTCTCTCTCTCTCTCTCTCTCTGTCTCTCTCTCTCTCTCTCTCTGTGTCTCTCTCTCTGTCTGTCTGTCTGTCTCTCTGTCTCTCTGTCTCTGTCTGTCTTTCTCTCTGTGATTACCTTCAATCACATTACATTTCAGCTTATTTGATGCAATAACCTGTGCTGTATTATATGGATCTTTTAAAATGTTGACATTGTCATCGATTTTCTCTGTATTCTTTCTCTTTCTTTTGGCTTTGAATTCCTTCATCTGTGAGGTGTCCAGCACAGTGCTAATGGCCAGTTCCCAATATGAAAGATCAAGTCCTTCTGTACTTTAGTACTTCTGTAGTTCTCCAGTAGGAAAAGGGGAAGTGAGAGGTACAGCATATGCGTCACCTTGAGACCTCACAACAATTCAGTGGGGGGAAAAGCCTGGCTAATGCAAGGACATCCTCATTTCATAAAACTAAGATGATCAGCTTTCTCTTACTCTTTGTAAAGTTTTCAGAAGATATCAGTTTTTAATGTGCCTTCATCCCACATCACTGTTGTCTTTTGCCAGCTTTCCCTAAAGATTTTTGCGTGGGATCCCGGTAGCAGACACCCATTAATCAAAGAGCAAAACCTATCCCTTAACATATGAGATACAACATTTGCCAAAGCTTAATGATTCTCTGAAATGTCATGGTCTGGGGATCAGTATTCTGCCAGGAGATATTGACTAAGACAATGTACATAGGGCACCAAAGCACTTGCTTTATTCAGGAAAAAAAAAATCTAGCGATGTAAGCATCTTACCAAACCAATCAACTGAATGGACTCGATAGCTTCCTGTAAACAAAGAGTCTTTGTGATGGCCTAGGGACTATTGGAAACTTGTATAAAACGTTTTGATTTTGAATCCACTTCTAGGCTTAGCTTCCACCACTCCTAAACTGTTAAAAATCATGTTTGAAGCAATGCTTTTTTGCACTTAGGAAAAAAATGATTACAATCATATTTTATTTTTCTTCTAGGGAGATGGAACACAGAAGAATAAGATTATTAATTTAGAGTGGGAAGGAATCTCAAATGTTATCTTGACTAATCCCCTTATTTTATAGATGAGGAAACTAAGGTCCAGAGAAGTGAACTTGGACAAATTCCCCTTGATAGAAAGTGGCTGAGTAGGGACTTATGGGTATGTTGGAGTGAAATGGTAAGGACCGAATATAATTTTGATGTAAAAATGTGCCTTTCCTAGACCCTTCTATGACTGCTGAATATCTTTTATTCTATTTTGGTAAAGAGCTCTTTCTCACAAACTTTATTATAAATGGAGATTTTTCCTAATGGGTTAAAGAGATTAGTGAGATGTAGACTTTTATTCATTGGGAAACTGAATAAGAGTTTGATCCCATAAACCATGCTGGAATGACTCCTACAAAAGCAAACCGGCTCTTCGTCCCATTCTCCCCAGACACCTAGTTTAGTGGATGTTGGTACCAAGAACCTGCAAGTACTTGTTTTGCGACTCACCTTTGGAAGTAGAACCCTGGCAACTTCCATCTTCCTTTGTTCTTAAGCCAAATCTTTCTGCTGTGGGGCCCAGGATGAGGCAGAGGGGAGAGGAGTGTCAAGTGTAAATCCTGTGGAATTCACAGGGATTTGGTCTCTGCCTTCTTCCCTCAGAACATGGCATCTGGACCCAATCTGGGCATCACATGCTAGGTCCATGGGACTACTTGCTGGAGCCAGTCTCAGCCCATGGACACATTGTATGAATGGCAACATTTGATGCCATGTGGCAATGAGGATGTCACATCCTTTTCTATGTCCATATAGACTTTTGCTTTGTGATGGGAGTGGAATAGAGAACAATATGGCAGTGGCCACAATGGAAGATCAAATCCATCCCCAACAACAGGCTTTTTCTCAGGTCGCTTCTTTTATCCTCATCATTTTTCCCCCCCAAATTGATGGCTTTGAGTGGATTAGGGCATGCCTGAGAAAACATGGAAAAGGGAGCTTGCTGTGAAAGAAATGGATCTTGAAAAAAGTGCCCTTGTGGCAAATTACAGTTGATTGTATTAGTCACCATCCTAGAAGTTGGGGGGGTGTAATAAGAATGTAAATTTTAAAGATCTTCCCTGCCCCTAGGCTAATGTGCACCTGAAGCCTGGGGTGGGAGGCTTGTTTTTCAGTAGATACTTCTTGATTGGCCAGTGAGTCAATAAGGTTGTTACATTTTCTGAGCCAGGAGAAGGCTATATAAGCCCTGATGTGTAGCTTTGTTTTGGGACTCACTTTGAGAAATGTTCTGTGATTTGATCTGAATTATGGGAAGCTGTTGTTGAGAGTCCCCCGGCTTTGAAAAACCCAGAATGTGGAAACCCAGATGTTGACTGGGTATGGATGTAATGGTTGGACAGTTTGGAAATCTGTCTACTTGATGTTTCTGTCTTGATAATTATGCCTGTATACTTTGAGGTTCAGGGTGCTGACCTTTTCTCCTGAACAAGGTAAACGATATATGTCTGACTGATTAAAGTAAGCTTGGTAACCCATTTTGAGTTGCTTTCCTTTAACAAAGCAGATCCAAGAACCTGTGGTAGCTGCAAACCCTGAGGACGCTTGGGGTGCTTGCTGCTACGGGGGGGGGGGGAGGAAAGTAGACTTCTTAACCTAAGCACCCTCTCTTAAATAGACTTCTTATATGCGGAACCCAATCTATTTTGAAAGTAAGTGTTTGGGTATTTTTGTGTTAAAAACTACAATTCAAAAAATCTACAGGCATTTTGGAAAGTGCCTTGCATGCTGAACAGTGTGCTGGACTTGTTCACTTTTCAAAATACTTTACCCACAGCATCTTAACCTCATAGTAATCCTGGGAACCTGGTACATTGGAGAGGGGAAGGGGCAGGTTAGGGTCTATACAGGGGAAGGTTAGGGGCTGCTTAGGGGCCAAGAGAGGAAATGTGGCACTCCTGACCAGGAGGCTCTAATGCACTTCAGCACCTGCTCTGCAATTTCTGGCCTTAGGTGCTCATGGGGCATTAGATGGGATCCACTTATCCACAATTACAGAGACAGAAAGGGTCAGAGGCAAGACTGGAAACCAGGTCTTTATGATTCCACATATAGGACAGTATCAAGGTTCCTCGGTGATGACATAGGAAGGAAAAAGATTGCTTAGCTTTCCAGAAGTGATAGAGAATTTGTAACAAATGTACATACCAAATTATAGCATAAATCACATTACCAACATATTCAATGATGTAGAAATTGCCACTCACAAGTTACTATTAAAAAAATCAAGAAATGTATTCAATATTTATCAACATGAGATTTACTTTACAGAATGATCAGTTTCTTTGATTTGACCATATTTGAATCAAGAATTGATCTCTCTCTCTTTCCCTCTTTCCCTTCCCTTCCCTTCCCTCCCCTCCCCTCCCCTCTTCTCTCTTTTCCTCTCCTCTTCCCTTTCTACCCCTCCCCTTTCCTCTCCTCCCCTCCTCTCATGTCCTCTCCTCATCAGGACCTATTTCCCTCAGGTTGCACATACTTCCTGAGGTCGGATACCAGATAGGGACAAGACCTCTGACTTTGTTAGCATGGGAAAGTACTGGGCAAGGGGAGTCCTTCTATGAGGCAGGTCAGCACCTTCTAGTCATTTTCTCATTTTAGAGCATTGCCTTGCCTAGAATAGTGACATGCTCAGTGACCTCCCCGGGGTCACCCATCAAGGATTTATTCCAGGTAGGACTTGAGCTTATATTGTCTCGCTTTTCAGGCTAAGTCTCAATGCCCTACTTTGTACTATTTCTCCTCTGTGGGATGAAATGAAATAATGCATACACATTTCTTTATCAAAAAGCTAATGATTAGAATGACTTTCCTGGTTTGTTGTGAGGAAAACATGCTGGATACCCTGAAGGGTGAGAGCAAGGGGCGTTGTTCTTATCATGACTTTGCAGAAACAGCTCTATTCTGAAAAAAAAACTTTTGACCCCAGGGTCTGGAGCAGGCACTCTGTGGGCAGCAGGATGAATCTGATGGCCTCTACCACACTAGTCAGTCACCCAATCAGGACATAACCCTAGAAAAAAAAGGCAACAAGACCCAATTTTAACAGATGTTCATATACGTATTTGGGCGTGGGGCAGGAAAAGTTTCCTTCCAAGCTCTCTGTCTTGAATTTCTCCCAGTTTTTGCAGACAGTTTGGCTGGTTTCCAACACCCATCGTTGCCTGTCTGGTATGAAGAAATGCCATGTGGGATGGATGGAAGTCCTTTCTTTCAAAGTGGCCACTAGTTATGCATGGGGCAGGTGCTGCTGATGTGAAGTCAGGGGTGAGCCTCAGCTTGGACTTGGAACAGTTGAATATAATCTGATCTTGATGGGGAAGAAGGGAAGTTGGTGGAGAAGCACAGTTAGGTTGGTGCTTTCTGGGTGTCCACATGGACAGAGTGCCTCGTGAAGCTGGGACAAAGCTGACCACCTCCAGAAAAGGGATGAATTTTTATAGTAGATGTGGGACTGGGCTCATGTGTCCGGTTTCTGAAAAAAAAATCCATCCTGATGTCTAGTTTTCTGTTCCTGGCATGGAGGGTGAGAGGAGAAAGCTGCTGTATCAATTCTCCAACACATGAATAACAAAATTCTTTGGTCACTAGGAAAATGGAATTTGCCTTCCACTTCCTGGGGGAACTCATTTCAGAACCTGAATGAAGAGCAACAGAAGGGCTATTCCCCTCCCTGCAGGGACCATGAGGGTTCTGAACTTGTGTTTGAAGAGTATTTGTGAAACAGAAGAAAGCTCAGCTGTCATTGAGTAAAGGACTAAAGACCTGCCTTCAAAAGCCAAGAATGGTTAGGTACACTGGCAAGAGACATGACTGGTGATCAAAAGCCTTAGATTTAGATTCCACTCTGTCACTTATTATATAGAGATGACTACAATCATTTCTTAATGAGTGAATATATGAAGAGATGATGTGAATGAGGGATTAGTACACTAGGTATTGGTCACCCATCCAGTTCAATGTGTTTGGGTCTGGGTAACACAGTTTAGAAAATACACTAATAAACTGGTGAGTGTCCAGAAGGAGACAGCCAAGACAATGAAGAACCACGATTCCATCCCAAGGATAGATTCAATAATGATCATATTCAGTCTAGACTCAGACATACAGATAGATAGCTTCAAGAATTTGAAGGGCTTCCATATGGAGGTAATGCTTGATTTGTTCTTTTTGAACCCAGAAGGCAAAACCTGGTCTTCCTTCTCCAACAATATGTGCCACCTGGGTCATCAATAGGAACCTTCAAGTGGTTTGGAGGGTAGGGAAGGAAGCAAAGGAAGAAGCTTTTCTTAAGCACTCAATATACTCCAGGCACTGTGCTAAATGCTTTACAAATATTGACTCACTTGATCCCCATGACAACCTGTATCAGCAATGCCATATTCACAATGCCTATGGAGATTACAGATATGCTGATATAATTATCCATCACAAAGTACATCATGCTTGCCATATGGGGGAATAAACTAGAAAATTTATTAAGATACCAAAAGACTGAGTCCCAAAACCAGAAAGTGAAAGCCATCAGAGTAGTTATGACATTGGCACAGGTAGATAAAGTAGAAAGCACCCACATTTTCAAACCTTTAAAACAGAACAGGCTACCTCAGGCAAAGGTCCTCCTCTCCCCACTCACAGCAACCACCCAGCGTCCGGGAAGCGCGCTCCCAGCAGCTCCGGCCCCTGGCAGTCCTCAGCAGGAGTCCTTAGCAGAAATTCTGGCTAAGTCAAAAAGGGCTTTGCACTGCCTCTGCCTCTGCTGCTGCTGCCGCCTTCGCCACCACTGCCAGCCACCGCAGGAACGCTAGTTTGGCTTCTGCTTTCTCTTGCTCCGCCCCTTCCTGCTACGTCAGCAAATCCAATGGGGCATGGAAGATCTTTAAAGCCCATAACCCTTACACAACCTGGTGAGATAGGTGCCATAATTAATCCCATTTTACATTTGAGGAAACTGAAGTGGACAGAGGCTGTGAATTGCCCAAGGTCACACAGTTAGTGAATGACTGAAACTGGATTTGAACACAGTTCTTCCTTACTCACACCCAGTGCTCTAGGCAACCCACTGTCTAGCCTTTGGCAAATTCTTGTAACCACTTGTCATGTTCATTGTAGGAGGAATTCTTGATTAATTATGTCTTAGACTGGGTGGCCACTGAGGCCTCATATAACCATAGATCTTAGCTGTGACATGCATAAACATCTTAATTTTAGAGCTTTGGTTAAAATGAGTCCTTGGCAATTTAATATGTAAAGCATGGTCTGTGAACTTTAAAAATATAGAAATTTTTAATAACTCTATTTCAATATAATTGAATTTCCTTTTTAATTTTATGTATTTTATTTTATGCATTTAAAATATTATTCTGAGGACTCATCCATAGCTTTCACAGATTGCCAAAGGAATCCATGAAACAAGGCTAACAATCCCTGAATGTGAAACAATAACTTCAAATGCTTTATATCTTAGGGCATTTGGGATTTTGGTCTCTCTTTGTACACTTGCTGTGTTCTACCTGATTGTATATATTCGTTTACATGTGTGTCTTATCTTCCCTGCTATCACAGAGTCCCCTGAAAGGCATGGGTTGTGCTATTAACCCATAACTCAGCTCCCTCCACTCTGCCTAGCACACCACCTTTCTCATGGAAACATCTCATTACATCCTTATTGTATGAATTAATGAATGAAATTATGTATTCATGCATGCATAATTCACATTAAAATTCTGATCAGTTTTTACATTTCCTTCTCTACCTTCCTTCCCTCCCCAATCATCACTAGGGTAGGGCTTGGTATAGCAAAACACTGCACAGTAACCCTACACCCCCGCCTCCAATTCTGGGGGGGTAGATTTATTGAGACCTTGAGAGCTTTGAGCATGGGACAAAACTTTCTTTCACAGAGTCCTACTTGATGAGGACTTAGCATTTAAATCATGGACCTCTTTGGATGTGCAATCTGAACCATCTCAATCAGCCAGCTCCAAAAAAGTCCAGATAGAGGCTTAGAGAGGGAAGACATCCTTGATGACCATATTATCCCTCCCTCTTTTGCAGATGGGAAAATTGAGCCTGCCTCCCTCCTTCCCTCCCTCAGGGAAGGGAAATCAGGTTTTTTCCAACCCCAAAGAAAGTGAGATTGGTTTGGGGTTAGAGCAAAGGAACATTGTTACCAGAAGCAGGTGGCCAGCTCTGAAAAGTGACAAAAGACCTAAAAATGAGTAAAGAAACAAAGGAATGGCCCCAAACACCTAGAAACCTGGAAACTATGTTTAGTTCATTCCACTTGGGGTAAGTGGGACCAAGCAATCCTAAATGCCTTGGTGAATTGTGCTGGTCTGGAGGATGCTGCAGTTTGATACCCAGAATGCTCCTGGTCTTGCTAGGTGACTGCGCAAATCAAGCAATGTGCCCTACACTCCTCAAATAATCAAGACTGCAAGTGAGCCAATGTCTTATACACACACACATGCATGTATGTATATAGGTGTGTGTGTATACAGTGGGATATATATATATATATGTATGTAAGAAATTCCTCCATGTGGAAACAGTGCAGTTGGATACCCGAGGCCCAAGGCTGAAGGACAGAGAAATCAGAAAGCTTTTCCTGAACAGATCCGTGGGAGCAAAGAAAAAACAATTCATTCTCAGGGGACTTCCTTTGTGAGCTGTCAGCTATCAGAGGCATTACAAGGGTAGGCAGTCAGACCTTGGCTCAGGGTGCCAACTATAGAGGGTGCTGACTCAACTTGTAATGCTTGGGCAGTGTCAAAATTTACCACAGAGCTTATAACCTAGTTGATGGGGATAATCGATTCAAATAGAAATCGACCAGTCAGCACCCTGGGCTGAAATCTTTTCTGCAAGCTACTGTTCAGCCACAGCCCAACTGACGGCATGTTTTGGTTCATTTTGCCTGAAAGCAAAAGCAGCTCATGATATCTCTATCACTATCTGCACATTTGGGAAAGATAGTACCACATGAAGACTGTCATAGAAGACAGCCCCACAAGTTTAGAGTAGTTTCATTATCAAAGATGAATGGGACTTTTTTTCCTGTGTTTGAAAAATCCTTCTTAATACTCAAGGCCATTGGAGGGGTGGGAGATGATGGTGGCTGGCCATGTCA
This sequence comes from Petaurus breviceps papuanus, assembly GCF_028583685.1. Classification (NCBI taxonomy): domain Eukaryota; kingdom Metazoa; phylum Chordata; class Mammalia; order Diprotodontia; family Petauridae; genus Petaurus; species Petaurus breviceps. The sequence continues at coordinate 2,621,063 of NW_027185872.1, forward strand.
GCCACATGTGGTAATTGTTAATGGCAATGACTAATCCTCAGAATCACCCCATTGGGCTTATATTCACAGATGGACTTTGATGAGGCTGTTTTAGACTCAGGTTTAAGTGCATTTTTTAGAAATTAAATTAAGACATGGTGTGCAATCCAACCCACCAGGGAAGGAATGTGTTAATCAATTGGAATCTTGGCAGGAAGAACCAACTGACAAAAATAGCAAGGCCAGGACCAGAATAGCTGGGATTCCCTGCTGGAGAGAGGGCCGGGGGGCTCAACTTGGAATAAGTCATCCAGTGGTCAGCAACAATTTTTAATGTCTTAGCTTGGCATTTTCTCCAAGACACCAGCTGCCTAACGTGCTCTCAGCACATTCACACTCAGCCTTGAACTCCTTCAATTCTCTTATGATGAGAGTGGGCTAATTAACATTCTGCTTTGAGCCAATTTGGTTTTTTTTAAAGTTCTAATAGTCTTACTTAAAAGATATGCTGTTTGTGAATGTTGGAGTCTGTTACTCTTTAGGGCTGGACTGGTTTGATTCATTCACTAGTTGGTTTATACCTTGGGGGTGATTTTATCTAGTTTGGGAATCCTCTGGTCTGACAACTCCTTCCCCTGGCTCAGTTCAGCAGCTATGTGGCAAGTCTCTAGTCCCCTGAACATGAGAGAGATGACTGGACTTGTCTGTGTTCATAGTGTTATAGCACAATGGGGGTCAGGTGCATGGACCTGGAATAATGTCTCTTCATGTTAAGAGGCAGGATAGGAATTTGTTTCCTGATTTGTGATGAGGTCTAAACAGTGTCTTGGGGAAATTGGAGCATGCATAGACATTTCATAAGTGAATCCAGTTGGCTAAACATATAGTAAAGAGGAAGTTTTTAGATTGGCTTCGGGGGCAACAGTAACCTCTTATTTTGCCTTAGCTGCACTCGGGGGAGTTAAATCCTCTTTCACTTATGACATCTGAAGAGAGTTGAGTCTCCAAACTTGGGAGCTTCAAAAATTTTAGAGGAGTGAGAAGAATTGAGGAGTCGGAATACAAGCTAGCACAGCATGGATGCCCTAAGAAGCAAAGAGCAAATTTTAATAGTAACCTTCAAGACCTCAAACAAGCTGGGACTGAGACACAGAGATGCTTCCTTTGGATATGAAATCAATAATTTTTTAAACTTGTCCTCTAGAAATCAAGGTGCTACTGGGTAGGGCATGCTCCCCAAAGTGTTGTATGGGAAATTGTCAATACAATTGCTATATCTTTTAAGTAAACATTTTCAATGTAAAAGCTATTTGATGTTAAGTGGTTAAATGGAGCATTGGTAACTGGTTGCTAAATAAAGAGGTGAGCACATGTGGTGGGGGCTCAAGCCTATGGCAGTAGATAATATAGACACTCTGACCAGGGGCAGCTGGGGCAAGTTTAGCCCTGGAGAAGGCAAAGGAGTGATGTGTTATGGTGGGAGCATAGATTCAGAGCTGGGAAAGAACTTAGAGGTTATTTAGTGCAGTGCCCTGATCATGCAGGTAATGAGCTCAACCAGCTAGCTGTTATGTGTAAGAGGCAATATTGCTTAGACCTTCATATTGTCTTCCAATTATCTAAGAACATAAATGGTGTCAGGTTTAAATAGACATAATGCGCCATGCCTTACTGAAAGCACAAAATAATCCTCTAGAGAGTCCAGGATTTGGAGTCAAAACTTGGTTGCACAGTAGATAGGGCCTAGAGTGTAGTCAGGAAGACTCAGCTCACTGAATTCAAATCTGATCCTAGATAATAGCTGTGTGACCCTAGGCAAGGCAAGAAACACTGTTTGCCTCAGTTTCCTCATATGTAAAATGAGCTGGAGAAGGAAATGGCAAACCACTCTAATAACCTTGCCAAGAAAACCCCAAATGAGGTCATAAAGTGTCTGACATGAGTGAAACAAGTGAACAATGTAAATATTTGCTACTCACTATGTTTATGGAAGTCAATTAACATTCTTGGATTTGTTTGCTAATTATTAAATTTAGGGGGCTGGGCTGAGTGACTACTTAGGTCATTGGAAAGAATACTGGCTCAGGAGTCAGAAGACATGGATTCAAATTCTGTGTCTGATATGTGACTGTGGCCAAGTCACTTCCTCTTTAGGCCTAGCTTCCTCACTTGTAAATGAGTGGACTGAAGCAGATGTGGTCTAAGGTCCCTTCCAGCTCTAGACATTTGAACCTGGGCACCTTTCCTGTTATAAATCCCTGAAGTATGACATGATGTGGGTAATCATAGATGCCAACTTGAATGGAAACAGTTTTATTAAAGATGTCAACAGTGATTGAAAATTATCAAATTTATCGATACAACAAACATACATTAAACTCCTTGCCTGCTGCCTACAAACACACCTATATCTTCCCATCCTGAAGAAAAAAAAATGCTGCCTCTTGACTTTATTCTTGGCTAACTCCCATCCTATATCAGCCTCTGGAAGGTAGGGACTGTTTGTTGTTTTCTTTTGTTTTTCTCTTAGTCCCAGAACTAAACATAGGTTGCACATAGTAAGTGCCTAATAATTGTGTGTTGATTAATTGACTTGTCCTCCCCTTTGTTGGTCAAATTCTTGAGAAAGGCACCTACACTAAGTGGCTCCCTTCTCTTTCCTCATGTCTCTTCTAGCCTTGAAAATCTTCCCTTGCCTGTTCCCTCCAAACTAGCTATAGTCTAGTATCTCACCTTCCTTTTGGGGCTGAACTCTGAGAAGGTCATCTCCAATAGATGCTTCCACCTCTATTCCTTCTTTTTTCCTCTCCACCTCTTCTAAACTCTTGGCAGTCTATCTACTGAGCTCATTATCCACTCCAAGCTGCTTCCTGCAAAGACACCAGTGATCTTCTAATTGTGCCAAATCGAATGGTTCTTTCTCAGTCCTCATCCTTCTCGCTCTGTCTGCAACCTCCCACACTGGATTAATTACCTCTGGATCCCTATTTATCTCTAGGCTTCCATGTCATGGACCTATTAGGGTTCTGCTCCTACCCCTCTGATTGTTTCTTCTCAGTACCCTCCATTGGATCTTCATTCAGTACATGCTAACCATGTGGGTCCCCCAGGGCTCTGTCCTGAGCTCTCTTCTCATTTTTTACTCCACACTTGTCTTTCTGGTAAACTTATCAGCTCTCATGGTCTTAATGATTATCTCTATGCTGATGATGCAAAAATCTCTAAATCTATCGTTACTTTCTTCCTTAAACTATATAATCTCACATCATAAATTGCCTTTTGCACATCCCAGACTATAAGCATCTCAGCCTCAGCATGACATCTTTTTCCTAAACTCTCCCCTTACTGTACTTCCTTATTACTGTGAAGGGCACCATGATGTCCTCAGTAACCCAGCCCCACAACCTTCATATCTTCTGGAATCCTCTTCGTATTGGCTGGAATCCATCTACACCCCTAGTCTGTTGCCATATCTTGTTGTCTCCTTTTACAAGATCCCTCCCATAAATGCCTTTCTCTCTGCTTACACAGTAGCTCACACTCTCATCACCTTCCATATGGACTACTGCAGAAGCCTTCTGGTTGGTCTCTCCTTAAAGTTCCTCTACATTCAATCCATCCCTAGCTCAAAAGGCAAAATGTTGTTGCTGCTTTCTCATGTACAGGTCTACCTTCTCAAGGATCACTTTCCGCTTCCTGTTACCACCAGGATCAAACAAAGAGTGATCTGTTTGGCATTTTGAATTCTTCACAGCCTTGCCCCTTTCCCTTTTGTCCAGCCTTCTTACACCTCACACCCCACTTCACACTCTAGGTTGCAGCTACACTAGCCAACTTGTAGTTCCTCAAATACAACACTACATCTCCCACCTCCATACATTTGCACTTGCTTTCCCCCATCCCTAGAATGCTCTGCCACCTCATCCCTGCCTAGAAGTTTCCTTGGTCCTGTTGAAGACTTAGGCTCAAACCCACCTTCTATAGGAAGTCTTCCCACTAACCCTCTCTGCTGCCCAGGGCTTGTTCTGTATGCAACTGTGTGTTCTTACTTATTTATATATTGTCTCTCTGATTAGAATATATGCTTCCTGAGGACAGGGACTGTTCTTTCCCATCCACAGTGCTGCCTGACATATATATTTAATAAATAATTAACAACAATCGTCTACTAAATATAGCACTGTTAGATACTTGAGATACAATTCAAATGAAATAGGTCCTGCTCTCAAGGAGATTTCCATTCATTATCAAGAAAGTCATAAAAATCATTGCTGAAAAGAAAGGCATGCTAACAACTACGGGTCAGACAAGGTCTCCTAGAGGCATTCTTGCCATTTGCTTAAAGGATTTCAAGGGGTCTCCAAGTGTCAGAAGTGAGTACACCGCTAGACAATGGAATAGAGCTACATACAAAGTATGGACAGGAGAAATCCCTGCTTCCCTCCTGCTCCCCCCCGCCCCCAACCTGTCCAGCCACAGTCAGGAAGCCCAGTGGCCCCTGCTAGACTCCTGGAATCTTCCTCTTTGCCAGAACAACACAATCCAAGTCTACCTTTGACCATTTCTGCCTCATCTGAGACCAAGTTTCTTTTCTTGGGTTTTGGCTACATTTCAATTTTCCCTTGCAGTTTGGCGCTTTGGCTTTCCTCTCTTTGATTGGAAATTCCATTGATCTTTCATTCTATTTCTGCCAGCAGTCAGCTTTTCTTGCCAAGATTCCAGTTGGTTAACACCTATTTGTCTCCTGGCTGCTGTTCCCTTCTCAGACAGCACCTTCCCCCCATCTTTCCTTTCCAAAATTATACTCTAGCCCCCCTCCCCAACAAAGAGCCTGGTCTCATATTTCCCTGAACGTTCCCTCGTCTCCCTCCTCATCTCACATCCACCAAGTGCCTTCTGCACTGGCTGCTCTTTCCCCCATCACACACTTAGGAAGAGGTGGTCCCTCTCCTCAGAAGAGCAAATGACTTTATATACACAAATGTATGCAAAGAGGGCTTCCTACCTCATAGTTCCATGGAAACTGCCCTCTCCAAAGTTGCAGTGATCCCATAATTATTAAATCTAAAGGTTTCTTTTCAATCCTCATTTTTCTTGCTCTCTCTACAGTTTGAGCTGGATGGTCACCCTGATACCTTGGCTATCTCCTGCAGTTTTTCAATGCAATGCTCTCTTCTGCTTCTCCTCCAATGTATCTGACCACTCCACAGTCTCCTTTGCTGGACCTTCATCTAGGTCATGTCCACTAAAGGTGAGCCTCCCCAAAATGCTCTGTCCTGGATCCATTTTTTTTTTCCTTGTGTGCTTGGTGATCTCATCAGCTCCTTTTGATTCAATTCTCACATCAATGCTGATGATTCTTGTATCTACTCACCTAGCCCCTTCCCTCTCTCCTAAAGTCCAGATTTTCATCCCCAACTTCCTATTAGGAAGTTGTCTCAAATGGGGTGTTCCATAGACATCTTAAACTCAGTGTTCCTAAAACTTAACTCATTTTCCCCCATCCCACCCAACCTCCCCTCTTCCTAATGTCCCTGTTACCTCTGAAGGCACCACTGGCCTTGCAGTCACCCAGGCTTGCAAGCTAGGTGTCATTGTGGACTCCTTCCTCCTTCTTACTACCCATCTCCAATCAGTGGCCACACCCTGTTGATTCTTCTTTGTCATATCTTCCTTCCCTCTCACAGGGTCACCTGCCTGGTGCAGGCACTCATCCTCTTAAACCTGGACAATGATAATATCAGACTAGCCCTGGTCAGTTTCCTTGCCTCAAGTCTCTCCCCACCCTCAACTCACTTGCCAAAGTGATCTTTTTGCACCATAATCCTGAATCTTTCACTCCATTTCAATAAACTCCAATGGTTCCCTGGCACCTATAGGATCCAGTATAAAGTGCTCTGTTTGACCCCTAAAGCTCTTCATAAGCTGGCTCCCTCCTACCTGTGTTATCACAATTTATACCCATCCCCTCTCCTACCCCCCCCCAATATGGGATCCAATGGCCTCCCTACCACTGCTCCTTTAACAGAAGGATCCATCTCCAGTCTCTAGGGAATTTCTCTGGCTTTCCCCTATGCCCTCCCTTCTCCTAGCTATCTCCTGGCGTCCCTCACTTCCTATTCATCCCAATGAAAATCCTGTCTGCTCTGAGGAGCCCTTCCTGTTCTCTTTTAATGCTAGTGCCCCCCTATTACAGTCTCCCCTTGAGAGCCAACATTGTCTTTCACTTTGTGTCTCCAGAGCTTAGCATGGGAGGCAGCATAGTAGGCGTTTTAATAAATACTTGTTGTCTGATTGAATCTGAGAATGCACATTCCCCGTGGGGTAATGAAGCTTCAGATGCTCGTCAGGAATTTGGTTATGAGCATATCCAGGAGTAACCCTTTACAATGCAGGGACAGTTTTGCATGATTTTATATGAACAGTCGATATCATATTATGTGTCTTCTCAGTCAGTAGGGTAAAGGGAGGTGAGGAGGGAGAGAATTTGGAATTCAAATTTTAAAAAGAAAAGTATATTCAAAATATATAGCATTTTATTTATTATATATATGAAAAAAGTAACTTTGCTTGTAAGCAGCTTAAAAAAAATAGTGAGACCCCAAAAGGACAGTTGGCTCTGAGAACTGAGGATGCTGGCAGCTGCAGGGGCAATGCCTGTTTCCTTGATGCTTCTGACTGGGAGAGCACTTTCACTGCAGCAACTCTGTTGTGTAGATATTACATGGACATTAGTCCCCTTACAAGGATTGCAAAAATGCCCCTCATGGATGGGAAGCCATTTTCTTTTGTTAGGCAGCTTATAAGTGTCCCGACTGGGAGCTGAACCTAGGTCATCAGACCCCAAATCTGTTTCCACTCTCAAGGCACGGTGAGGTGGTGCTTACAGGACTGTAAGGTGCTTACCTTACAGGGGGTGGTGCTTGGGTTATGTGTTGAATGGTATTGGGCATTCCCAGAAGCAGAGACAAGGGGAAGAGCAGGACACTGAAATATCTTCAGGCAGTCTTGTTGAGTAATAAGCTGGAAGAAGGTGTAATCAATCCCCAAAGACACAGAACTGGATGTTCCAGGGACATATGTGGAAAAGAGGGATACTCCTATCTTAACACAGGGTATGAATAGGGTTCCGGAGTAGGGGAGTCGCATGGTCAGATGTGTGCCTTAGGCCATTATGGCTATGTAGACAATGGTTTGGAAATTAGGGAAGTTGAATTTAGGGAGACTAGCTAGGAAGACATTAAAGAAGTGACATCAGAGGTGACAAGGCCTGAATTTCAGATGTGCATCTGGGACTAGAGAAAAGAGACTGGTCATCCCAAATGCAATTTCTATTTGCTGCTGGCTGTTAAAGACTTTGCCCCTAGATGTCTCTGCTTGGATTTCTCTTCCCCCTTCCTCCTTGGGTTTGGGCTGTATTTTGCATGGGGTTTCACTCTTTAAGTCTCCCTAAACCCAATTTCCAGAGTTGTTCCTGCCACATAGCAAGCAAGGCTCTGCTCTCTTAGGAAGTTGGGCAGGCTCATGGACAATACAGCAGAAGGGTCTTTACCCCAGTGACTTTGAGCATCTCCAAATCAATGTGCAAGACTCACCAATATCAGTGACCAGAGGGCAGGGCCAAGACAATGGAGTAAAAGCTTTTCCCCACCCCCTCCAAATACCTGTAAAAAAATTACTCTAAACAAATTCTAGAGCTGCAGAACCCACAAAATGACAAAGTGAAACATATCTCCAGCCCAAGACAGCCTGGAAGGTGAACAGGAAGGGTCTATCACACCTTGCTGGGAGCAGAGCACAGTCTGGGGAGCAGGTCTCAGAGGACTGAATCACTGGCAATTGTTGCGGTTTCCAGACTTCTCAACCCACAAATGCCAAAAATAGCTTAGAAGGTCAGTAGGAAAACTCTGTGGGACTTGGGTAAGGGAAGAGCAGTGTCTGGCCCTAGCAGCGGGGCAGTGGAGGTGGAAGTGGAGGGCCAGGGGGCTGCTTCTGAAGCTCTGGGCTCATAGATGGTATGTGGATTGACTGGCTGATGAAGGGCAATTGAAGGGATCTCTTTGCTTGCAATGAGGCAGAATTTTCTTGCTTTGCTTGGATCTGGATTGCATGCCTGGGCGGTGGTCCTGGGTGAGGAGGGGTACTGGTGCAGCAGAGCTCATGGCAGTAGCGGAGAGGGAATCCTCCCTACAGTTCCAAGGCAGAAAAGAGTGCTTGTGGTCACAGAGAGCATAGCAGCATCCAGGAAAGGAGTAAACACCTCTCTGTTGAACATGTCGCCTTAGAAGAGCTGAAAATGTACAGGTCTCTATAAGGATTTCTGAAAAATAACTACACAAACCTCCTCCACAGCAGAAGCAAAGTGCTACCTTAACAAAGACTTAAAAAGTCAAGTAATTGACTGGGAAAATGAGCCAACAGCAGAGAAAAAAAATTAGATTAGAGAATCTTACTTTGGTGACCCAAGAAGACCAAAACATAAAAGCAGAAGACAACAAAGTCAAAGCTCCTACATCTAAAGCCTCCAAGAAAAATAGGAGTTGGTCTCAGACCAGGGACAAACTCAAAAGGATTGTGAAAAGCAAGTAAGAGAAGTAGAGGAAAAATTGGGAAGAGAAATGAGAGTGATGCAAGAAAATCATGAAAAATTTGTCAACAGCCTGCTAAAGGAGACCCCCAAAATCCTGAAGACTGACCAATGTCTCCTCTTTTCTCTTAACTGTAGGGTTAAGACCTGAGGGGTTTTGGACTCTCTTCAGCAGTCAAGCACGTGTTCCTCACCAAGTGTTTTCACTTGACAGGCTTCATTGGCATAGGCTGGTGACATGGAATGGGGGAGGGAGGCAAACCCTGCTGGCTAGCAGGCAGAGCCCAGGCCTCTCCACAGCTCTCCACAGTCATCCGAAGGGGGCAGAGACATATCACCCCTCTGCTTTTTCACAAGTGTTCCTTCCTTACATTTAAACTTTTATTGACTGTCCTTTCTTTGAGGAATTCTTTCCTAGAGCCAAACCTAAGAGAAAATGACCAAGAGGGACCTGCAAATGATCTGAATGGAAGCAACGTCAAGGAGGCAGGGATCATTGGGGATGAAGAAAGCTGAGCAACAGCTGTGGACAATTAAATGCTGATTCCTTTGTGCCAGGCCTAACAAAGAGTTGGCCGGGATCTTGGGATTCCAGGAAATTTGTGGATCAGAAGAATGCTTTAAGATAAACTAATTAGGCAGCAGAGAGGCCATATACCAGCGTCCAGCAAATAAGCCTTAGGATGAGGAGGACCGGGGTTCTCTCTCTTACCCTGATGCCTCCTGACTGTGTGATCCTGGGCTGCTTGTCACCCCTCTCAGGGCTCTCCAAGGTAACTCTCTAAGACCAAATTCCTGGGAAACTGCTGGTTTTCACTGGGGGAGGGAATTTCTAGGCCAGGAGTTCTTCACCTAGCTGAAATCATGAATTGATACCTGCTTCCCCCTAATAAAAAGAAAATGAAGTTAGGATCCAGGGAAATCAGCTTTGTTTCTGTTTCTGATTCATCCATGGTCTTAATTATCAGATATCAAATGATTGAGTCTCTGATTTGGTTTTCCCCTATTGAAAATAGAGAGAAAATCCTTTTATCTAAGGATTGCAAAAAAATTCTGATTAAGAATGACATGCAAACATCTAATATGTGATGAGTCACTGAAGGATGGCATTATGGAAAGAGACATGTCCTTCTTGATGAATAATTTTACATGAAAAGTAAGCTATTTAGAAGCAGGGCCAAGAGCCCTGGGGATATTTCCTTATTAACTTTCTTGGTTTTTCAAGATAGGCCAACTGTCACAATTAAAGTCAGTCCGGGTCCCTCCATCCAACCCAATACACATGAACAAACCTTGAGTTGATGCTCAAGGAATGTATGTGGATCAGTGGATAGAGCTGGGTTGGGAATCAGGAAAACGTAGGTTCAAATTCAGCCTCATACATTTTCTAGCTCTGTGACCCTGGGCAAGTCCCTTAACCTCCCTCAGTCTCCATTTCCTCATCTATAAAATGGGGGCAGAGATGTAATAGCAGCACCTGCCTTCCTGGGTTGTTTTGAGAACAAAATGAGACCATATTTGCAAAGAGCTTTGAAAACTTTAAAGAGCTTTATAAATGCAAGGTGCTGTTACCATCATCATTGTATATGTTCATATCTATCCATATTTCCCTTAGAGAATATAACCTTCTTGAGGGAAGGCATTATTTCTTCTTGTTTTCCTTTTTTTCTCTTCAGAACCCAGCATAGTGTCTCATATATAAACAGTAGGCATTTAATAAATGTTTATTGATTGATCAATTCACTCAATGAACGTTTGTTCTCCTTAAGTAAACTGTAGTTCCCTAGTGTTTCCTTCCTATATTAGAAACAAATTGAAATGAGTTTACATTTTCTATTTCAAAGGACAATTTTTTAAAGTTAGTATAACTTCACTTTTATGTTGTTTGGTTAACAAATACATACTAATTTCCAACTGTATACAGAGCATTGTTGTTAGGGGCTGGGGGAAAGTACAAAGTTTTGAGTTGCTGTAAGGGGAAAATAACAGAGTAAGGCTGACACCCACAAAGCATACTTTTACAGAATAAATATATTAGAAGGGAATAAAACCAGGTATTCTGTAAAAGGTATGTATGTGGGTGCAAGGGTGTGTGTTTATGTATGTTGTGTGTGTGTGTGTGTATAACTGATGACTAGAAATATTTGTGAAAGATGTTTAAAAATTCTTTAATAACTTGTATTGTGAAAAGAGTCAGTCCTGCCCTTTCTTAATAAGGGTCTTAATATCACTGGGAGTAGGAAACAGATATTACAAAGGGCATACAATATAATAGAAGTTCCTTGAGAGGAGGTCCTGTTGGTTTTTTGTTTTTATCAGTACCCAGAAGAGTGCCTGGCATAAAGCTGGAATTTAATAAATATTGGTGGCATGAAGATAAATGAATATTAAAAGCAGAAAGACATGCTAATACAATCTCATTTATTCAGAGCTATATTTAGCAATAATGGAAAAAAGAAACTTTTATACTGACTTGTAATGTATTTTTTTTTTTAATGTCAGTGACAAGATGCATGGAGATGCCTGTTCCTGCAGGGAGTCTCACAGTTGACTGCGGGATTTCTTTTCCCCTGTGGGAAGATTCCTGAATGGCTAACAAAAGGGAAACCTATTGGTCCAAGACACCAAGCCCTCTCAGTAGGCCAAGGATTCTACAGACTAGACTTTGAAACTGAAGAAAAAGGCAGTGCTGTGAGTGACGGCTCTCTAATTGTCCTTCCTAACAAGGAGGAGCCTCTTTACCTCTTGCTGTCCCTTGGCTTTCCATTGAGCCCAGGGGCAGGTGTTCAGCCCCAAGACCAGTGTGATCTGCCTCAGGCTTTACAGCAAGCAGCTATTTTCAGATGACTAGCGACAGGTGGCTAAGCATTGACTCTGGTCAGCCCCTGCCTGCCCAGTATCTGCAAAGTCAGATGGGAAATGCCATGTCTCAATTCTGGGCTTATCAGGATCCCTGGTTTCCTAGTTTGGTTTCCTCTTATGATAGCAGGATCAAATAGCTCAACAATGAAGAGAGAGTTCATTTCAGAAGGAAGACACTGATGATCATGACAGAAGGCAAGTGACCACAGCATGTTTTGTTTTCCCTTTTAAACTTAAAAGAGCGAAGAGGATTTCATAATCCTGCTATATAAGGTGCTTGCCATGAGCCGTCACAGGTCCTTTTCCTGCCCCTAAACTTCCAAATACAGTTGAGAAGCTAAGAGGGAAAATCATTATGCTCAAGACATTTATTCTAAGACAGCTAGAGGGCTTACACTATTCAATAACACAGGCCATCCAGTAAGGAAGGCTTGTGTGAAGACCCTGTCTTCATTCTTCCAACCTATTCACATCTTACCTTGAGGAAATGGCTTCTCAAGCCATAGAAGGGACCTTTATACCATGATACTCTATAGTAGGAGTAAAGGAGAAAAGGGAGTATGGGGGAAGAAGGGTGGCGTTTGAAGTTCTTGGTCTGGGGTTCATATCTCAGCTTTACCATTTATTACCTGTGGGGTTAATGTACAAATGAGCTAGCATCCATCCTTCTGACAACTAGTCTCCTCCACCATATTTACTGATATTAAATGCCACCCTATCTCCCCTCTGAGTGTGAATATTATGTGATGGAACCAGGGTTTGGGGCCTGTTCATTGGTCCAAACAGCCTTATCCTGTTTTGTCCATAGGGAACTCAATTCCTCAATTAACACAGTCATTATCTAGATCGCAGATGGCACTGAAGGCATTATCTAGCATCCCCCAGAGTGAACTGCTGTGTAGTCCTTTCTTTGGTGTCTGACTGATGTTGGGTCTCCCAATGTTCCTCTTGCTCTATGACTGACAGGGAATAATTGGGGTAGAGAATGACCTAGGGTTCATGTTGTAGGGGCCCCCATGCTGAAGGAAGGAGGGGTGCTTAGTCCAGAGGAGAGAATATCCGAAGTAGGCAAAATGGTTCTGTCGAGGTGTTTAAAGGACTGTTCCAAGTTAGACGGATTAGACTTTTTTCTGCCTTGCATCAGAGGCCATAATGGTGGCAGGGCATGGATAGAAGCTACACAGAAGTAAATTTGGCTTGTTCTAAGGAAAGGCCTTCTAACAATTAGTCATCCTAAGATAGAAGGGGGAACCACAGGAGGTGGTCAGGGTCCCCTCTATTGGGGTCATTGAGCAAAAGTTGGGTGACTAATTGTCTGGAATGTTGTGAAGGTCACTCCTCTTCCAATATGTGTTGGGCTTCACATCCTTGAGAATCTCTTTCAACCCCGAGAGGCCGTACTTATGTGGCTGACACGGCACACCCACCCATTTTTTTCTGTTCCAGTCAATGTCTGTTGAAAGCCCCCTTGGTCAAATTAACTGATCTGGCAAATGCATTCTTCCAAGTATTTTTCAATTCCTTTGGTGTCTTTTCCAGGGCTCTTAGCTTTGTGTTTTGAGTCACTGGCCAGTTTTTTTTTAAATACATATTTTTTTCTTATGTATCTGAGTGTTTACTTTTCATAACCTGTTTTTTAAAATCTCTATTTGTAACTTTAGCTGGAAATAGAGTTGAAAATATTACCAGTCTACAGTCTACTTTTCCAATCACTAAAAATTTATTCCAGCTTTCTTATGACAATATCATTCATTTCCATATGAATCCATAGAACTTAGTAGTAGTCAGAAAGTTTCATTCACATCTTGGCAAGCACAGCCAAATTTTATTATTCTTTCTGTTTTTGACAATGTCACATGAGTCCATGGATGCCTGGTTCCCATCTTCTTCATCTCAATATTAGGACAAATAACCAAATGTAGATTTTTCTTTTAAAAATCCTTTAAAATCAATTTATTAATTGATATTCCTTTTTTTCCCCACCATCTCCTTCATCCCATAATGTGTAGGTAGTGAGGGGGTTTAGGAATTCAAATACTAGACTAGAATCTGGAGGACCTACATTCAATTCTTGCCTCAGATAGGTCCTACGTGACTATTGGCAAGTTACTTAATCCTTCTAGGGTACAATTTCTTCCTGTGAAAAGTGGAAATAATAATAGACCCCACCTCAATGGAATGCTATGAAGGTCAAGTGAAAAATAATCTATGTAAAGAATTTTAAGACTTTAAAAAGCTATATCAATGCTAACTATTTGCATTTCTTATCTTTCTCAATGCAGCAAACCATCCCTTATAGAAAAAAAATTAAGAGAAAGAAAAAAAATAATAATTAAAGAACATATCAACCAGATCTGAGTGTTTTCAATATTTCATACCTGTAGTCTCCCACTTCTCAAAGAAGGAAGACTATTTTCTCATCTTCTTTTAAACACTAGATAAATAGAATAATTATATTCAGGAGACTCACAAAGGACTCAAGTGTCCTGAAGGTCCAGCTGAGGTGAGAGTAAGGACAAACATACTTCTAAGACTCTAGACCCATGAGAGGGGCCAAAAAAGGCAGAGGAGGAAGTATTACACACTATGGAGTCATCCTCTTGTAGAGACAGAGATGGGGAAGGGATTTGAATGTGGGGAATTAACAATTTTCTTGACTGGTGTCCATGTCTTTGTGAAGCCAGGAGTAGCAAAACTGTCATCCAGAGGAAACATCTAATACTGAAATTCTTTATGAAGACTATTAGAGCTGGACCAGAGAAGCCCTATGCTTCTGATCGAAAGAAGGAAGCTCTGGAATTACCCTTTGTGAAACAGGCTAAACCTTCAGATTGCCCATTGATGGAAAGCTGCACAAGGAAACTTATCACATCTGCTAGAGAGATGCCCATAGAGAGAGTGGAGGATGATGAATTGATTTCCTATGAATTTGGTAACTCCTACCTTTTAACAGGGGCTACAAGAAAAAACTCAAGGCAGAGTAAACAGCAAGACTGAGCAGCGGATGGCTCCAGGTAGAAAGGTAAAGGAGAAATCTTGGGAGTGGCCAGAGGTCGTCTTGGTGGGAGACAATCCCCGATGGGCCAAAGCACAGGCAATATGGATAGGGAGCCTAATTAGAGGATGACTATTTTCTTTTTAAGCAATTGGGGTTAAGTAACTTGCTCAAGGTAACACGGCTAGGTGTTTCTGGGTGGATACTAAGTGTCTGAGCCCAGATTCAATCCCCAGGTCATCCCAACACTCTTACTCACTATGCTAGAGGATGACTTTTAATTATTTTTTTACTCTAAATTGACTGAACATGAAATCAAGAGAACATTTATGTATCCAACAGAGAACAGAAAATGTTTATATGTGAAAATTTGAATACTGTGTACATCTTGATTTTTTAAAAAGTATATAATGAATTCAACATATTATTTTCAAAGCCATATTCTTTGTCTTTTTCCATCTGAACTATCAATTTATATTCTCTTTATTTAAAAAAATGCACCCATGACTTTTTTTTTCTTTCCTTTTTTTGGCGACTTTGACACTAGTTCTCCTCCCTCCCTAATTAAAAGCAATTCAACCCTTGTTACTGATGTTCAAAGTTCAGCAAAATAAACCTGTGCCTTTGCCATGTCCAAAAATATATTTTGATCCTACTTCTGAAGCCGATCACCTTCTATTCAGGAACTGGGTATTATGCCCCATATCCAGGGGAATTACTATGCTGATCCGGGTCCTGAAGAATTTTCAAGTTATTTTTCTTTACATTGAGATGTTGCAGAATATGTTCTGATTCTGTTCTCTTCTTCTTTTGCAAGTTGCTCTTAAACCCCTCCTTAATCATTTCCTAGCACATGATAATATTCCATGATATTCCTATTCCATAATTTATTTAGCCATTCCCAAATTAGTAGGTCTTCTTATTGCCAGTCCTTAACTATGTAACACAATGTGCTGCTATAAATATTTTTGCATGTTATCAGTCCTATTCCTATTTCTTGGATCTTTTCAGGACATAGATCTAGCAGTGATACAGCTGGGTCAAAGGGTATACACAGTTTGGTGACACCAAGGGCATAACTCCAAATTGTTGTCCAAGAACATCTGGAATACTTCACAGTTCCACCAACAATCTAGGATTCCTAAGAGGCTAAAGCTACATAGACTTTGGGGAGAGTTGGTCATAGGCAGATTTGGTTATGTTTTAGGAGTCCTACATTTTCCCATTGATGTATAGAAGAATATCCTTTGGTGAGTAACATTTCTTTCAAGAGGATTTGGTGGCATCATATGAAGTGTACATACAGGCAGTCAGTTCCCACTTTGGCCCTGCCACTGTGGTTTTTGCAGAAGAGATTCTCCCTGGAATGAATTTCCATCCTGCCTTCATTTCTTAGGATCTTTACCTTCTAATCCCTGCCCCTCCTATGGAGTCCTTTTTCATGCCATACATCTGCTAGGCTGACCTCAAATCATGATGGATTTACCTTGTACAGAATTGGCATTTACTAATCCGTATCTATGTTGTTCTCCCTGATAGAAGATCCACGTCTTGATGGCAGGACTGGTTTAGGCTTTTTGTCTTTGTCTTGTCAATGGTTAGAACCATGTCTTGCTCAATCTAGGCACTTAATAAACCCTCAATGATTGTTTGATTGAGCTGAAAGGAGCAGGAAGCAGGAAGAATGATCAGATTCCTGAAGCCTACCCTGACCCTTCAAGCTGTATGAGAGTCTCTGACACATGAGTTGCTCAAGCCTGGATTCCAAGTCAGAGGAGCCAAGGGCTGACATTTCACTTCCTGCTCTGGCATGTCCTAGCTATTTGTGACACAAATATGGGACACTTGGCCTTCTGAGGCTCAGGTTTCTCCATTGTGAAATCAGGGTAGTAATGCTTGCTGCTGTCTTCAAGAGTTGTCATGAGGGTTAAAAGAGTTGTTAACGGGCAACATGACATAGCCTAAAGGGTGTTGGAGTCAGGAACAACAAGGTTTATTAAGAGGAAAGCACTTTGTAAACTATATCAATGGAAGTTATCATTGTCCAAAAAGGGCTTTTTTATCCATAAATCATTCTAGAAACTAAAGCTGCAGTTATTCTCATAGCACATGCTGACATCAGTTGGGAGTAGCTTGAGGGAATGCCATGGAGGACATGAATTTTACTATTTTAAAAAATCTATAGCTAATTTATTTTTAAAAAAGCAATTGAATTAACAATGACCTCTTTGTCTGCTTCCCTCCCACCTCCTTTCTCATTGAAAAGAGAAGAAAAAAGAAAAAAAAAAGCCTGTCTGCCAAATGCGCATGGTCAGACAAAACAAATTACTCCACTGTATCCAAAGATTGCATCTTTCATTCACCATCATCCTCTGGGGGCACAAGGTTGCTGAGTTCATTGATGAAGTAAACATTCACCTTGCTTAGTAGACACTTTAGGGGGGAAATTTTAAAACAGCAGTCCTCAGCATACCGGCAGTTTTTAAGACCAAGGTCTAGGACTCCTTTATGCCTTTATTTACCTCAGTCCAAACAAAGTAACTGATTTTTTCTGCTTTGTTGTTTTTGCAGTTCAGTCATGTCCAACTCTTCCAAACCCCATTTAGGGTTTCCTTGGCAAAGACTCTGGACTGGTTTGCCATTTCATTCTCCAGTTCATTTTGCAGATTAGGAAAACAGGGTAAACAAGTCTAAGTGACTTGCCCAGGGTCACACAGCTAATAAGTGTCTGAGGCCAGATTTGAACTTAGGGAGATAAATCTTCCTGATTCCAATCCCAGGGCTCTATCTACTGAACCATCTAGCTATGCATTTTTCTGCTTTGAGCCCTCTAAATTCTCAAGGTTCAGAGGCAAGGGAACAGGCCTCTCAGTCTATGGATCACAGTTCAAATCTTGCCTTTGATAAGTACTACCAGGGTGACCTTGGGCAAGTTGCTTAATTTTCTTGAATCTTAGTTTCCTTATTTGTAAAATGAGGGGATTGACGTCGACTTAAGGTTCCCTCTGTTCTCAGGCTGTGATCATAAGACCCTCTAGGAATCAGGAGGACCTCAGCTTACCAAATAACTACCTATGAATTATTGCGACCCTTCTTGAAGCTCTCTTAAATTTGTATGGAAGTCAGTAAATCCATAGCAGCCATTGATACTGGCCAGGGAGGTGCCCTTTTCTGCTGTCTGGAGGGTCACCCAGAGGTTCTTGGGACCTCCATGTTTGGATCTATTAGGAGCCTCTTGTGAAATCCATGTTTGCAGCAGGAATTTTAAAAAACAGGATGTTGTCAGATTGGGGTTGGGAGTGCAAGCTAAGTTTAATCCAAATTCCTTCAGAGCCCAGCACGCACCCTAGTAATTGAATAAGCCTCGTCAAAAGTGGTGCTGGAATTAATTGGCACACAGCGTCATTCCTTGGGATGATTAAAGATCCTCTGAGTTATGTTTCCACAGATGCAATGCCTATCTCTCAGCAGAGACTGGTGTCAGAGTGTTTAAAACCCTGTGATTCTCTATGACTAGCTGGATCTGGCAGCAGATGACGTATGGGTGATATTATATTCCTCCAAATCGGGCTCAATGGGAGAAATGTGATTCTAGGAGTATATATCCCCAATAATTAACTATGTTTATGTGAAGAGATTAAGAGAGATAGGGGGGAAACTTACTATTACCCCCATCCCGGTGGAGTAGGGTCTGGTGTTAGTTCACCAGTTTGGATCCCACCCAACAGGGAGGCATAATGGAAATACCTCAGTGTAAGGCAACCATCCATCCAAGAAAGCCTTGGGACATGAACCCAGAGGAAAGTGTGAGGCTGGGCCCCTGTGGTGTTTTCTACTCTAGGACTGTGAGAGTGCTCTTCAAATAAACACCCATCACAGAGTTGATTCCAAGGGGAGGGTCACAAATCATGGCCATGCTTGTTTAAAATGGTCTCCTTCTTTTGGCTGGCAGCCCTGCTCATGTTAGCATAGGGTTTGAAACCTGGGGCTTCTCCATGAGAAGGGAGGATGGTGGACAGGGTGATTCTGCTGTCATGCCTGGGTCATCATCCAGTCTGGACAGAACAATCACTTTCCTCTGACTAGAATTCCAAGGGTAAAGTTTAATCTTTGAAGATCAGTGTGTTTCAGGCATTGGTGCCTTTAGAGATAGTGGTTAGCCTTCAGAGGTAACCAAAAACCCTGTTCTCACAAGGAGTCCTGGCATTCACTTCTTGGAAAAGGGGTAGAGATTGTGAATGATGTCCCAAGAGGTGCCCCCACCTTTCCTTGATGGAATTGTCTTAGCCAGGTGGAACAGGGAACTTTTTGATATTCACAGGCTAGGGAAGGGATTGTGGAAAATGTTAGTTGGGGCAGGGCACTGCCCAAAACAGTTATCCAAAATATATCCCAAGCTGTTATGCTAGCCTTGTCTTCATCTTCCACATAACTATCGTGTCTCCATACCTGCCAAAAAAATTCCTTTTTAAAAAATATATACTTCTATTTCATTATATATTTCCCAATTACATGTAAAAATTAACATTTAAAAAAATTTTAGGTTCAAATGTTCTCCCTCCCTTCTGCCCCACCCACATCCTTGAGAAGGCAAACAATTTCATATTGATTATACATGTGAAGACCTGAAAAAATATTTCTATATTCACTGTGTTGTAAAAGAAAACACAGACAAAAAAAAACACAAGAAAAAAATCAAAGAAAGCAAAGGAAAAAAGTATGTTTTAATCTGCATTCAGCATTCATCAGCTCTTTCTCTGGAGGTGGCAGCTGCTTTCATGATGAGACCTTTAGAATAGTGTCAGATTATTGTTTCCATCAGAGTAGCTGAATCTTTCACCATTGGCCATGAAATAATCTTGCTGTTACTGTGCACATGTCTGCCTGCTTCTGCTCACTTAGGTGTGTATTAGTTCATAGTCGTCTTCCCGGGTATTTCTGAAATCTTCCAGCCCATCCTTTCTTGGAGTGCAATAGTATACTGTCACAATCACACACCACCACTTGCTCAGCCATTCCCCAGTTGATGGGCACCCCCTCAATGTCTAATTCTTGGCCTCCACAGAAAGAGCTGCTTTCAATATTTTGTACAAATAGGTCCTTGCCCTTTCCTTTGATCTTTTTGAGATACAGACCTAGTCGTGGTTCTGCAGGGCCAAATGCATTTTTGAAAATCCGCAAGAGAAAAGAATATGAAGTTGGATGAAAACGTTCATGTCAATTGATACACCTAGTCTCCCTAGTGGTGTATGTATTCCTGGGGGTATGGCTTTCCCCCTCTTATTCTCAACACTCCACTTTTCTGTCTCTTGACAATCTCACTCACTCCTGCACAACGGCTATGCAGATAAATCCAAATTTCTATTTCGAGTTCTGACATCATTAGTCTTAAATGTCTCACTGCTTGTATGAAGTTCCCAAGAACATTTCAATTAGTAATCTCTCCTCCATATTTAAATGTGATTCTACTATTTGTTACATCTTCTTGCTTACAAAAGCTGGTCTAGGATACAGTGTAAATTTTTATGACTCGCTAAATTCCTGAATTCATGCTCTTAAGTGCTAAGTTATTCCACTGACCTGATAGTGAGAGGCATGGCCAGAAATTGCCATCCCACTTCCCAATAGATTTCCACCCAGGATGCTGTACTGGGTGTTGACTATATAAAGACAAATACAAAATAGACCCCGCCCTTGAGGGCATAACAGGATTGAGCTCTGAACACCAGCATTGGATCTCATCTTCCTAACCCACAGAACTTGTGCACTACCTGTCTTAAATCCCAGACTGGGTATAATAGAATATCAAAGCTAAAAGGAACTTTGGGATTCATCATTTTGAGTATATGGACACCTTTGGCAGTCTAGGGGAGCCATGGATCCCTGCTCAGAATCATTATTTTAAATACTTAAATTAAAATTCATAAGATCACAAAGGAAAGCTTTTATATTGAAGTACTGTTTAGCCATATATATAAAGAAATAAAT
This sequence comes from Petaurus breviceps papuanus, assembly GCF_028583685.1. Classification (NCBI taxonomy): domain Eukaryota; kingdom Metazoa; phylum Chordata; class Mammalia; order Diprotodontia; family Petauridae; genus Petaurus; species Petaurus breviceps. The sequence continues at coordinate 2,641,474 of NW_027185872.1, forward strand.
ATGTGTGTGGATGTGGATGGGTGTGTATTCACACATATGCACACACACACACACATACACACACACACACACACCTAGCCCCAGGGACTCTATGTTAAGAACCTTTGAATTCTATTTCATTGTCTCATTTTAATGGTAAAGGAACCACCACAATTCCTAGAATTTGTCCTTAGACCAGAATTAGGTCTCTGGCTTCAAAATCCAATGCTCTTTCCATGAGACCACAATGTTCATCCCAATCTCTGGGTGATTTCTCTAGCCTCCCATAAAGCTCTCCTGATAAGATAGCATGTACTTATTACAGCATTTACTTCTGCTAACTTCCCAAGCCAGCCTTCAGCTTTGACACTTGCATTGCTAGACACCTGTACCTATGATTTACGGAACACTGTGTCCAATAGTAGTTTTCCCTTCTCCAGATAAGCATATTAATGCTGAAGATAGTCTCCATTTAAGTTTGACCCAATGTAATTCTAGGAGCAGTTGATTTGGTGGGGGGTGGGGGCATGGCTAGGTGGGAGACATAGATTACTACACTGAACAAATGGAGACTCTGAGGACTTACTAGGTAGGAATCAAAACTCTACCACTATTCTTTATATAAATCTAGATAAGTCTTTTGTCCTGGGTGGACTTATGTTTTTGCAGTTTTAAAATGAGTGTGTTGGAGAAGCAGGAAAACCCCCTGTGTTCCCCCCATAACCACTTCAAATACCTACAAAAATTACTCTGAACAAACTTTAGGTCTACAGAACCCACAAAGTGACAGAAAGAAACAAATCTCCCACTGAAGACAGCCTGGCAGGAGGATAGGAAGGGTCCATTGCAGTGATATGGGAGCAGAGCCCAGCCCCTCTCAATTTTAGCCTCAGGGTAGCCCAACCAGCCCTGGCTGGAGGGATGTCAGGAGAGTGGATCACCAGCAGCTGTGGTGGTTTCCAGATTTATCAACCCATAAATGCCAAAGACAAAGTGAGAGGTCAGTGCAGTGTAGACTTTGGGAACAGGGAATCCAGGAGTACTGCCTGGCCCCTGTCCCCAAGAGGGAGAAGTGGCTGAGGCACAGTGGCCACAGCCACACGGCTGCTTCACAGCTCCTGCTTGGCAGATTGTAGGGGAACCAAGCAACCAGTCTGTGGGGTAATAACTCTTGCTTTAACCTGATTGGATCTGGATCACTGTCTAGGGTGAGGTCCTGGGGTTTGTGACCAGGTGCCAGAGCATGTGGAGGCTTCAGAGAGGGCAGCCAACTGATAGCTCTGGCAGCTGTGAAAACCCCAGGTATTTGGGACAAAGCTCTCCTCTCTGGGAGCAGAGTTCTACTGTGGTAAAAATTTCAAAAGTCAAGTAATTGATGGCAGCATTAACAAGCAAAGGAAGCAAAGCAAGCATGGCAATTCAACTTTTGATTCCTTTTTGGGGGACAAAAAAGGATCACAGCATGAAATAGCAGGAAGACAATGAAGTCAGAACTCCTGCACCAAAAGCTTTAAAGAAAAATATGAATTGGTTACAGGTCATAGAGGAGCTTAAGAAGAATTTTGAAAACCAAGTAAGAGAAGTGGAGGAAAAATTGGGAAGGGAAATGAGAATTATGCTAGCAAATCATGAAAAGAGAGTCAACAACCTGACTGAAGAAAATACCTTTAAAAATAGACTAACTGAAATGGCAAAAGAGCTCAAAAGCCAATGAGGACAATACCTTAAAAAGCCAAATTTGCCAGATGGAAAAATAATCTCAAAAGCTCACTGAAAAGAATCATTCCTTCAGAATTAGATTGGAGCAAATGGAAGCTAATGACTTTATGAGAAATCAAGATACTATTAAACAGATCCAAACAAATGAAAAAATAGAAGGCAATGTGAAATATCTCATTGGAAAAACTTCTGACCTGGAAAATAGATCCAGGAGAGATAATTTAAAAATTATTGGATTACCAAAAAGCCATCATCAAAAAAAGAGCCTAGAAATCATCCTTCAAGTAATTCTCAAGAAAAATTGACCTGATGTTTTAGAACCAGAGGGTAAAATAGAGGTTGAAAGGATCCACCTCATGAAAAAGATCCCCAAAAGAAAACTCCTAGGAATATTATAGCCATGTTCCAGAGTTCCCAGATTAAGGAGAAAATATTACAAGCAGCCAAGAAAAAAACAATATGAATATTGTGGAAACACTATCAGGATAACACAGGACCTGGCAGCTTCTACATTAAAGGGATCAAAGGGTTTGGAATATGATATTCTGGAGGTCAAAGGATCTGGGATTAAAACCAAGAATCACCTGTCCAGCAAAACTGAGTATCATGTTTCAGTGGAAAATATGGTCATTCTATGAAATAGAGGATTTTCAAGCAATCTTGATGAAAAAAAAGAGTTGAAAAGAAAATTTGACATTCAGATACAAGAAGCATGAGAAGCTAAACAGGAAAAAGAAATCATAAGGAACTTATCAAAGTTTAACTATTTATATTCCTACATGGAGAAACAATCATTGTAACTTATGAAACTTTTCTCATTATGAGAATAGTTGAAGGGAATATATATATATATATTTATAATCATATATATATATACACATACATACATATATATGTCTATATAGGAGGGCAAATGGGCATATGAATACATATGTATGTGTATATATGTGTACAGATATAAATAGACAGAGGGCACAGGACCAATTGAATAGGAAGGGATGATACTACAAAGGTGAAATTGACAGATGAGAGAGGAATATAATGAGAGAAGATGGGGAGAGACAGAATGGGGTAAATTATCTCATATAAAAGAGGTAAGGGAAAACTGTTACAATGGAGGGGACAAATAGGAAATCGAAAAGGGACTGGGTCAACCTTACTCTCATTGAATTTGGCTTAGGGAGCGAATGACATACACGCTAAATAGGGTATCTCACCCTAAAGGAGAGTAGGGGGGAAGGGGATGAGAGGGGGAATGATGGAGAGGAGTGCAGATTGGAGGAGGGAAATTAGAAGCACCCAATTTTGAAAAGGGACAGGGTCAAAGTAGAGAATTAGAACAAGCAGGGTCAGGATAGGATAGAGGGAAATATAGTCAGTCTTTCACAATATATTCACTATGGAATTGTTTTGTATGGCTACACATGTACAACCTATATTAAATTGCCTATTTTCCCAGAAAGAGTGGGTGAAAAGGGGGTAAGGGAAAGAATTTGGAATTCAAAGTTTTAAAATCAAATGATATCTATATTTATATCTATATCTATATATATATATTTTACATGCAACTGGAAAATAAAATATACAGGCACTGGGGTAAAGAGATTCATCTTGCCCTACTGGAAAGTTCAAAGGGGTATGGGGGAGGATATAGTAGAGAGCAGATTGGGGGAGGGGTATACAGTAGGAATGCTGTTTTGGGGCGGTGGGTAGGGGAAAGATGGGGATAAAATTTGTAACTTACAATGTTCTGGAAAAGAATGATGTAAACTAAAATTAAACATAAAATTGTTTTTTTTTCTTAAAAAAGAAGGATTTTGGTTCCAGCTTAGGAAAATTGGGCTTTTTTCAAGCTTTGTACACTGTGCCATGTTGTAATAATTTGAAGATGTTTACAAAATAAATAAATAAATAAATAAAATGAGTGAGTTACTGCAGATAGACTCTAATTTGGAGGTGTCATTATGGAGTGAGTACATCTCTGGTCATGCAGCCTCAGGAAACTCGGTGTTAAACTGTACTTTAGAAATTTACCAGCTATATGACCCTGCACTTAACCTGTTTCCATCTCAGTGTCTCTATCTGTAATGTTAGCATTATAATAGCACCCACCTCCCAGGGCTGCTGTGAGAACCAGAGGAGATTATGTGTAAGCAACATGCTTCACAAATCTTAAAGCACTATGGAAATATGAGCTATTTATTATTATCATTATTAATGAAAAGAGAAAGAGGCCCTGGCCAAGCTCCTGCAGAGATTGGCATGCCTTCATGAGCACTCTCCTGCTCTATCTCTTTCTTCCCAGGATGTTCTAGTGATGGATAAAAGGATAAAGTTCACCATGTAGGGCAGTGACTCCCCCTTCAAAGAGGGAGGGAGATTTTAATATTTTATCTCTGGTACTGTTTTGACTTTCAGTTATTCATATGCATGGTGTCTTTTTTTTTTTTTATCATAGCTCTACTTTTCCGGTAATCTCGAAATCTATATGGTATTTAATTCCAGTCTGCTCATCTTTATAAGATCAAAGGATCATGTAATTAGGATGCTAAAGGGTCTTGGAGGGCATCAAGTCTAACTCTTTCCTTTTCTTTTTTTTATTCTATTTTTAGTTTACAGGATTCAATTCCACAATTCCTTGAATTTCACATTTTGTCCTCCTCCCTCTCCTCTCCCCAAGGCGGCATATAGTCAAGTATAGGATCTGCAAATACTTTCACATTATACATTTGTCAGGTTATCAGGACAGATTGTACCAGCTGGAATGAAAAATGGTAAAGAGGACACAAGACCAAATAAGAGAAGGAAAGAGATCAGGTATTTTGCTTCCACCTGGATATAAATTCAGTTCTTTCTAGTTCTTTCTCTGGATGCACATATTTCTCTCCATCATGAGTCTTTTGGGATTGACTTACATCACTGCATTGCTTTTTCAAGGTGAGGAAACTGAGGCATGGTTGGGTGAAATGACCTGCCTGGGGTCACTTAGTGACTGTCAGAGATGGAATTTGAAGTGAGGTCTTTCTGACTTCAAGCTCAGAGTCCCACCCGCTGCACCATGCCGTATCTATCCTCATCCCCACCTCATTGGCCTACTTTGGAACAGAATGTAAACCAGGCCCATTAAGACACTCTTGTTCTATCAGTAAGTTAATCAATCAATCAGCTGAACCACGAGAATTCATGAAGCATTATCTATACAACAGCCACTGTGCTTGAGCACTCGGGACAGAAACATAAAATAGGCTCAGTTCCTGCAACAGAGGAAACAATGGTGCACACACAATCAACATCCATGATCAATCCAATGGCATTCTTTGTAGGGATACAGTGGCACAGGGGCAGAGGAGAAGCTGCCTGTGCCCCAAGATCCTCTGGAGCTTGGCTTATGAGGGTCCTGGGAGGAGAGAGGGAGGGCCCTGCAGTCATGAAGCTGGTCTGTGCAAAGGCCTGGACAAAGGACATGACGTGTCCTGTGTGAGCAGGAACAAGGAGACGATTGGGATTAGCTAGATGATGGGGAGGGACTAACAATGGCCTTAGCACAGGGTTCAATAAATTCAGCTCAACAGCATTCCCTAGGTGAAGATGATAGTCACAGTATAAAGTAAGTGTGAGAGAGATTAAGGTGGGCAGTACAGCTGAGGACCCAAGTTCAAGTCCTGAACAATTCCGTAAGCCTGTTAGTTAAAGAGGAGTTCATCCTTACCTCAGTTTCCCCTTCTGTAAAATGAACTGGAGAGGACAATGGCAAACCACCCTGGTGTCTTGGTCAAGAAGACTTTGAATGGGTTATGAAGAGTCCAACACAACCAAAATGTCTGAAAAACACCACCATGATGGAAATCTGATGAGACGGATGGAAATCTGAAGAGACGATGCTCACATGGGGAAGACCCCACAGAGCTGCAATGACAAGTCCAGACTTGTTCTCCAAGAGCCAGGGACCTGTGGAGGTTTGTGGGAGTGAAGGTTACTACATGAACATAGATATGTACAAACAATGGGGTTTGAGAGGAAGGCTCATGGCTGTGGGTGGGAGGCATGATACAAAGACAATATGGCCGATGGGAAAGGTGAGCTGAGCTTTGAAGGATGAAGGAGATTCTTCGAGTCACAGGAAGAAAGGCAGCAAGGCCTTATTGACTGTCTCCTGTGTGCCAGGCTTTGCGCTAAGCTCTTTGCAGATATGGTCTCCTTCAATCTTCAGAATAGCCCTAGGAGGGAGGTGCTGTATTATCTATACTCATTTTGCAGTTGAGGAAACTGAGACAAGAAAGGTTAAGTGACCTGCCTAAGGTCACACAGCTAGTAGGTGTCTGAGGCTGGATTTGAACACAGATCTTCGTGACTGCAGGCCAAGTGCCCCAGCTGCTGTGGCACCGGTGCTGCAGAGATAAGGGAGAAGTGCGTTCTGCAGCTTCTGCAAGAGTTTGGAATAGATGGTGGGCAGGGGAGCAAAAGGGACTGAAGCAGCAAAGATGTCTTGGTGCAAGATGGTGGAGGGTCTTGAACGATGGGCCACACGGTCTATATTGTTAAAAGCCTTGGTTCTGGTGCTTCTCTCCCTCAGAAGGAGGGCTCAGATGACATTGGGAAGAAGGAAGTCCCAAAGAAGGGCTGTATTGTATATTTTGGGAACATTCAGGAATATGAGGGCACTGGACATGATGAATGATGAGTTTAAGCAAATTCAATATGAATCAAAGGAATAAAAATGTTATTGAGTTAAAAACCAGTCATTGCACCTGTTGCCCAGGTACAGGCATCATTCTAGGGACAATGATACGCAGACAAATGAGGACTTTCCAGAGGAGGATGTACCTTCTTCATGCAGGTACAGAGTGCTCTGAGAGTTTAGAGGTCAGTAATAACTTTAACCTGGAGGTGTTAGGAGAGCCTGACCAGGGAAGGAGGGGCAGCTGGCCCCTGGGCTGCATAGGAAGCAGCTTCAGGGAGGAGGCTGGAGGCTCAGAGGTGCCTCACCCCCACCTAGGGCAGCCTGTTGCCCACCCGGGTAATGTAGGAGAACCTGGGCTTTGCTCCTTGAGAACTGGTCCCATGGCAAAACATGTGGTAGAGTTTGAGGAGAGTCAGGTAGCACCTGGAATGTGCCCAGGGTAGTTGTGGGGGTCAGGGGCTCACCACAAGGGTAGGGCTTTCTCCCTGAGAGCTCCCCTACAGAAGCATGACTGGTTTCCAGTGTCAGGAACATGTGATGTCTCTGTCACATTGGCCGTCTATAGAGACAGATGAGAGAGAAAGCTTGGTCAGCAGAACAGTTCTGTCTCAGTGTAATGCATTCTGCCCTACCCATGCAGTAGTGATGCCTTCTGTTCAGGCTCCTCAGTGGGCTGAGGGTCTGACCATGGCATTCAGTGCCTTGTCACTCAGAATTATGGCTGTGGACTTCTGAAGCTTCAAGTAGGTGGAGGGATTCCAATTCAAAGTCATTAATTAACAGATTGCTAAGTGCTGGGCTAGCCACACAGACTGTATATATGTTTGAAATAACAGTCCTTGTCCCTAAGCACTGTGCTTCTATAACCTACGGGTAGGGAGAGGGGGGAGAGATGGGGAATAAGGCACAGCACAATTCTGTATTAGGGAGTGGGTCAAGAGGATTGTGACATTCTCTGACTTAGGAGAAGCCTATGTATACCCTGATCTGAGGCTTTGTTTTGGGACTCACTTTGAATGTACATATATATGGTCTATCTATATCTATACACACATACACAGACATTTTATGCACATATACTCATGATATATAAAATATATCATCATAATATATGTTGTCTCCTTGATTAGAATATATATGTGTCTAGGGAGACATACATACATGCAAATGTAAATATCTCTATTTTTAATTATCTACATATCAGAATATTGAAGGCTCCCATCAAATAGATTGTAGAAACTCAGATTTGGAAGGGACCTCATAGGTTCTAGTCTACTCATTGCGGGTCCATCTTATTGGCTCCTGCCAATCAACCTGAGTCTTACCCATCCCTCTAAGCTGGTCACGATCTTGTTGGAACATGCCAACTATGGTTTGCAGGCAGGAAAACCATTGCTTTATCCTTATCAATATTATCCCAAAGAATCAAAATAAAACTTCTTTCACTTAGTGTTTTTACTGTCCTGTATCTGATTCCAGATAATCTTTGTTTCTGTTGCTTCTTTGTTTTCATAATTCTTTTTAACCGATTTTCCTAAGTAGAAGGTGACTCCCTCATTTCTGTGAAATCAGGTCTACTTTTCCCTTCTAATTTTTCACGTAGAAACTTCTCCGTGTCTTGTATGTGTCAAAACTTAGGTTCCAGTGGCCTTGACTTGATGAAAGCCCTAAATCCACTGGCCAGTGGCCTAATATCTTTATGTTTCTCACCCATATTTCAGCACTGTAATTCTTACATTTTTCTCAACTTCTCTATTTCTATAGGGGAAAATTCATTTTTCTTTTTAGATTCAAATCTCGTCTTTTCCCCTAAAGTTTTTAAGAAACATTTTTTTAACTTTTTTTTTTTTTATTTTGAGTTCCATGTTCTTCCCTTGCTTGCCATCCCTCCCCCACCCACTGAGAAGGTAAGCAATATGCTATCAAGTATACTGCTTCCTGGTGATTTAGTGGGTAGGATCTCATATCTTCAGTCTGTCCCCTGCCCTCCCCCCTCTCCCCTCGCCCCCACCTACGCCAAGGTAATGAAGTTTGGCCACTAGGTGGCAGAATGAATAGAGTGCTGGGCCTGGAGTCAGGAAGACAACTTCCTGAGTTCAAATTTGTCCTTCAAAAGTTAATAACTCTATTGTCCTTGAGCAAGTCACTTCACCTTGTTTGCCTCAGTTTCCTCATCTGTATAGTAACCTGGAGAAAGAAATGGTAAATAACTCCAATATCTTTGCCAAGAAAACCCTAAATTGATTCATGAAGAGTTGGAAACAAACAAAACAAGTGAAGAACAGCAAATACATGTGAAATCATGGAAAACACATTTCCATAAAAAAAAGTGAGAAAATCATACTTCAATTTGAAATGTGTTCATCAGTGGTCTCTTTAGAGCGGGTAGTAAATTTTCATCATGAGTCCCTTGAGATTTTCTTGGATCATTTTATTGATCACAGTAGCCAAATCTCTCACAGCTGAGGATCTTCATAACTTTGCAGTTACTGTGCTCAATGTTCCCCCATTTCTTATCACCTTACTTTGCGTCAGTTCATAGAAGTCTCCCTAGGTTTTTCTGAAGCCGCACCCCTCATTATTTGTCCAGCCCTTCCCCAATTGATGAGCATCCCTTCGATTTCCAATTCTTCATCACCACAAGTGGAGATGATATAAATATTTTTCTACATCTGGGTCCTTTTCCATTTTTTAAAAATCTTTTGGGATACAGACCTAATGGTAGTATCACTAGGTGAAATGATATGCACAGTTTTAAAGCCCTTTGGGCATAGTTCCAGGATGGTTGAACTACTGCACTACTACACCAATTATTCATTATCATACCTATTTTTCCTCAACCCCTTCAACATTTGTCATTTCTGATAGGTATGAGCTCTCTCTTCAGTTGTTTTAATTTGCATTTTGTCTAATCAATAGTGATTTAAAACAATTTTCATATATTTTAATATTTTTGTTTATTTTGTTTTTACATTTGCATTTAATTATTATATTTTATATAGATAATTTCAATTTCTTCTGAAAACTGTGTTCATAGTCAATTGTCAATTGAGGAATGGCTCTTTTTTATACATTTGACTCAGTTTTCTATACAGTTGAGAAATGAGTTCTTTATCAGAGAAACTTATTGAAAAAATTTTTATATCTCTTTATTTTCTATTGTACCTTTAAAAAATAATTTATTTTTAGTTTTCAGCATTTACTTCCATAAGTTTTAAATTTTCTCTGCCTCTCTCCCCTTCCCACTCCCCAAGACAATGTGCCATCCGATATAGGCTCTGCACATACATTCTTCCAAAATATATTTTCACATTAGCCATTTTGTGTAGAAGTAGAACTAATTGGAGGAAGCAGGAGAAAGAAAACAACAAAGCAAAAAAGAGAGCAAATAGTACACTTTGATTTGAATTCAAACTGCACGTGTCTCTGTGGATCTAATTTCCCATCATGAGTCTTTTGGAGTTATTGTATCTTTTAGTGAAGTGCAGTTTCCCTAATGTTCTCTTTTAATTAGGTCTATTTTTGCTTGAGCTTTGTTTGAAATCATGGTTGCTACCTCTGCCCTTTGTGCTTCAGCTGAATGAAGCACATGTTCTTCTTCAGACTTTTATTTTAACTCTGTACTTACCTTTCTCTTTCAAGTGTGTCTATTGTAAAGAACATATTGTTGGATTCTGGTTTCTAATCCATTTTGTCATCTCCTGTTTTATGGATGAATTCATCCCATTCACATTTCACAGTTATGATTACTAACTGTGTATTTCTCTCTAACCCATTTTCTTCTGTTTATTTTTCTCTTTTTTTTTTCTATTGTTCATCATCAAAAGCATTTTGGTTTCAATCACTGACTCCTTTAATCTGCCCTCCTTTTGATCATTCCCCTTTCCCCTTTTCTTTTTCCCCTCCTATGTCCATATTGGAAAAGATAGATTTCTATACCAAACTAAGTGTGTGTGTGTGTGTGTGTGTGTGTGTGTGTGTGTGTGTGTGTGAGTTCATTCTTTAGCTATTAAAAATATATTTGTGTCATTAAAGGAATTTTGCAGGGCTCCTTCTTTACCTATTCTTTTCAAATAATTTATATAGCATTGGGCTTAATTGTTCCTTAAATGTTTGGTCGAATTCCCTTGTGAATACATCTGATCTTAGGGATTTTTTCTTAGTTCATTGATAGTGTATTCAATTTATTTTTCTAAGATACTGTTATCCAAGTATTCTGATTGCTCTTCTGTTAATCTGGGAAGTTGATATTTCTGTAACTGTCCATTTCACTTAGCTGGTCAATTTTTAAAGTCAAGTTATTTTGGGTTGTATGATTATTTTTCTTCCAGCCTGTTTCTTGATTTTGAGCTTCATGGTAAAGTTTGTCTCTGCTGACCTGGTGGTAGGGAGGCACTATTCCAAACTTCAGGCTTTTTCGTGTTGCTTTTTTCACTTCTCATTCTGGGGGTCTAAAAGTTTTCAGTTCTTTCAAAGTGATATAATCCAAGGAGAGGTATAGTAACTGTTCTTTCAGTCTGTGCTTTGGTTTTTTACTCAGGAAGGGCCCCCATCCCAGGTAGCTGCAAAAACTACCAGTCATCTTAGCTCTGGAACTCAGGGCCCCTGCTCCATCAGAAACAACCATGAGTGTTCCTCTCCACTCTGGAACTGAGACCCATCACTCTGTATGTACAAAAACATTGCCAATCAGTACCAGCTGTACCCAGGGCCAACAATGGGTCCCCTGTAATCTTTTTCTTAGCAGTTGTCTGGCCATCTTACCATCTCTGGGCTGCTGGAGCTGCTGCCGTTGCATCCCATGTGTGCACTTGGAGCAGGCCCCCACCCCATATCTCTCCTACAGACCTCCTAAGTTTTCTTAGGCCAAAAGAAGTCACACCATGACCTTTTCTTGACTACCACTCCAAAACTTGATTTGTGGTATTAATTTAAAATTGTTCTGCGAGGAATGTTGAGAGAATTCTGCTTGGTTGTTGCCTCTAATCTTGACTCTGTTTCCCCTCCCCCACCCATCTAACCTTAATACAAGTCACTGTTAAAAATGGAAGAAAACAGCACATGAGCTGGCCCCCCTCCCTCCAGGTAATGTAGGTCAACACTTCTGCAATTTATAATACCTCTTATCCCTGTCGCATGGATTGTTACAAATTAGACAATATAATATATTTCAAAAATCTTGAAATAATATATGGTTGTTCATTATTATTGCTTTCTTGAAATAGCCTCTACCACTTTTCCACAGCTTTGCTTTTTAGGAATCATTTGCTGATGCTCACCTGGTAACCACTGTTATCCTCTGGAGCTGAGGCAAACCAGTCTAATTGTTCCTCTGTCTCCCAGCCATTTCCCTATTTGGTGACATCTCTTCTGCCTGACCCTTTTCCCCCTCCTGTCCCACTCCTTTCTTTTCTTTAGGTCAAATATGACTAGTTCAATCCAAGCATTATTGAATGCTCACTGTGTGTAAGACACTGTTTCACCAAAAGCACTGGGAACATGAAGACAAAACCAAATAGGAATCATTGTCTGGTCTCAAGTCCTTTCTCCTTCCAGCCTGCCCTACTCTGGATTCTTTCAGCTTCTCAAGCCTTAGAACAGCTTCTGGAACATACTATGCATTTAAAAATGCACATTGAGGGAAGGAGACAAGATGGCAGAATGAAAGTATGAACTCAGGAGTGAAAGCACTAACTACATCTGAACTCCTCTGTGAATTCCTTCAGTAACCTGTAAAAAGTGAACCTGAATGAATTTTAGAGTGTCAGAATCCATTGGGAGATGGACTTGGCAGATTCTCAGTCCAGGAAGGTGCACATGTGGGACTGGGCAAGGGCAATATGGAGCACATGGGGGCTACACCAGTGCAGACCCAAGACCTGACCAGAGAGGAGCCAGAGTGAGCCTGGGCAAGGTGATTCAGCCATGCAGGGTCAATTCCCAGATCTCTCACCACAGGACGGGGGATCTCTTGGAGGCTAGAAAGAGAAATCACAGGGCCCATAGCAGTGGCAGCTACTTCTGGGGCTACCAATACCCAGCCTGCATGTTTAAAAATCAACTATCTGAGCTTCTGGGAGCCAATATGGTGGAATAAATCCTAGCCCCTCTACTCTCTCTCTGACCCTGAAAATCTGGAGAATATTGCTTCAAGATACCATCCTGAAATAGCCCAACCCTAGGCAGGCTTGGGAGTCCTAGAGAAAGTGCCTGGGTGTGGCTGTGCCAAGGCTAAGCTGTAGTGCAAGAGTTATCCCAACAAAAACCACCTCAGCTGACCAGCAGGAGATCTTGAACCCAAGGAAGGTGGATTTAGAAAGTTCTAACTCTAGAACGGAGGTGTGCTTTCACACAACCAGTGGAACCAGCAGACAGCAGCAGGTGACCAGGAGCTGAACCTGACTCAATTTTAGCCTAGGGGCTGGGAGGTGGAAACTTGAAGCAACCAGACCACATCTCCCCCACACCTCTGTGAGCTTCAGAGTAATCTTGAGGCAATTCAGAAATCCCTGGCTTTAGCCTTAGCCTAGACACCCAGAGGACACAACACACAAAGTCAAAAAACAGACCCCTAGCAACCAGCATAAGAAGCAGGGGTCAGAGCTCTCTATACCCTAGAAGTAGAAATCCACTTTAAAAGCCAGGAGTTAGGTAATGACAATGACAAAGAAGAAATTTCCAAGAATGAAAACAATTGAATCCTTTTATAGTGAATGAGAAGAAGCAAATTCACAAGAGGTCAGCATTGAGTCTATACCCAACTCTGAAAACTCATCAGAGAATAAAAACCTGTCTCAAGCTCAGAAGGCATTCTTGGAAGAACTCAGAAATGATTTTAAAAGCCAAATTACAGAGTAGAAGATAAACTGGATAATTATTTTAAAATTACACTTGCCAAAATAGAAAAAAAATTACCAAAGAAAACAGTTTCTTAAAAGTAAAATTTGTGAAATTGGAAAAGAGGTGCAAAATCTAACTGGAGAAAAGAAATCCCTAAAAACAAAATCTGAATATATGGAAAAAGAACTTCAAAAATTAATCAAGGAAAATAATTAGCTAAAAATTAGAATCAGTTGGGGTGGCTAGGTGCAGTGAATAGAGCACTGGCCCTGGAGTCTGGATTACGTGAGTTCAAATCCAGCCTCAGACACTTAACACAAGAACTAGCCATGTGACCTTGGGCAAGTCACTTAACCCCAAATGCCCTCCAAAAAGAAAAAAAAATTAGAATCAATTTGATGCTAATGACTCTATGAGGCATCAATAATCAGCCAAACAAATATTAAAGAATGAAAAATTACAAGAAAATGTAAAATATCTCATTAGAAAAAACAACTGACCTGGAGAACAGATCCAGGAGAGATAATTGAAGAATTGTGGATCTACTTGAAAGCCATGAAGAAAAAAAGAGCCTGGACAACATCTTCCAAGAACTCATCAAGGAAAAATGCTCTGAGGCCCTAGAACCAGAAGGTAAAATAGTTATAGAAAGAATCTGCTAGAAACCTTCTTAAAAAGGTCCCAAATTGAAAACTCCAAGAACCATTGTAGCCAAATTACAGTACTATCAGATCAAGGAGAAGAAACAATTCAAAACATCAAGAAAGAAACAATTCAAATATCATGGCACTACAGTTAGGATTGCCCAGGACGTAGTAGCTTCTACATTAAAAGATCAGAGAGATTGGAATATGATATTCTGTAAGGCAAAAGAACTCAGATTACAACCAAGAATCAACTATTCAGCAAAACTGAGTATAATCTTTCACTCAAGGAGATGGTCATTCAATAGAAAAAGGGACTTTAGACCTTCCTGATGAAAAAGCCAGAGCTCAGCAGAAAATTCTATCCCCAAATACAAGACTCAAGAGAGACATAAAAAGGTAAACAGGGAAAACACAGACATACACACACACACATGCACATGCACACCCAATTGTTATGCAATAAGAGCATTCTGTTTACATAGCTACATGGGAAGCTGACACCTGTAAACACTGAGAATTGTATAATGATCATGACATATAAAAGGGTTACTCATAGATAGAGGGTGTGGGTAAAAACAAACCCAAGTGATGAGAAAAGAAACAAAACCCCTACTTTTTTTTAATGCTTTATTAACTTCTGATTTACATCATTCATTTCTGCCAGATTTTGACTTACAAATTTTCAAAATATATATATATATATATATATATATATATATATATATATATTTGAATGTTTGATTGTAAAACTTTCAATTCCAGATTGATTCCCTTCCTTCCTTGTCACCCACCCTTACTGGGAAGATAAGCAGTTCAGTATAAGTTGTACATGTGTGGCTAATGCAAAACAATAACATAGTAGATATATTGTAAAAGACTGACTTTATTTCCCTCCCTCCGATCCCACCTCCCACTTGTTCTATTGTCTACTTTGATCCCATCCCTTTTCAAAAGTGGGTGCTTCCAACTTCCCTCCCCCCCAGCCTGCCCTCCCTTCCATCATCCCCCCTCTTACCTCCTTCCCCCGCACTCTCCTGAGGGTGAGATACCCTATTTAGTGTGTATTTCACTCCCTCCTCAAGCCAGATTTAATGAGAATAAGGTTGACCCATTCCCTTTTGCCTTCCTATTCTTCCCCTCCATTGTAACCATTTTCCCTTGCCTCTTATGTATGAGATAGTTTACCCCAATCTGTCTCTCCCCATCTCCTCTCATTATATTCCTCTCACCTCTTAATTTCACCTTTTAAGTATCATCCCTTCCTGTTAAATTGGTCCTGTGCCCTCTATCTATGTATATTTGTAAACATATATACACACATTCACATATGTATTCATATGCCCATATACCCTTATATATAGGCATACATTATATATATATATATATATATATATACATACATATATATATATATTTCTAATCCATTCAACTACTGAGAAAAGTTTCACAAGTTACAATTATTGTTTTTCCATGTAAGAATGTTAATAGTTCAACTTTGATAAATTACTTATGATTTCTTTTCCCTGTTTACCTTCTCATGCTTCTCTTGCTTCTTGTATCTGAATGTCAAATTTTCTAATCAACTCTGTTTTTTTTCAGCAAGAATACTTGAAAGTCCTCTATTCCACTGAATGACCATATTTTCCCCTGAAACATGATACTCAGTTTTGCTGGGTAGGTGACTCTTGCTTTTAATACCAGCTCCTTTGCCCTCCGGAATATCATATTCCAAGCCCCTAGATCCCTCAGTGTAGAAGCTACCAGACCCTGTGTTATCCTGATTGTGTTTCCACAATATTCAAATTGTTTTTTCTTGGCTGCTTTTAATATTTTCTCTTTTATCTGGGAACTCCAGAACCTGGCTATAATATTCCTAGGAGTTTTCTTTTGGGGATCTTTTTCAGGAGGTGATCGGTGGATTCTTTCAACCTTTATTTTGCTCTCTGGTTCCAAAACATCAGGGCAGTTTTCTTTGAGAACTTTCTGGAGGATGATTTCTAGGTTCTTATGTTGATCATGGCTTTCAGGTAGTCCAATAATTTTTAAATTATCTCTCCTCCATGTATTTTCCAGGTTAGTGGTTTTTCCCATGAGATATTTCACATTTCCTTCTATTCTTTCATTTTTTTTGGATCTGTTTAACAGAATCTTGATTTGTCATAAAGTCATTAGCTTCCATTTGCTCCAATCTAATTCTGAAGCAATGATTCTCCTCAGTGCATTTTTGAGTTTCTTTTTCCATCTGGCAAATTTGGCTTTTTAAGGCATTCTTCTCCTCATTGCCTTTTTTGAGCCTCCTTAGCCATTTGAGTCAGTCTGTTTTTTAAGGTATTATTTTCCTTAGTCAGGCTGTTAACTCTCATTTCATAATTTTCTTACATGGTTCTCATTTCTCTTCCCATTTTTTTCCTCCACTTCTCTTATCTGCTTCTTAATGTCCCCTATGATCTGTAACCAGCTTGTATTTTCTTTTGAAGCTTTTGGTGCAGGAGTTCTAACTTCACTGTTTTCCTCCTGTTCCATGCTTTGCTCCTTTTTGTCCCCAAAATAGGAGTGTAATGTTGGAATCTTCTGTCTGCTTTGTTTCCTTTGCCTGCTCATTTTGCCACTCAATTTCTTGACTTTTGGGCTTTTTGCCACAGTAGTACTATGCCACCAGACAGGGGAGCTTTCATCCCAAATGCTGTGGTTTTCTCAGCTGCCAGATGTATTAGATAGGTGCCCTCTCTGAGGTGTCCACATGCTCTGGCAAGCTGGACACACACCCCAGGACCTCCACCCTAGGCGGCAATCCAGATCCAAGCAGGTTAAAGCAAGTGTGATTACCCCTCAGTCTGGTGCTTGGTCCCCCTACACTCTTCAGGCCAGGAGCTGCAGCTGCCCCGTGGCACTGGCTGGCTGTGCCTGTGTCTCAGCGACTTTTTGCCCTGGGGACAAAAGCCATGCACTCCCACTTTCTGGGTCCCAAAGTCCAGACTGCACTGATCTCTCACTTTATCCTTCGCATCTATGTGTTGATAAATCTGGACACGGCCACAGCTGCTTCTGATCTGAAGTCCCTCTGGCCAGCTGGTCAGGCCCGCCCTGGGGCTAAAGCCTGCACGTGGGGCTGGGCTTGGCTCCCAGAGCGCTGTGCTGGCTGATTCCTGCTGGCCTGCTTGGCTGTCCTCAGCAGGAGGTTAGCTTTTCTGTGTCATTTTGTGGGTTCTGTAGCTCCAAAGTTTGTTTAGAGTCCCCTTTTTACATGGATTGGGGAAGGTGGAAGCCGGAGCCGCGGGCAGGTCATGCTTCTACTCCGCCATCTTGGCTTTGCCCCCCCAAGACCCTTATTAAAGGGAGCAGAGGAATTGTAATGGGAGAAGAGGAAAGAAGGAGGCAGAAAAGGGTAAATTATGCCACACAAGGAGGAATACAAACATATTATAGTAGAAGGAAAGAAGAGAGGGAAATGATAATTTTGTGAGCTTGACTCTCATTGGTTTTGGTTCAAGGAGGGAATAACATAATCAGTTAATTATAGTACTCTAACATGAAAAGACACATAAACCTATTATAATAGAGGGAAAGAAGTGAGGGAGAGGAGCAATGTATGAGATTTACTCCCATCATTTTTGATTCAAGGAGGGAATAACATAACTTGGTAAGTATAAAAATCTATTCTACCCTACAGGCACTAGGAGGGGAAAGGGGAAAGAAAAGGAACTGTTCTGAGAAAGGAAAGAGTAGGAAAAGGGAACAGGGTTGATAGGGAGGGAATAATGAGGGAGGCAGTAGTCAAAAGGAAAACTCTTAAGGAGGTGAAGGGAGAAATAAAAACATGAACAAGGGAGAGAATAGGATGGAGGGAAAGACACAGATAGTAATCATGAATGTGAATGGGATGAACTCCCACATAAAATGGAGGCAGATCACAGAATGGATTAAAAACCATAATCCTAATAATGTGCTGTCTACAAGAAACACATTTGAGACAGGGGGGATACACATAGAGTAAAGGTAAATGGCTGGAATAGAACATAAGCTTCAGCTAAAGTAAAAAAAAAAGCAGGAGTAGCAATCTTTATCTCATATAGAACAAAAGCAAAAATATATCAATTAAACGAGATAATGAAGGAAACTATATCTTGCTTTAAGGCACCACTGACAATGAAGCAATATCATTGCTAAACATACATGCATCAAGCTGTATAGCATCCAAATTCCTAGAGGAGAAGTTAAGGGAGTTAGAGGAAGAAATAAATAGCAAAACTATACTAGTGGGGGACCTCAATTTCCCCCTCTCTGAACTTGATAAATCTAACCTCAAAATAAACAAGCAAGAAGTTAAGGAGGTGAATAGATTGTTAGAAAAGGTAAATATGATACATCTCTGTAGAAAATTGAATGGGGATAAGAAGGAATATACCTTTTTCTCAGTGGTACATGGCACATACACAAAAATAGACCCTGTGCAAGGGCATAAAAACCTTACAATTCAGTGCAGAAAAGCAGAAATACTAAATGCATCCTTTTCAGATCATGATGCAATAAAAATTATATGTAACGAAGGGCCATGGAAAGATAGACTAAAAACTAGTTGGAAACTAAATAATTTAATCCTAAAGAATGAGTGGGACAAACAAGAAATCATAGAAACAATCTGTAATTTCATTCAAGACAATGACAATAATGAGACAACATACCAATGCTTGTGGGATGCAGTGAAAGCAGTTCTTAGGGGAAGTTTTATATCTCTGAAGGCATAAATGAATAAAATAGAGAAAATGGAGATCAATAAATTTGGCATGCAATGGAAAAACTAGAAAAAGAAGAAATTGAAAATACTCAGTTAAATACTAAATTAGAAAAACTGAAAACCAAGGGAGAGATTAATAAAATTAAAATTAAGAAAACTATTTAACTAATAAATAAAACTAAGATCTGGTTTTATGGGGAAAAAATCAATAAAATTGATAAATGTTTAGTCAATTTGAAAAACAAAAAGAGAGAAGAAAACCAAATTGCCAGTATCAAAAATTAAAAGGTTGAATTAACCTCCAATAAAGAGGAAATTAAAACAACAATTAGGAATTATTTTGCCCAAATGTATGCCCATAAATTTGATAATCTGAGTTAAATGCATGAATATTTACAAAAATATAAATTGCTCAGATCAAATAAAGAGGAAGTAGAATACTTAAATAAGCCCATTTCAGAAAAAAGAAATTGAACAAGCTATCAATGAACTCCCTAGGAAAAATTTCTCCAGGGCCAGATGGTTTTACAAGTGAATTCTATCAAACATTTTTTTTTGCCTTTTGGAGGGCAATTGGAGTTAAGTAACTTGCCCAAGATTACATGCCTAGTTTTTTTTGTGTGGGTGTTAAGTGTGTGAGGCCGGAACTGAACTTGGGTCCTCCGACTCCAGGGCTGCATCTCTTACTCACTGCTCCATCTAGCCACTCCCCACCCCACCCCACCCCACCCCCCATCAAACATTTAAAGAACAATTGATTTCAATGCTTTATAAACTATTTGGGAAAATTGGAGGAGTCCTACCAAATTATTTTTATGACACAAATATGGTACTGAAACCTAAATCAGGAGAAGCCAAAACAAGAGAAAGAAAATTATAGACCAATTTCCCTCATGAATATAGATGCAAAAACATTAAATAAAATATTAGCAAAAAGACTACAGCAATTTATCACAAGAATACAACTCTTTGTTCAGGTAAGATTTATTCCAGGAATGCAAGGATAGTTCAATATTAGGAAAACTATTAGTATAATTGATCATATCAACAACAAAACTAGTAGAAACCATATGATTATCTCAATAGATGCAGAAAAAGCCTTTGACAAAATACAACACACATTCCAATTAAAAACACTAGAAAGTATAAGAAGAAATGGAGTCTTCCTTAAAATACTAAGTAGCATCTATTTAAAACCATCAGCAAGTATCATATGTAATGGGGATAGGCTAGAAGAATTTCCAATAAGATCAGGGGTGAAACAAGGATGTCCACTATCACCCCTCTTATTCAATTTGGTACTAGAAATGTTAGCTGTAACAATGAGAAGAAAAATAAATAGAAGGAATTATTTTAGGCAAAGAAGAGACTAAGCTCACTCTTTGCAGATGATATGATGGTATATTTAGAGACATCCTAGTGAGTCCTAGATAATCAACTACATGATATAATAAATACCTTTATTATATGAAGGATATAAAATAAAAGCACATAAATCCTCAACATTCCTATACATTTCTAATGAAGTCCAACAAGAAGAAATAGAAAGAGAAATTCCATTTGAAGTTACTTTAGACACTATAAAATATTTGGGAATTTGCCTGCCAAAACATACCAAGGAACTATATGAAGATCATTATGGAACACTTTTCACACAAATAAAATCAGATCTAAGTAATTGGAAAAACCTCAATTGCTTGTGGCTAGGTTGAGCTGATATAATAAAAATGACAATTTTATCTAAATTAATTTACCTATTTAGTGCCATACTAATAAATCTACCAGAAATTTTTTTTATAGAGCTAGAAAAAATAGTAACAAAATTCATGTGGAAGACCAAAAGGTCCAGAATATCAAGGGAATTAATGAAAAGAAATGCTAGGGAAGGTGGCCTAGCGAAACCAGATTTTAAAGTATATTATAAAGAAGCAGTCATCAAAACTACTTGGTACTGGCTGAGGAATAGAGTGGTGGATCAGTGGGATAATAGATACATGAGACGCAGCAGTCAATGACAAAAGTAATCTACTGTTTGACAAACTCAAAGACCCTATCATTTTTGGATAAGAATTCACTATTTGACAAAAACTGCTGGGAAAACTGGAAAATAATAAGGCAGAAACTGGGCATACACCAATATCTTACCCCATATACCAAAATAAAATCTAAATGGGTGCATGATCTAGATATAAAACCTGAGACTGTAGGCAATCTGGGAAAGCAAGGAATAGTTTAGCTGTCAGATTTATGGAGAAGGAAAGAATGTATGACCAAAGAAAAGATAGAAAGTATTAGGGAATACAAAATGGATAATTTTGAATACATTGAATTGAAAAATTTTTGTACAAATAAAGTGAATGTAACCAAGATTAGGAAGGAAGTGGAAAATTGGGAAAGAATTTTTACAGCTAGTGTCTCTGATAAAGGACTCATTTCTAAAATATACAGAGAATTGAGTCAAATCTGTAAGAATACAAGTCATTCCTCAATTGATAAATGGTCAAAGAATATGAACAGACAGTTTTCAGAGGAAGAAATTAAAGAAATCTATAAACACTATTGATTATAGAAATGCAAGTCAAAATATCTCTGAGGTACTGCACCTCCCAGGTTAAATTGACTAAGAGGACAAAACAGGAAAATGATAAATGATGGAGAGGATGTGGAAAAGTTGGAAGACTAATGCATTGTTGGTGGAGTTGTGAGATGATCCAACCATTCTGGAGAGCAATGTGTAACTATGCCGAAAGGGCTGTAAAAAAAAGTGCATACTCTTTGACTCAGCAACACCACTTCTAGGGCTGTTTGCTAAAAAATATCATACAAGTGGGAGGGAGACCTGTTTGCACAAAAATATTTATAGCAGCTCTTTTCATGGTGGCAAAGAATTGGAAATCAAGGAGATGCCCATCAATTGTGGTATGGCTAACCAAGTTGTGGTATATGAATGTAATGGGATACTAGTGTGCTATAAGAAATGAGGAGGAGATGGATTTCATAATAAGCTGGAGAGACTTATATAATCTGATGCTGAGTGAGAAGAGCAGAACCAGGAGAACTTTGTACACAGTTACAGACACATTGTATGTGTGATGACTAATTTTGATAGACTGGGCTCTTCTCAGCAATGCAAAGCTATAAGACAACTCCAAAAGACTCAAGGTGGAAAGGATATCTATATCCAGAGAAAATAACTATGGAGTTCAAATGCAGATTTGAGTAAACTACTTTCTCTCTCCTTTGTGTTCAGTATTGTTTCTTTCCTTCTTTCTCATTGTTCACTTCATTGATTATAATTCTTTACAACCTGACTAATGCTTAATGCAAAGGTATTTGTAGAGCCTATATCATATTGCATGCCACCGGGGTGGGGAGGGGGGAGGAGAGGAAGGGGAAGAAAATTTGGAAGTTAAAGGATTGTGTAACTGAATATTGTAAACTAAAAGTAGATAAACTAATTTAATAAAATCAAATTGAAGGAAAAAATGCTTATTGACTTGACCTGACTTGTCAATGACCTTCCTAAAATATGATTCCCTGAATCGAACGTAATAAATTTGATTTGATGGGGTCAGATTGGGATGGAAAGAACACCCTCTTTGGATACTATATCTCCATCATTGCATCCTGAAATCAAATTAGCTTTCTGTTCTTTTGTGTTCCATGACATTATTTATTGATATTGAATCCCCAAATCCTTGAAATTTCACCCTGCCCCCTCCAAGATGTACTGCATTGTTATGTATTTCCAATCTTATATCTGGGTAATTATGAGGATAACTCTTTTCCATCCATCCTTGTTACATTACATCTTGTATTTGGTTGGGGTTCTAGCCAGTCAAACTTGTTGGCTCCTTCCTCCTATCCAGCCTTTTAACAATCCCTCTCAGCCTTTCATCTCCATGTTTGAGCCTGCCACCTATTCAGTAGTGCGGGTCACCAATGAAAATGAAAGAGGATAGAAGTATGAGCAGCTCCTGTCCTCCCCCCAACCCCAATTAGGTATGGTTCCCCACGTTGTTCTGGATATGGAATGGAAGCCCCTTGAGGGCAGGGGTTAGCTTTGTCTTTATATCCCCAGTACCGGCATTATGCCTAGCACAGAGCAGGTACTTAATAAGTTCATATTGATTGATTATTATTTGGAGAGGGAGGTGGAGGAATTTGAGTTTCACTCCATAGCTAATGGGAGTCATCTAAGAATTTTGAGAGGCAGAATGGCAGGATTGGCTGTGGATACTGGGTGAATCAGACAGTGGTGGACATAATGAATTGGAGGTAGAAGGGGAGTTAGCAAATGGTTCGTGCTAAGCGCTGGTGGTGGGCAGGGCCTCCTAAAGTCACATCATTCAGAACTCTGGATTTTTTATGTAGCACTCTGAGGACTGAGATGAAACCTCGGTGTTCGCTTTGAAGCTTACCAAGGATCTTGGCTCAGGTGCTGCTGCTGAAACTGAAGGATAGGCCGTACATCCTTAGTGAAGTCATGATTTTATTTTTGTTCATTTTGTTTTTGGCCAACAAAAGAGACAACAACCCTGAAGCCACAGTGACTACCCAAAACAGGGCCCTGAATGTGGTCAAAGATGATTGGCCAAGCCAGTTGGGGTAGGCAGTTTTTAAGAAAATGTCATGTAACACCCTGATTTGTAGAGATCGTGCCAAGGCTGAGCTTGTGTACAGGCTTAGGTGAAAAGGACTGTTTAGAAAAGGCAATGTTCTTCCCCTGCCTCTCCTTTGTTGAGCTCTCTTACACAAGCTTATTTTATATTCTAGGATAACATTATTGAATGGAAATGAGTTAGTTCCAGCCCAGACTGGGAGAGAATTCCTTCTTCAATAAGCGTTTTCTTGTTCACATTCTGCTGGCCAGCCCTTTGCTAACCTTCCTCCCAAGCTTTATGCGTTGTGCTTCATTTAGGTCCAGCCCTTGGAGACCCAAACAGGAAGCGTCTGGATCTTCTCTCTCTGTAGCATGGGTGTGACAGCAACCACCCCAAGAAGCAAGGATGTAGTCACTCCTTAGGCAGGGTGGGCCGGAGCCAGGGTTCCATCCCAATAGACTGGGTTCACCTGTGGCTGTGGTTATTACAACAATCTTCTGTCGCTGGCCCTTCACAGCACACCCTTACAGTGATGGGCCAGAGGCTAATGATGTGGGTCACATCAGAAATATAATGAAAACTGTCCCTGAAAAGCTCGCTTCTGATCGACTCACCCCTCACCAGAACACACTGACTCCTGGCCATGGGAGAATGATGCAGAGCAGTGCCAGTTACAGCAGATCCTTGGGAAAGGGACACTTAGGAATGCACTGCAGAAAGGCACAGAAAATCAGCTGTGTCAAGAAAATGTCTTCTTAGGAAATTCAGGCCTTCCTGGATGCCCAGCCCCAGTTGTAAATGCTTCCTTCACTTTCTATTTATTTTGTTTCTATTTATAGTTCCCGACTTGTGAAAGAAAGATGCCAGACTTCGAGATGGAAGCAACCTCAGACTACCTCATCCAACCCTCGTATTTTATGGATGAGTAAAATGAGGCTGGGAGTCTGTGACCTGACCAGTCACACAAATAATAAGCATTGATGGCACGCTATGGAACCAGGAGCTCAGATTCCAGAATCTGGGTTCCTTCTACTGTGTAATATTCCTTCCCTTGTAAACTCTTGGGTGGTGGGCACTTTGCCATTTGTGTCTTTGTACTCATAGAACCTAAGATGGTGTCTGACACATGTGAGGGACTTGAAATCCAATGAAATCCATAAAGTCTCCCTATATTCACCCAAATCCATTTATTCATTATTGAGATGTCCTAAAGCCACAAAGATGAGTTGGTCTCATCAGACATCTCAGTTCTGGAAATGGCCCTTTCTCCTCCAGATAATGGTAATGGCCCTCTCTCCCACTCCATTCCACTCCCATATGGCCATGGTGGCCGTGTGATGTAAAGCTTGGGTGCTGTGACCTTGTCCTTTGCCCTAGTGGAGGTGCTGCTCACAATTCCCAATTTCCCTTGTGCTTCCTGGCATCAAAAAGAGAATAGAAGATTCTGCAGGTGTACAGAAGCTACAGTCTTCAGGTATGGGGTGAAAATTCATGGCACCCACCTTGGGAAATGGGTATATCATATACATTTTCAATATATGTGTCAATATGATACTGTTCTGGGTAAAGTCAGAGTCTGGAGGACTTGATAAATTCCTGGGGAGACAGAAGGCAGGAGAGGCACTTGAATACACAAGTTCAAAGCTGGGGAAGTCAGCATGAAGTGAAGAGCAAGGTCCTGTGGAGGGAAGAGCAGGCCTAGTGAGGATGCTGGCTTGGCTCCCACAACCTCTCCACGAGGGATCGGATTCTTTCATTGTGGGAGGATGAGACGGCCATGTTCCTGCCCTCTTCCGTTACAGAGGCAAGCTTGGGCTAATAGTTGCCCACAAAGGGAATGGGCCACCCTGGAGGTTTCCAAGTAACTCTGGAATGACTGCTTCTTTGGGTTTTGGCTGAAGAGTTCCTCAGTCATATACAGGTCAGAATAGCTGAGCTCTGAGATCCAGGCCAACAAGACACTTTTGTGATTGTTCCTGGTGCCACTGCCCATATTTCAGCCATTTATATTCTCACAAGATTTTTAATTCCACACATTGTTATTTCTTCTTGGGCATTGAACTTCACTGAACTATTGAATAGAGAGGGATTTTTGAGATCACTAAATTCAATCCCATCATTTTTACAGATGCCCAAGCTGAGGCTTAGCAATGTAGTGCGATTTCCTCAACAATGTCTACATGTTCTGCATTGACTCCCTCTTCTCTCATTCAAAGTTTCTTGCTCACTTGTCCCCTTGTACCTCTTCTCTATCGCTTCACTGTCCCACCCCAGAGCCACCCAAATGTCCCCTTCCACTGTTCCCTCTAGCATTACCTGCTCCACAATTAACATGCTTCCTTCCATGTTCTGCACTCAACCAGCCTTTCCACTTTCCACTTTCCTCCCCATGCTTTCCAATACTAGCTATACTTTGTATTATACCCGTCCCACCAGAATAGAAAGTACTCCTCGACAATCAGTGGTCATGATGGGCGGATCAGGATACCCCTTTGCTTTCCATTGTCACTCCTGATCTCTCCTAGAATTTCTTCTACAATCTTTACTCCACAATTTCTCCTCCTTTAGGATTTGTCCAATCCAAATTTATGACCCAGTCCAGATTCTGGTAGCTGTTATCTAACTATCCCCCACCCCTCAGCCTCCAGGTTATTCTTCTTCCTTACTCATGAGTTTAACACCTGGATCACAGTCATTCCTCCCCAACCCCTCCCCAATCTCATAGCAGGGGACTTCAACAAACATAGTGATGATCTATTAAATATAATAATATCTTAGTTCCTCAATCTCTTCATTTCCTAAGACTGATTCATAAAGAGCTGGGCCCCTCCTCTCCTATTCTTTTTACATAATCCAGGCACATCTTTCTCTATTGTCTTTCCCTTCATACCAGAATCAGGTAAGGAAAAGTAATCCTACTCTTTGCCCAGAAAAATTCCTCCATGCATTAACGATGTGGTCCCTTCCTGATCCCTCCTGCCGATTGTTCCCACTTTTATACTCACTCCCTTATCTTTATCGGTTTCTTCCCTGATCGTTGGTTGTTTGTCCTTCATTTTCAAAAAGGACCAAAATGACATCACTCTGCTAGAGTCAAGTTTTCATGTGTCTGATTGTGGCTCATCAGACCAATAAGAGCGTGAAATGCTCCACCACAGGTCAGGCACCAATAGTCCACATGAACATGTGGGCTGGATACTCTCAGTTTGTACCTCCTCTTTCCTTTGAGCTGTTTTAATTCTGCTTTGCTTATAGAGCACAGAACCTTCTCTGATGTGGGCATGTCATACTGAGCAGTCCTGGGCCAGTGTCTCCCATGTCACACAATCAACTCCAAAGTTCTTGAAAGAGACCTTGACAGTGTCTTTGTATCACTTCTTCTGACCACCATGTGAATACTTGCCCTGTATGAGTTCTCCATAAAAGAGGATTTTTGGCAAGTGTATGTTTTGCATTTGAACAATGTGGCCAGCCCACTGGAGTTGTGCTCTCTGGAGTAGAGTTTGAATTCTTGGCAGCTTGGTTCTAGTAAGGACCTCAGTGTCTCGTCCCTTATTCTGCCAAGTGATCTTCAGAATCTTCCTAACACAATTCCAATTGAAGTGATTCAGTTTCTTGGAGTGGAGCTGGTATACTGTCCAGGTTTCACAGGCATACAACAGTGAGGTCAGAACAATGACTGACTGTAGACCTTTGGTTTGGTAGGCAGTCTAATACCTCATCTCTTCCATACTTTCCTTTGGAGACTCCCTAACACTGAGCTAGCTCTGGTAGGTAATGTGTGCATCAACCTCATTATCAATGTGTGCATCCCTGGAAAGTGCACATTGATATCCCGCAGGAGTTCAAGCATGCCTCCATTGTCCATCTCTACAGAGGTAAAAGAAATAGATTGCCCTGTGTTGAGCACAGGGGGATCTCTCTCTTAGTCACTGTTGGCAGGATTCTTGGGCTGATCCTTCACCTGGAAGATGATCATCTACCAGCAGCCAGTGTAACTTCTGAAAAGACTGAGGAATAGTTGATATGTTGTTTCCTGCCTGACAACTCCAGGAGAAATGGCAGGAGCAGAACAGAGGTGTGTACACAATGTTTGTAGATTTGACGAAGATCTTTAATATTGTTAGTCATGAGTGCTTGTGGAAAATAATGCCAAAATTTGGTTGCCCGGAGAAGTTCATCAGCATTGTATGTTCACTCCACAATGACAAGCTTGCCTGGGTTCTAGATAATGGGCAATGATCTCGTGCCTTCCCAGTCACCAATGGAGTGCACCAAGGCTGTGTGCTTGCGCCTATGCTTTTGAGCATGATATTGTCAGTCATGTTGTCAAATACTTTCAATGAAAATTAACACGACATCAAGGTGGGCTACCGCACTAATTGTAAATTCTTCAATTTGAAAAGGCTACAAGCCAAGACCAAAGTGCAAGGAGTTTTGGTGCATGATTTTCTGCTTGCACTCAATGCAACCTCTGAAGCTGAGATTTAACAAATTATGGATGAATTCTCTGCTGCTTGTGCTAATTTTTGCCTAACAATTAACACCAAGAAAATCCAGTTGCTCCATCAGCCACCACCACACCATCCATACATGCAAACTTCGGTTAAAGCTAATGGAGAAGTTTTGAACGCTGTGTACAAATTCACTTATACACAAACCTATGTTTCCTTCCTCTCTTATCCACACAAAAAGGTCCATTACTTGATCCTACCACTCAATTAGTTTAGTCCTTTATCTCTCTATATCCCGAAACTCCTTTGAAAAGGCCATCTGCAATTGGTACCTTCCATCTTCCTTTCTGCCTTCTTCCTCCCCCCTTTTGTCTCCCTCTCCTTGTCTTCTAAACTTTCTGGAATTTGTCTTTTTGCCTCACTGGTCAACTGAAAATGCCCTATCCAAAGTGACCAATAATTATTTATCTACCAAATCTTTCATTCTCGATCCTCATTGACCTCTCTTAAACATTTATTTCTGGTGATCTTCCTCTCCTCCTATAGCATCTCCTGATCGTAAACTTTCCTGGTTCCCCTATATGGCCACCCACTTCTTCTTAGCCTTCTTTTCAGGATTCTCATCTATGCCAAGTTCATTAACTGCAGGCATCACACCAATGGTCTGTCCTAGGATCCCTTCTCTTTGTGTGGTATCCTTACTCTCTTGCTTATTGATCTCATCACCTCTGATAAATTCAATTATTAGTTCAAATATCATTGATTCCCAGATCTATCTATGCAGTCCCAGAGAGAATGGGGAAGTTTTAAGCTTTTATTAGAGGAAGTCTTGAGCATCTTGCTTGAAATGTCTTCCTGTCAGGATCTGATGTCCAATACTGACTCCTCACTGGTCTGGTTTTTGTTTCTATGTAGCACCCAGCTTGACTTGCCTTAAGCAATAATCATCACTCACAGGAGTCTTAAGGTGCCCTGGATGATTTCCCCTTCATCCTGAACATGAAGCCCAGCAAAAGCCCTAATAACTTCATGTCACGGTTAGCTTCCATGATGTCACCAGTCTGCACTGTAAAACCTATAACTTGATGGGGATTGGTGAATTCATTCTTTTAATGAACATTTGTCATCTTGGGAAATGTAGTTATTTTTCTATCTTGATCATGCTTGTGTAACTTAGAGCTCATGCTTTCATTTGTAGTGAGAATATCACAATTAACAAGGTCAGTAATTTCGAAACGGCTGAATAAGGAACTTCCAACTAGAGAAAATTCAATAATTAAGCTAAAATTTAAAGATGATCAAAAATTTGTATTAATCTCAGCACTCTGACCATTCTATCACTATGCTGTTATTACCACAGTAGAATTCATCCCTTGATTGCCAACCATCCCATTACCTATTGCTAGTCAACTGTTCAAGGCTCTCTTTTAACTTTGACCTTCAGAAATTAGCATCTAAACAGAATAAATGTGGGGCAGGATAGGATGGAGGGAAATATAGTTAGTCTTTCACAACATAACTACTATGGAAATATTTTGCGTAACTATACATGTAGAACCTATATTGAATTGCTTGTCTTCCAAGTGAGGTTGGATGAGGAAGGAAGAAGAGAAAGAATCTAGAAATCAAAATTTTAAAAACAAATGTTAAAAATTGTTTTTTACATGCAACTGGGAAATAAGATATATAGGCAATGGGGTATAGAAATCCACCTCGCCCTACAAGAAAGTAAGGGGTGGGGGTGGGGAGTATATAAGAGAGAACAGATCGGGGAAGGGGTATTCAGTTATGCTTGCCATCTTGTGGTGGGGGGTAGGGAAGAGATGGGGTGAAAATTTGTAACTCAAAGTCTTATGGAGGTGAATGTTGAAAACTAATAAATAAATAAACCAATAAATAAATGTATTTTTTTAAAAGAAGAGAAAACAACTTCAGCAAGTGATCTAATGGAAATGTAGTTTCTTCCTTCCTTCTTTCCCTCCCTCCTTTCTTTCTTCTTTTTTCAATTATATTTTCAAGAAAAACAAACAAAAAAATTAATATCCATTTCTGAGACTTTACACAAGATCTTTCCAGCTTAGCAAGACCAGCCAGAAAATTCAATTTTGCTAGCACGAGCTTCCACATCCAGTGCCACGGTCTTGTCCTAACAAGGTATTGGTGATTTTAAACACCAACATTAAGTCATCATAGAAAGGGATGGTCTGATTCTTTGCATAGTTGGACATCTGTGACAGTCTTTGTTTTTACACTCAGGAACTCAGTCTAGTTTCTTAAGTTATTCTGAAGCTTATACTCTAAATACCATTTGCTTCATCAATCTTTTCATGGTCTTTGGCCAAAAGCAATATGATCTAATCAAAGAAAATGAAGAAATTGATTTAATATTTTTGTGTTTCCATTTCCTAATAATAAGGACTAATATAAAATTCAAAGATGGAGACTCCAAGGGATTATATTAAAAATGTCTGGAGTGGATAGAGTTGAAACTCCATTTTTCTTCATATATGGTTTGATACAAGAAAGCAAATAGTAATTACTTTTTTAATATTACAGTGATCTTGGAAATAACCAAGCCAGTCATGCAGAACTGAGCTTGTTCACTATATATTTCTACATTGTAGACACTTATGCCAAACATTTTGTTGCATAATCTTCCACAGGTGCACATGTGCCAGTAATAAGCTGGAGAAGAAGGAAGGAGGTTTTTAAACAAAATTACTTGAATTAAAAATTAATGTGAAGGGGGAATTTCTTCCCAATTGCTCCTATAGAATGACTATATTGACTCAGAACAATGAGGTAATATTATGAGTCAGAAATAGAAAAAAGTAATTAAAATCCACCTCTCTTGCTTTATCTCTTTCATATTGGGAGATAATATTTCTGATAACATTCATGGAGGTTGAGAATATCCTCTTGGTGAAAGCTGTAGTCATGGCTTGTAGGGCAATCCCCTCCTCCTACACATTTACCTGAAGTCTTTGCTTCTCAACTGCTGTCTATGTTTCTGACGGCTCTGGCCAGATACGGGGTTTCCCATAATGTGAAGTCTTCCCTCTCTTGGCTGCCAACTCATTTGAAGTTTGGCTTGTAGGTGCTCTTTGTAACCTAATTGTAACTTTCTTTACATTTTTATGTTAAGATGATGTAATATTCAGTAACAGCTATAATCCCAAAGGATATGGGCTGGCAATCTAGTGAGAGTGAGGACATACCACAGGGGCAGTTCAAGTGCTTCCATAACGTATTAGAAAACAAGGCCTTCAGTGAATTGTATAGATCCTTTGCAGAGAGAATTGGCCAATTGGAAAGGATGTTCCAATATAGAGAAGTTGTGTTCAGCATTGGTAAAGAGGCTAAAAATGTACAGAGCTATTGAATCATTAAAATATGTCATCCAGGTGAGAAATGTTTCAGGTAAAGAGGCAGACAGATTGTGGTGGAGGGTCTAAGTTGGCAATCCTATTATTGTGTTGTTAACATAATAATAATTAATCTAAGTGTATTGAAGCAGGGAGCTATGGGAGATAAGCCTGAGACTCTCATATAAAGGCAAGCTAAAAAGCAAGCAGACCCGGTGGGCTAAAAACCAAAAGATTTTCAAAGCTAAATGGTAAACCTGACAGACCCAAAGCAGGACTCATTGTTTCCCCCTTAAGCCCTTTCACTCTTGGAAACTTTCCTGTTACTTTTGAAGG
Organism: Petaurus breviceps papuanus; assembly: GCF_028583685.1. NCBI lineage: Eukaryota > Metazoa > Chordata > Mammalia > Diprotodontia > Petauridae > Petaurus > Petaurus breviceps. The sequence continues at coordinate 2,672,834 of NW_027185872.1, forward strand.
TCCCAAACACAACACAGCTGTTATCATAGACATGCTTTCACACTCCCCAAAATGGTCATTTCCACCTTTACAAGTCCTCTTCTCTCTACTCAAATGCCACCACCCTGGGGTTGACCATCATCACTTCATGTCTGGACCTTTGGCAGAGTTTGATGTTGGGCCTCAAGGATCTCCCCATTCTGACCTCTTATCCATTCAGCTGTCAGATGAGTTTCAATAGACATGTATCTGATCATATCATTCCTTTATTCAATAAACTCCACTTCCTTTCTATTGTCTCCAATATCAATCATGCTATAAACATTCATTTATCACTGACTGTGTCCTAGGCATTATGCTAAGTGCCAGGGATACAAAAGAGCTAAAAGACAGTGGCTGCCCTCAAGGAGCTTACAATTTAATGAAGGAGACAACATGCAGACAAATATATACAAAACAAGTTATAATTAACTGAGGGAAGGCATTATAATGAAGAAGCGTTGGTGGAGGCTTCCTGTAGAAAGTGAGATTTGAGTTGGGTCCTAAAAGAGGTCAGGAGACAGTAATTGGAGCACAGGAGGAAGACCACTCTAGGTACAGACAGAAAATGCTTAGAGCTGAGAGGTGGAGCGTCTGTTGATGGAATACCTGGGAGGGGCACTTTGTCACTGGATCAAAGGGTATATGTCAAGGCATAAAGTTTGAGGCTGGAAAGGCAGAGAAGGGTTAGATTATAAAGGGCTTTGGATAATGCCAAACAGAGAATTTTGTATTTTAACCTGGAGGCAATATGGAGCTATTGGAGTTTACCAAGCATGTATGTTGGGGGCAGGGTGGAGTGGGGTTGGGGTTGGATCATGATCAGTCCTGCAATTTGGGAAAATCACTTTAGTGGCTGAATGGAGGATGGATAGGCATGGGGAGAGACTTGAGGCAGTCAGCCCCATCATCAGGGCCTGCATCAGGGTGGGGGCAGTGTCAATGGAGAGAAGGTGACACTTTTGAGAGATACTACAAAGGTGACGTTCACAGACTTTGGGAACAGCTTGGATATGGGAGGGAGTGAGATCTAGTGAGGAGTCTAGGATAACTCCTCGGTAGTGAGCTTAGTGGCCTGGGAGGATGGTGCTACTCACTAAAGTAAATGGGAAGGTGGGGAAGGTTTAGGGGGAGATATAATGAGTTCAGTTTTAGACATACTGAGTTTAAGATGTCATGGACATCCAGTTCAAAATGTATAAAAGGCAGTTGGAAATGTAAGAGTAGAAGTTCCTTAGAAGTTGGGACAGGACATGTAGATTTGAGGATCATCAGCATAGAGATGGTAATTAAATCCATGAGAGGTAATGAGATCATCAAGTGAAGTAATATAGAGGAAGAAGAGAAGAGGGCCCAGGACAGAACCCAGAGGGCTGCCTATAGTTAGAAGGAATGGTTTGGAAGAAGACCAGCAAAGGAGACAGAAGAAGACTGGCCAGAGAGGTAGAAAAAAGAAGCAGGATAGAGTGGTGTCCTGAAAACCTAGTGTGTTAAGGAGAAGATAGTGACCAACTGTATCAAAAGCCACAAAGAAGTCTAGGAGAATGAGGACTGAGAAAAGGCCACTGGATTTTCCAACTAAGAGACCATTGGTCACCTGGGATCAAACATAAAGTCTTCCTTTTGGCTTGTGAAGTCTTTTATACCTGGCTCCTTCTTAATTATCTTTCCCTTTATTCTGCTCCCTATCTTTACAATTCACCTACCCTCCCGTTCTGCTGTTCTTTGCACGTGATACTCTATTTCCAAATGGTACATTTCCTTTGGTAGTTGCCCATGACTAGAATGCTCTTTCGCCTCATCTCTGCCCCCTGGTTTCCTTCAAATATCACCCCAAATCCCACCTTCTATGGGAAGCCTTTTCTGGCCCCCTTCACGTCTAGGGACTTTCCTCTAAAATGACTTTCCATCTACTCTATGTATCCAGTATGTTTGTACAGGTTGTCTTTGACGTCTGATTGGGTACTCCTTGGCAAGGAGCAGGTCTTTTCCTGGCTTTGTATCCCTAGTGCTTAGCACAGTGTAAGTCCTTGAGGAATGCTTGTTGATTACCCAACAATATTCAGTCATGTGCCTCTGTAATCTCATCCATGCCTGTCTTCTCTCCAGTTAAAGAGGTCCCAGTTCTTCCATGGCTGCCTATCCCATTGAACTTTTGTGTATGTCCTCCAGAAGTAACCACCTTGTGGACCCACAGTGTGTTCAGTGCCTTTCTCAATTTCTCTTCACATAGTGAGGGCAGTTATGGAGCAAATAGGTCATCCATTAGTTTTCTCTCTTTTTGACTACAGACCCAATCACTCCTTTTACTTCATGGGTTTCTTTCATGATTTCCTTTACAGTTGAAAGTTTACAAAGAAATGGCCACTTTTTGTGACTGTTCATGCAGGCTGTATCTATATTGCCTTTTGGATGACTTCTAATTTTTGTGGGATTGTAATATTACATGACTGTCATCTGTCATTGCCAGAATTTTAGTATGAAAAAGATGGGACATTTGTTTCAGATTTGAGAGACTTGGGTCATTAAAGTTCTTATTTTTCAAAGAAAAAGGGCCCACTACAATCCATAGTCTTCTTTTTGTGCAGTTCTGGGCCCAAATCACTTTCCATTGCAATAACTGTCCAAGACAAACTGACAGATGAGTCGATTTCAGTTATGCAGTAAACATTTTTCACCCTTCCCCCTTTGTAACCATATGTATCGTTAGGCTGAATTCTTCAGAGTTGAATATCAATCTTGTTTTGGATGTTCTGCAGTGTGTTGGGGCTTCATTCAACCATTGTATCCTATGAGACCATCATCGTCTAAAGAGCTCAGTTCCATTGGACAGTTCCTCTTCCACTTGGACCATGAGCTACATCTCTCCTGTGACAGCACGAAACTCGTCTTGATAGAGTCTTAGGGTTTCAGGCCTTGCCTAATTTTATAATCAGAAGATGATTTTACACACTAATCTCCGTCAGTTCAAGAAATCTTGCATAATCATGGCATAGGTTTAGAAGACACCTTGTTGAGGGAGAGTCTTTAAGGCAGAATTTTTCTCTGCTGAATAAAATACTTATAAGAATAATAAACATTTAGAACAGTGGGATCTTATAATTTCTAAGGTCCTCTTCTCTAGTGTCTTCCAATATTAGACAGTTGATATATGGATTCTGGATGAAAGCAAACAAATTAAAAAATCTCTAGAAAATGGTAAACTTTTTAGTTTTTTTTAATGTCCACTTATCCATAAAATATAATTAACTGGTTTTGAATAGAACAGTCACAAACCGAGTAAATGAAATGAATCTGTTTGTTCTTGCCATAATTAGCATTTCATCTTTCAATTAGTTGTGTAAAGGGAAAGGTATATTCCCCTATGGAATAATGCTTTCCAAAGCCTGATATTCTTTCTTAATACTCCCTTTGGTATAACCAAGTTAGAGGCTTTTCTTCCCCTCAACATTTTCTATCTTCCCCTCCTTCATCTAATGTGAGAATAAATGCCTCTGTGTTCACCAAATTGTGCCATGTTTGACACAGTCTTCCTCTCTGGAAACTTGGTTTAGTGCATTTACTTTCCCCATGTCTATCCTTGACTATCATTTCTGCCTTCTCTATAGTCACATAGTGTGCTGTTTGAATCAGTGTCAAGACTCCATTGTACTTGGTGGTCAAATGAGCCTATTATAGAACCAACTTTCATCTGGTTGCTGTCTCCCATGTTTATCATTAAGTGTTCTCGTTATCACTCTCAGGTCTCTCACCAGACTTTCTTTAAACTATTTTAAATAATCTCTACATTTGTCATTGTTTTACAAGGCAATGTAATTGCCTTGTCGTAATTGCCGACCATCCTTTTCTGCCTTTGGCCTCTCTCTCTCCCTCCTCCCTTTCTTTCTCTGTCTGTTTATCTCTCTGTATCTCTCTATGTATTCTCTGTTAGGCAACTAAGTCAAGTGCTGGGTCCATTTCGGAGATCTCTTTGGTCACCTCCTTTGGACCATTCGTTTACATTGACTCATCTTCTATATTGCATTACTATTGTACGTGTCAACGTCTTGCTCCCTTGACTTCATTGCATTTTCCCCACAGAGTAATATTGTATTCATAATGTGTCATGCTTCACCCCTCCCACTCTTTATTCTTTGAGCCTTGTTATAGATTTTGGTCTTTACTAAGCCTGGGTTCTTGCTATAGTGTGTAACTAAATAAAAATAATGGCTTCTGTGTCCCCGAGGGAGAATCAATTGTCTGTTAAAATATAGTCAGTGTCTGTGGTGATGGGTGGCTTCCACAACACCCAGCATCTTCTAATTGCTTCTAGGAGAAGATTAAGTTTGTATAAGCAAGAAGCTTCACTGTTTTCTACATGTCTTTGTCCTCTCCTGGGACGATATTTTTCCATGTATTTTGCCCTATTTATCTATTTCCGTTTGAAATGAATTGTTTTTGTTCTTCAGTCATTTTGTTGTAGCTGATTCTTAGTGACCCCACTGGGGGTTTTCTTGGCAAAGGCACTAGAGTAATTTGCCATTTACTCCTCCAGCCCATTTTATGCATGAGAAACTGAGTCAAACAGGGTTAAGTGGCTTGCCCAGGGTCACACAGCTAGGAAGTGTCTGAGACCAGATCTGAATTCAGCTCTCTTGACGTCAGGCCTGGTGCCCTCTCTGCTGCCCCACCCGACCTCCCCTTAAAATGACTTAAATGAGTATAACTCTATGTTGTTTGCATTTTGAGGATCTTCTATAGTTCTTCAGTGAATTTCTCTATCTTTCCATTCTCTCTGACAGACTTTTTTGGGAATAAATAGCAAATCTCAAACATTGTTTTTTCTTAAAAGCAAATTTTTATTAACATATTTTGTATCATCTAAATTTTTCACTTTATGCCCCCTTTCCTCATAGATAGATGTCTCTTCTAAAGATTTTTTTTCCTTAAAAAAAGGAAAAATAATTCAGGAAAACTAACCAACATTCCTGAACAGTTTTGTTATTTTATGTAGGGTTTCATCCCTCTGGACCCCTCTCTGAGCTCAGGAGCAGGGAAAATATTGTCTCATCTCTCTTCTTGGGGGATCAAGCTTGGTCATTATAAATTTGTAAGCATTGTTGTCATTTCCATTGTTATAATCCTTGGGTATGTCATTTCTCTGGTTCTGTTGACTTCAGTTTACACTTTCAGTAAGTCCTCCCATGCCTCCCTCTATCCATTATTTTCATTGTTTCTTACCATACAATAAATTTCCATTATTTTTACATATCAAGGAATGCTTCTTTCTCTTTCCTTCTTCCTTCCTTCCTTCCTTCCTTCCTTCCTTCCTTCCTTCCTTCCTTCCTTCCTTCCTTCCTTCCTTCCTTTCTTTCTTTCTTTCTTTCTTTCGAAGTGGCCTCATATTCTATATGAAGTCAATTCCTTTCTTGGCCCCTCCAAGAATTTGAAAACCATCATTCTACTTAACTGCCTTTTCATTTTCTTTTCTGAGTTCCTACAAGTGATAATGTCCATGATTATGTAGTTCAGATACTGCAACTGCATGGCCTCCCCTCAGTGTGGCTCAGACAAGGAGCTCTGAGTTAATGCACCAGCACCTAACAGTGTTCATAGATGAGCTGACAACTGCTTTTCTGAGCATGTGTGGCCCTCTTTTTATAGTATTTGATACCATGACAAGTTCTGCAAAGGATTCTGGGAATCACTGCTAGCATTTCACAGATTATTTTTACCACCAAACTTGGACTTTCCAGAATTTTATTCTTCTGGCTCAGGTCAGGAGCACTGGGATTCACCTCCTTGGACCAGTTTGCTCTTTCTTCTCTCTTGGGGCAGAGTTGGGGCCATGCAAGGTGGCCCATAGACCACCTCAGAAGCTCAGCCTGGGCCTCCTGAAGAAGGAAAGCAGCCACATGGCTCTGAGCAAAGTCTTGGCAGCCTCAGCAACCAAGAAGCTCCAGGCCCTGGGCCAGGAGGAACCGAGACAGTGTGCATGGCCAAGATTCCAGGGAGCCGGGACTCCTGTGGGCAGCAGCAGCCAGTCACCCAAATGGCTTTGATGAAATCCAGAATCCCAGGCTTTGGGGCCAGTAATATACTGGCAGTCCTTTGCTCTTAGCTTAGCAAATACTGGCCTTTTAATGGAAAAAAAAAGAATGAACCAATGAGAGAGAGAAAAGACGCCTCCCCACTTCACCCCCCACACACAACAGCTGCTCTGTCCCTTTAGGATGTGTGTCCTTGCGGGTAGGATAGAGGACAAAGGCCTGAGTAGAGCTGGTGAATGGCAGGCAGAGATGACCAATCCTCATGGGATCAGACACATTTGCTTCCACCCACATTTTCCCAGTGAACTTTCACCTGTGTTATCTCTCCCCACCCCCTGGCCTGCTTCTCTAGGGGAGTATAGAATTTCTGTTTCTTTTTGCAGACATCAGCAGCTACAGTTGCAGAAGAACTTACTTGGTCTTCTGAAGAAAGACCCAGCTCATTGTTTTGTTTCCTTCATCACTGGTGGGGCCTGTACTGTCTCGTCACCTGCCCTGGCCTCCCTTGCAGTAACTTGTCTTGGCTCCCCCACCAACAGAAATCTTGGGGTCCTTGACCACCATCCTCTCTCTTTCTCTCTCTCTCTCTCTCTCTCTCTCTCTCTCTCTCGTTTCTGAACTTGCCGGGGCTTAGATGGCGACCCCAGAGGCCACCAAGGATGTTTCTCTCTCCCAGGGCATCCGCATGATGTTTTATGTCATGAAGCCCAATGAAAGCTCCTTCCCCAACTTGGAGGAGGTACCTGATTATGTGAAACAGGTAAGATATGGGAACACAGGCCAGGGTTACCCTCTAGTGCAGAAAGACACAGAGAGGCACAGAGTTAACAGAAACAGAGAACGGAAAGGGGTGGGGAGAGGGAGAGAAGAGGAGAGGGAAAGAGGGGAGAATAAGAATGAGAATGAGAATAAATGAGAATTTGACAATCCACCTTCTGCCAGTAAGATATATTTGTTGATAAACAACAATAAAATCATTAGTCACTACAGTAGATCTGTGATTTCATTGGCATTGGGGACCCCTGGCTGAGGACATTCTTTCTCCTATGGCAGTTGGCTCTTTCTCTATAACAATGGTTGCCTAGTGCACCGAGAATTTCAGTGACTTACCAGGATCATGCAGCACTTGAACCCAGTCTTTTTGGAAAGAGCTCAAGGAAAGAACCATCTGTGAATCTTGTCTCTAGCACTTACTGGCCACATGCCCATGAGTAAGTCCCTTTTTTTCCATGCCCCTCAGTTTCTCCCTTTTCCAAATGTCTTGTGACTACTTTGCAGGGCTATTGTGAGATCAAAGGAGAGAAGATAAAGTTTAGAAAGCAGACTTTAAAGTTCTCTATAAATGTTGGCTTTTATGATCATTAAATTTTAACCAAACAATGCAACTTTATTAAGTATCCTCTACGTGCTGGGCCCCTTTCTAGGCCCTAAAGATATGATAAGAGTAGTGAAACACAGCTTGCCCTTCGAGAGCTTACATTCTATCATCAGATACAAAACGTTCCTCTCCAGGTGGAAACCAAATAGGTGCAAGGTGATGGGGCAACTCAGGAAAGACTTCGGGGAGAATGAGGAGTGTCAGGTTCTAGCCCTGGAGGTCTGCTGGTGCACAGACACAGGAAGGGAGGATGGGCACTGAGGAACGGGAACAGCAGCGATAACAACTAACAGTTACATGTCACTTGAAGATCTGCAAAACACTTTCCAAATATTGTCTCATTTGATCCTCACAGCAACCCTGAGAGGTTGGTGCTAGTATTTCCCCCCATTTTACAGATGAGAAAACTGAGGTGAACCAAGATTAAATGAATATTCTGGGATCACAAAGCTAGTATGTATCTCAGGTCAGGCTTTGAACTCAGCAGTTTCTGACTCCAGGCAAAGCACTCTACCACTATGGGTGCCCCCTGGCTGCCTAGGAAAACCTGTCTGAGAGTAGGGATCTTGGACTTGGGAAATACCAGAGTTCAAATACCGCCTGTGGTGATTATTAGCCATGTGGCCATGAAGAAGCATGACTTTCAGAATCTTCATCTATAAAAGGCTGGCTGAGTTAAGAATACCTAAATTGCTTCAAGAGAGAAGGCTCAGATGTGAGAACTTCAAGTTTGCATTGGCCATTTTTAAAGGCCATATCAATGCCACCTGTTATCCTTATAATCTCAGCTTTCTAATAAGTAGTTGGTCAATCTGCTATGACTCCAGCCTGTAGAACCCCAGGTTCCTCTCATGTTTTAGTGCTTCTTATTCTTGTGCCCACATATGATAGAATTTAAGAAATATCCTAATCCATGCAAGCTTTCAGGCTCTGCCACTGGGAGAAAGGACCCCAGATTCAGTGTACTGGGCTTTCAGTCTATGGGATAGAGCAATGGATATGTAGTGGTCTGGAGGGACGCTCACCCCTCTCCTCCAGTGGAAGCCAGATGCCTGTACTATGAGTGTGTCCACCAGTTGAGTGTATGCTATTCTCTCCCAGGCTGACCTCAGACCAAGTGTTCTCTGAAATTCCTCGCTATTCAGAAGAACTTTTCAATCCCAGGCTCTGGCCAACAATTGAAGTGGAAACAAGCAGAATTAGAAGCTGCCATATCAAAGCCCCACACCCTCACTGAGCTGTTCTTGCGGCATTTACTAGCTCAGGCCAGAAATAGACAAAAACATGACAGGAGAGAGAATGTTCTTCAGAGCCGGGTTTGGAAAAGTTCAGAGCAGCTGATCTGCTTCCAAGGGTTTGGATGCTTTGGAAAATGGATCCCACATTAAAAACCCCTTCCTGGATTGTCTGTGACTAAACTTCTTTCTAATGTGAGAAAGAAAAAAAAAATTGAATTTTTCATTTAAACAAAAGCCTAGCTCTATTGACAATTATTCTCCAAAAACACTTTCTCTTAGTTACAAGGAAATAACTCACAGTCACATACTACTTTGTCTGCAAATTGCTTTTCTCACAAGATGAGTAGCACAGATACCCTCCCTCTGCTGACATTTTACAAATGGGGAAAACAAGGGCCTAAGAGACCAGATAACGTACTCAGGTAGGAAATGACTGTTGAAGATGTCACATCATATCTCCTCACTCACGTTCCAAGTCTCTCTCCCTTGACCATTAACTATCCCTAAGATGGAACTTAATGGAATGAATACTGACCAAGAAAAAGATGTTTTGATAAAGACATTCCCTTAAATATAACCTGCTGGAGAAACGGCTAAAAATGTACTTTGCACTAAATTTCAAAAGTTGCTTATTGAAGTGACTACATCCAACAACTGAGACTTGCCCAGAATCACAGTTACCCAATGGAGCCTCCTTCTGGGAGTTTGATTGGTTTCACTTAGTCAATAAGGTCTCAGAATTGGGACTTCACAGGCCATCTTGACTAACCTTTAACTCAGCAGGGAAACCACCCTTTATACAACCCACCCGTGTCTCACCACATCTAAATAATATGTTCTGGAATATCTTGATTTGCTTGTCTTTTTAGACCCAACCTGGAATCTTCTGGTTTACAACTGTATTAAAGCCTTGACTGTCAGCATCATATAGTGGAGCCAGTCTTGTAGCCCAGGAGACCTGAGTTCGAATCTCACCACTGGCATATCCTATATTTGTGACCCTGAGCAAGTCTCCTAATCTCTCACTAGCCCAGGAAACCCTTCAAGCCTAGAAATTTCAGAGTGGATTTTTCCTGCATTGGCAGAGGGGATATCCTCACCGGAAATGCCCTTCACCCAAGGAATAACCAGAAGGACAATCTTTTCCCTGAATAAAGGGTCTTATTGTTTTTTTCCCCTCAGTGTGGATCTATTTTTTCCCAAACTCAACAGGACAACTTGGCAGACCCCTGCCCCCTATCCCTTGGGCTCCTTCTCTCCAATCAGCAGAAGAAGACTGTGTGAATGAGATGAATAGTCAGGAAGGCCAGTAGTCCCACGTGCATTATCTGCTGTACATAAATGTCCTTTCTGGGCATTTCCTTTGCAGGCGACACCATTTTTCATTTCCTTGATGCTGCTCGAGTTGGCCCTCAGCTGGATGCTCAAAGGGAAGCTAGCAGGCCGAATTGACGATGCTTTAACCTCCATCTCAGCAGGTGTCCTGTCCAGGCTTCCAACGTGAGTGAGACCCTTTAGTTACAGGGAATGAATGCACCTGAATATTCCAAAAACAGAGAAGAAGAAAGGGTTTTATTATATGCAAACCATGTCTATCTTGTAGCTATTATGTGGGAAAGTCTGCCATGTCCTAATCTAGAAAATCCATCTGTCTGTGGAGAATTCAGTTAGACAGGTTACCAGAAGTATTCAGAAGCTCCGTCTGGCTATACTTTCCCTTTCCTTCCCCTAGCCACTACTCCCATGGATGGAATCTTCCATTGAAATACAGGTCAAAAAAAGTCAAAGTTAAGCCAGCAGTGACTGCATCTGACAGAGCACATACCATTCTGTATCTGTAGTCCCCCACCTGAAACCTAAAGGTAGAAAGAGATTTGTTTGTCTTTCTGTTATCTGTTCTTTGGGGACAAGACTAAAAATTAGAATTAATTACTTTGTCCTCTGTTCAGGGGCATTTTCATTTCTTTTGTTCCTGGTTCTTCTTACTTTGTTCTGACTGAGTACACTGGGTTCTTAGATCTAGATTTGGAAGACATGTTAGAAGGCAGCTAATCTAAGCCCCCTCCATTTATACAAAGGTTTTCTGAATTCTTTCTATTTGCTGTTCCTTATTGTGAATTATATTGTGCTATGTTATGTTGTGTTGTGTTGTGTCATGTCATATCATGCATCATATAATATTGTTATTTATTATGTTATATTACATCACGCTATTTAAATATCACATTCATGTACTATGGTTGGTTTAGCTGCCCCCCTTCCCAGTCAAGAAGACCAAGATTGGCTGCTGGTCGCCTTACTTTCCCTACTCTAAAAAAGACTTCTCTGAATATTCTGATTTATATGGGACGTGTGCGTGTGTGTGTGCGTGTGCGTGTGTGCGTGTGTGCGCGTGTGTGTGCATGTGTGTGCGTGTGTGTGCACGTGTGTGCATTGCGTGTGTGCATGTGCGTGTGTGTGGGTGTGTGCATGTGTGTGTACGTGTGTGTCTGTGTGCGTGTGTGTGCGCGTGTGTGTGTGCATGTGTGGGTGCATGTGTGTGTGAGTGTGTGTGTGTGCATGTGTGTGTGTGCGTGTGTGTGTGTGTGTGTGTATGCTCTTTGGGCTATATGCCCAGGAGTGAGATCACTAAGATAGCTAAATACTCTTGCTTTTGGAAAATTCTGTTTAATTTACAGTAATTTACTAAACATTTATTACATGCAAGGCCCTTTGGTAAGAATGGCAGAGGATTAGGGGAGCATTAAAGGTAAAACCAACTCTGTGACTTCAAAGAACTTCCATCTGTTGGAGGAAGCAAGATGTTCACAGAAAAGTAAATACAAAAGGGTATGATGCAAATATGACGGGACATTTCTGAGGGTATGGGAATGATTGCGTCATAATAAAGAGGCTTCCAGAGAGAGCTGTATCTGAGCCCTGAGAGGGGAGTCTGATCCTCTGCATAGTAGAGTGAGGAAGAGAAATTCCAGGCTAGAGTGGCTATCTGTAAAGGGAGCAAATGGAAAACCATGGAGGGAGACCTGCAAATGGACTGCTTGGGGTGGAATTTCAGGTGCATTGTTGTTGTTTTGAGCTGTGGTCACTCTCCATGACTCCATTTGAGATTTTCTTGGCAAAAGTTCTGGAGTGATTTGCCACTGCTTTCTCCAGATCATTTTACAGATGAGGAAACTGAGGTAAACAAGGCTAAGTGACTTGCCCAGGGTCAATTAATAAGTATCTGAGGTTAGACATATTAACAGAAGGAATATGAAATCAGACTGGAAAGAAAGGTTGGAAAAGATAGTGAAGGTCTTCAAAAGCAAACTGTATATTCCCCTAGAGGCAATCGTTAGCCCTTGGAACATATTTGGTGGCAATGGGCAGCAGCTCACAAGTGGATGCTAGTCAGGTCAGTCTGTTGTACTTCAATAAAGTAAAATTTGTTTCAATTAGCAACTTCTTTCCAACATGATTATAAATAAAAACAGATTTTTTTGTCCATCATAAAGGATGGAGTTCACTGGCCTTATGGTGGCTTCCTAATTTGATTAATTACTGTCACTAAGTGTTAAGCTGTGTTTCCTTCCTACTTAAGGACTGAAGGTGATGTTAATGTCTCCTGGGACAGAGCGCTTGGATTACACAGCCTTGGTCACACCCTTGTTACAGCTGTGTGTGTGTGTGTTTGTGTGTGTGTGTGTGTGTGTGTGTAAGGAGGATGTGCCGAATGAGAGGGCTCCCTTGGGTATCAGAGTCCACCCAGAAGAGAACATGGGTGAGGAAGAGCTGCAGAGGGGCTTGTGATTTGTGTCTGAGGCTTCCCACCCAGTGTTTCTCACTGTGCTCTGAGGGCTTGTCTTTTTGCATTTCTCAGGGCTTTGGAATGTTTTTGTGATCCACCCACAAAGGAAGGGTGGATTCTTTTTTTTTTTTTTTTTTTGCCTTTTATGAAATAGAAATTTGAGAGTTTTGGAAAAAAGAAAACTCTCAAACTAGTCTAAAATAAAAAGGATATAAGTGGCCAAAGTCTTGGATTTAGACTCAGGAGAATTCATTTTAAGAACTCTGCAACTTACTGTGCTGTGAGTTGAGCAGTTATATGAGCTGTTGAAGCTCTCTGAGTCTCAGTTTCCTCATCTGTTAAATGGAGAACACAATTCTTTTGCTACTAACCTCCTGAGTCATTATGAGAAACAGGTGAGATAATATCTATAAAGCCTTTTGCAAGCCAGAAAACTCCATCTATAAATGTCAGCAATTAGTAGGTGTTGTTGAGAAAAGAAATTATTTTTTAAAAGAAAAGAAAAGAAAAAAAATTCTTCTCTAACTTGTGCCCAAATGCTTGCCTGTGGCAGTAAGAAACCACACAATTCAGTACCTCTGTATTTGATGCTTTTGCTCCCAGCTGACTCAGAATCTGATTTTATCACACTATGGCCTCTCTTCTCCCTCTTGTCTCTCCCAAGCAGAAGCATGTACCCAAGACCTTGAAAATCCTCAAGGGGGATATTAATTGAGTTATTAAAAATCACTTGGTGGCCTATTTCACTTCATTATTTCTGAGGAAGTTAAGTGTATTCGCTTGATTCAATGAATTTATTTAATCAAAATTGGTCACTGGATAGATGAAGATAAATTTCCAATGCAGAAAGCTTCTAGAATTGTAGTTATGGATCATATGCTCTGTTCCTTGTGATTGAAATTACAAAGTCATGGTTAAAGCAAGTGATTTAAAAAAATTAAAATTTAAAAAATCCATATTTTGCTGATATTTTAAATATCACATAGCTTTCTGAAAACACTTCCCATCCCTAGTCTTGAAGTGAACCTTCCCTTGTAGCAAAGAGAAATAGTAGGCTGACAAAAATCTCTCAGTGAACGTGCCATTCTGCCCCACTGGTCCTCCTCCCTTCTTTCTAGGGGAGATCTATTTCATTGCCTGCTTTCTAGAAGTATTACCGGCCATTCACTTACAGTTTGCATCATGTGATCATTTCTTTTCAATTGCTATAGCCACTCTATAAATCTTCAATAAGCATCCATTTATACTAGTCTCACATTTCTTAGAATTTTTCATGCCTACATTTCTTATTAAACAATACTGTCCAGTTTCATTGTGATGTCACTTTTTTTTTTTACCTATTCTGTATTCACAGGGCATGAAATTTGTCTTTGCTTCTTTTGAAGGAAGGGATTCTATTCCAGCATTTCTTTCCTTTGAAAGATATTTAAAGCCTTTGATGATTCAAACCTATTGCATGTCATTCTTCATGGACTCTGCCTTCCCATCAAACTGGCTTACTTCCCCCTTACCCACCACACACACACACACACACACACACACACACACGTTTCATTCTGCATTTGTTTACAGGCTTTCTTCCCTTCCTGTAATTTGTCTGCTCATTGACATAGTCTCTAAGAAGCCCCAGCTTCCTTCAGTAGTAGCAGCTAGTACTTATAAAGCACTTAAAATTTTCTAAGTCACTTTACAAATATGACCCCACTTTTTCTCATAACAAGCTTGTAAGGTAGGTACTATTATTATCCCCATTTTACATATAAGGAAACTGAGGCTGAAAGGTTGACTGATTTGCTTATTACAGCACAACTAGTATGTATGACAGGGTTTGAACTAAGTTCTTCCTGACTCCAAGTCCAGAACAGTACCCATGGAACCACCTATTTGATTCAAGTACCTACTCTTGGAAGCCTTTCCTGTTAATGCTCTCTCCCCTCTCCTATAATGCTATATTTGCTTATATTTGGGGGGGACAGTGTTTCATAATAGAGGTCTGATTGCAAAATCAAAAAGACCTGACTTTGAGTTTTGCCTCTGACAAATACAAGTGGCATGTTCGTAGACAATATCCAGAAATTTTCAGTCATTCCTAATATTATAAGTTACAGAAGAGTTTGTGGATAAAATTACAGTTCTGAATTAAGGAAAAAAAGTTTGTAATTATAGCTATATCTAGCATTTATATAGCAGTTTCAAGTTTGCAAAGTGTGTATATATTAAAAAAAACTTTGCACACACATATATACCCCTACACAAACAATATATAATATACATATATAGCATTTATGTATGTGTGTACATATATATGTGTGTGTATACATATATATACATATATATGTATATATATATGTATATATATGTATACACAGAGAGACAGAGAGAGAGCAGGGGTGCTCCTAACCCCTCCCAAAAAGTAAAATCAGGGCTAGTGACTGCTCTGTTCCTTTAGTGCTCTGGTGTGGTAAGCAGAGAGCCTTGAACACCTAAATTCACTGAACATAGGTTATATTGAAAAACAAAGGACAAACAACCAGGTCCTGGTCCGGTTTCCTTGCTGCTGCTCCTCAGGTTTCCCTTCCCCTCAAGTTCCTTTCGGCAAGAAAAAAATCAAGGAAACTCGACAGAAACCACTAAAACAATATTACAGTCGAATCCACAGTATCAGGGGAAATGGGAGTGCAAATCATTAACAGCTGAGGGTTAGATTAACACACCATGGATCGTATCCTCTCCCAGGGACTCATTTTCATTTTCTCCAGGAGCCATTGAGGCTGGCCATTTCCTTAAGGCCTCCAGTTCCTGAACAGAAAATGCAGCAGGGTGATCAGGCAGATCCTTCCTTTTGGGAAAAGGCGATCCTCTGTCCATCTCTTCAAGGAGCTGGGTAGACTGAAGGGAAAGAAGTAGTGACCATCCAATCGAGTCTGGGGCAGACTTTTGCCACTTCACAATCTCTTCATTGGAAAAGGCTGCCGAGGGAGGACTGGAAGAAAAGACTACTGAACTTGAGAAAATCTTTTCAATGTCAGGTCAAGGTCATGGGTTCCCAAACGGAGGTCAGCAGCTCTCAGGATACAAGAGGCTGTTCAAATCTGGTCAAGGATCTGTCTTGTTTTCTAGCCCTTCTCTCTGACAGCGGTTTGTCAGAAAAAGTCCAGCTGCATCGCAGCCTGGATTCTGGGGGCAGGCAGGCAGGCAGGGAGACAGCTGCGGTCTTGTCCCAGCCGCTCTCCTTGGAGAACCGAGCCTTCGCTGTCTGTGCGGAAATTTCTGTTCAGTGGCGTTAAGCACAGCACATTATAGGCAGGTATTTTTGCAATCAATCGTTTCCTGTGCACACATGCTTACTGAGCACTTAAATTCAATAAAAAGTTGCAGGGACAAGAGAAAAAAGAAGTTAGGTGGTTCTGTTTTAGAATCAAACTAGAATAATTAGTAATAAAACCTTAAACACTTGGTGAAATCGGGCTACCAATTTGAGAACGAAGCATGGGCAATCCTAACATTTTTTCCTTGGTATTAAAAGACCATCTTTTGGAGAGCCTGGGCCCCTCTATTGTGACTTCCTTGAAATGTTTCTGCTTTTGTAAACTTTCTTCTCCCTGGAGAAGTTTTATACCAGATAGAAATATCTGCAGTTGGTTTGCTATTTCTTAGGCATTCATTATTCTTTTAAAATAACAGATTATAAATCAAAGCCGAATGTAGTTCAGGTATGGTCTGAAGTGAAACATTTACAAACTCTGTTGGGGTGGTGTGTCTCTTTTTTGAATGCGGGGTGGCTGAATTCTTCTGCCATGGTCACAGCCTACCAGCCAGCCCTATGTCCTGACTGCCGGCCATGTTAGTGACAGGGTTTTCCATTTCTTTATAAGAGAATTCCCGTTTATCAACATTTTTGTTTGTTTTGTTTTGTAGGTGAAGGGAAAGAGGATAAGGCGAAGAAATTAATTTCCTTAGAAATGTTTCTGACCCCGGCCAAACACACACACACACACACACACACACACACAAAACCCAAAATAAAACATACACACAAATGAAGATTAGAGTTTTAACATTCTATATTTAGCATAGAAGTAATCATGGCAAGCATGATTCTTGAGGGAGCAGTACCCATCATTTGGACCTACTGATTTAATAAGGGCATGTTAATTTAACAAGAAGCAGTAAATGTTTCATCCAAAACAAGACCTGTTGTTTATTCCAATAACCAAGAGATTACAATTAACTCACTGGTAGGAGAAAGAAATGGCCAAAAAAAAGGATCAGTGTTCTTGGTCATTGCATTTCAGAGGAAATCTTAGTTTACTTTGCTCTATCTTTACTTCTGATATTTTACAAATATTATTTTTCATAATTAATAACCAGCCAGTTAGGAAATTACTATGATCCTAGACTTTTCAAATAAATTTTAGACAAAATTGCCAAGCATGTTTAGTGTGTGTATTGAGCTCAAAATGTCTGCATATTTTGTTTTTATAATAAATTTCCAAATTAAAAAGCCACAGAATTTATTTTCTTCATATACCCATTGTATTTATATTTGCAAAAAGATAAAAAAAAACTATGTTATTTCATGATTTGGGGAAATTACACTGATTGAATGTTCTGATTTTCCTAAACGTGACACTGCTGCCGTTCCACTCTGTACTGCTTCAGGGTGAGCCACACATCCCCTCGAAGCCTCGGATGAAGCCTCATCGTGTTCATATTAAGTAAAAATCAGTATTCCACTAGATGGAGCAAAGCAGCAGGAATTTTTGCAGAAGGGGATATCTGCTTTCAGCGTCAGCATCCAGAGGAATATTTTTTTTTTTGGGGGGGTGTATATATATATATATATTTTTTTTTTTCCTGGAGAAAAAGAAAGAATAATGCAAAGCTCCATCCATTACAGCATGGTCTTTTCTCACTGGAGATATGGTTGGTTGGTTTTTATTTTCCAGTTTCTGACACAGACCATTACAAATGAAAATAAGTCTAACTTTTTCCCCCTCTCTTCTTTTACATGGTCAGGCCTAATTAGTGCCTAGATAACCAAACATTAATTGAAAGATAATTTATTTAGCTTTGAGGTGTGGCTTCTTTGACTCATACTTCTCCTTACCCCAGTTTCCTCCCCTCCTCCAACAGACCTCCAACCCCCCCCCCCAAAAAAAAAAAACAAACACAAACAAACAAATAAAGCAAAGCAAACATAAATATGTCTGGGTCTACACACCAGTGGATTATTACAGTAATCTCATCTGGAGCCCAAGTGACTTAGACTCAATGACTTTTTATGAAATTTGTAGGGAGGAGGTTTAGAAGTCTTTCAATACTGGAACAGGCTTTGCAGAATTGACTGCACTTCCAGCAGAGATCTAACCAGGGCTGAGGGAGCAAGGCTATGCTGGAGATACCAGAGGGTACACAACAGATCTTTCAATCCTTTACTACAATGGGGGAAAAATAGAGCTTAACTGCTAGTCAGCAAGAATAATTAGTTAAAATAGGAAACTACCATAATGACCTTCCTCCAGCCTGGCTTCTCTTCTCCACGCCACCTCTATCCACTTAAAAATGAGGAAATGCTGGGTTTCATTGATGCAGACACCATTTCTGGCCCTTACCCCAGGAGCACAGAATTCTAGACCTGGCTCTGAGTTCAATTTCCCAGATGAAAAGTCTAGTGATAAAGTAGCCACAACACTCATGGCATTCACATTGCTCTTTAAGGTTTCCAAAGAACTTTTCAAACATTTAAACTCATTCTCACAACAACTTGGGAAGTACTTACCGTTGGTCTCTCTGTTTTATAGATGAGGAAGATGAGTCAAATAATGGTTAAGTAACTTGACCAGGGCCATACAGCTAGAATTCGTCTGAGGTCAGATTTGAACTCCAGGTCCACTGGAGTGACCCAACTGCTTCTAGTTAGGTAAGAAGGATATTGAAACCAAGTTGTCTGTGAAATTTTCAATGTTGAAATATATTTCATTATCAATTTATCCTGACTGCATCTTCCTTGTCTTAGTAACTGGAAGACAGATAATGTGCTTTGAAAGCAGCCCAGAGTATCTGGCCAATTCCTCCTAGGAATTCAGAATGCATTTACAAGTACTCTTCCTAGTGTAAAGAAAAAAAAATATATATATATCACATTATATTTTTTTTAAAAATTTTCCTTGGTTGAAGAAATGTTTTTGTCTTCTACCCCCCAACCAGAAAGCAAACTCTTGGGTAATTTCATATTTGGGCTTCAAGCTTCTTGAAGTTGTGGGTTTTTTCTACTATAATTATTTTTTTTTCATCTTGTCTTTGTATCCTGAGTGCTGAGTTTTTGCCTAGCACATAGTAGGTAGTCACTAAAGAGTGTGTGTTTGTTAGCTTAAATTAGGAACAACTGGGACAGTCTTAGACAGACCTCTGTGTGTCTCCATCACTGACCTGGCAATATTTCCTTCTCCATAACCTTGTAACCCCAAGATTGCAAGCCCTTGGTCCTCTATTCATAGTTAATGACTAATTTGGGGCAGGGATTTGGGAATTAGGTCCCTAATCCCTAACCATTGGGATGCGTCTCCACATAAGAATTGGGGTAGATGTGTAGCTCAGCCATTGTTTCCGGGAGTTCTTCCCTCCCCCAGGACGGGTTTTCAGCATGGAAGTTGAAATTCCAGAAAGCAGAGTCATGTGGGGGTGGGAAGGTGTGGAGGGGAGAGGAAGGAGCTCCGGTTTAGGATTCAGGGTCTGGTGGGAACATTTTGGAAAATGTAGGTGCGATTTCCTGCAATCAAGGACTTGCCAGAGCTTGATAGTCATTTCCCAGCTGTGTTGTTCTGGTGAATTGTTTCTAGTCCTGGTGAATTTGTGGCTGGGTTTGCATGTTAAAAAGGGGAGGAGACCAGCTCCATCTTGCTGATAGAATGCAGGGAATAGAGGGCCCCCAGTGCCTCCCTGCCTGGCCTCCACCTTGAGGGAAGCTTGGCTTTGTGTGCACGTGTGAAAAAAAGCCTCAACTGGAGTATGTCAGGCATATTTCTGCTCGATTTGTGTCAACCCTAATAAGTCAGTTGACAGGGTAATAAATTGGGTGTCTGCTCCAGGCCTGGCACCTCTAAAGGAAAGTTAGGGGGATTTCGATCACAGGCAGCTTCACTTTGTTTAGCAAATGAACCTTTCTCAGGAAGCCTCCCATTCTTTCTCCCTCTCTCATACCCTCCCTCTTTCTCTTCACTTTCATTTCTCTTCTCCACTCCCTCTCTCTTCTCTTCCTCCTCCTCCCTCTTCTCTCCTTCCTTTTCTCTCTTCTCCCACTTTTCTTCTTCTATTCTCTTCTTTCCCCTCTTTTCTCCCCACTTCTCTTCTCCCTCTCTCTTCTCTTCCTCCTCCTCTCTCTTCTCTCCTTCCTTTTCTCTCTTCTCCCATCTTTCTTCTTCCTATTCTCTTCTTTCCCTTCTCTTTTCTCCCCACTTCTCCTCTCCTTCTCTCTGTCCTACCCCTTCCTCACTCTCTTTTCCTATCTTCCCTCTCCATCTCCTCCCCATTACTCTCTTTCCTTCCTTTCCTCTCTCTTCTTCCCCCTTCTCTTTTCTTCTTCCTTCTCATTTTTGTCTTCACTTTCTTTTCTCCTTACCCCTTTTTCCCTTCTCTCCTTCTCCCCCACTCTCTTCTTCTTTGTTTTCTTCTCATCATCCTATTCTCTCATCTCTCCCTTCCTCTCTCTTCCCTCTCCGTCTGTTCTCTCCTCTCTTTCCCCTCCCTCTCTTTTCTCTTCCTTTGTTCTTTTCCTCACTTTTCTCTTCTCTTCCGCTCTCCCTTTCCCCTTCTTCTCTTCTTCCCTCTCTTTTTTTCCTTCCCCTTCTCTCTTCATCTGTTCTTTCCCTCTCTTTTCCCCTTCCCTCTCTTTCTTGCCACTTCCCTCTGCTTTCTTCCCATCCCCTTTTAACCCTCACTCTCTTCTTCCTTGCTTTCTTTTCATTCTCCTATTCTTCCCTCTTCTTTTCTCCTCCCCTCCTCTCTTTTCTCTTCCCTCTCTCTTCTATTTCTTCCTTTCTCACTCTCTTCTCTCCCACTTTTCCTTCTCTCTTTCCCTCCTCCCTTCCCTTCTCATTTCACCCCTCTCTTCCCTTCTCTCTTTCACCCTTTCTTTTTCCTCTGTCTTCCCTTTTTCCATTCTTTCTTTTAATTTCTTCACATCTCTCCCTTTTCTTCTTTTCTTCCCTTGTTCTCTTGTTCCCTTCCCTCACTTTCTTCTCATCCTCCCACTCTTCCTTCTCTTTTCTCCTTCCCTTTCTCTTTCTTTACTCTCTTTATGTTCTGTCTCTATTTCTGTCATTAAAATCATTATATGACAGTACTCACTTCACTTGTGACTAGAAAACCTTTTTCATCTGGAAAGAGAAGCGCAAGCATTTTTGGGAAATAATGGTAGCCATAACTCATACTTTTCCGAGATGTTTGAGCCTGGCATAGCATTCTTGTTATATGAGGGAAGTGCACTATAACTATGGCAAACCCCATTTCACAGGGCTTAAGTGACTTACTATGGCCACACTGCTAGAAAGTATCCAGGCTGGAGTATGATGGAGTTTTGATCTCCCTGACTGTTAGGTTTCTGCCTAGGAAGTCACCATGATGGAGTTGCTGAGTTCCGTGGTAAAACCAGGGTCCAATGTTATCAGTTAATTTATGATTAGTAGTAAAGCCAAGTGATTCTTCCTCCTGAGAGACAGGCTGATCCCAAAGACCACGGGATGCTGAGACTTTTGAAATGTGAAAGTATTGACAGAGATCTCCCCACCCTCACCCCCATATTTCAAATGGTATTTCTTTGCCATTTCTTTTGGATAGCTCGATCTATTTCCCTTCAGTGTCCATCTGTCTGTCTGTTTGTTTCTAGCTAATGACATTTCTCGTCTTATTGAGAAACAAGTAAGCATCTTCTTGCCAGAAGATGGTCATTTGGAACACTGACCTCTTGCGCTTGGCAGACCAGTAGAATGTAAGTTCACTAGATATCATTTCATCTGTTTGCCATTAAAGGCCTCCATTAACATCTAAGTCCCTTCCTTCCCTTCATACACCCTGTGGTCCAACCAAACTGGTGTCTTTCTTTCCATGCCTTTGCACTATCTCTCATTCTCAGAATGCTCTGTGTCCTCATTTCTGCTTCTTAAAATGCCATGTTCCCTTTCAAACTCTGCTCAGTTCCACCTTTCACAAGAACTCCCTCTTCATATCCCTCCAGATACTAATATGCCCTCCATAACCTCGTAATTATTTTATATAGTATTTGGTATGTGCTTATATTTTATGCACAGATTCTCTATTTGCTTTAATGTAAATACCTCTGAGACGAGACAGTTTTCTTTATTTGAATGCTCATTGCCTAGGATGGTGCCTGGTATACAGTAGATATGTACTGAATGCTTGTTGATGGGACATGAGCTATCCTTGCATATGGTGGAGGTTTTCCTATGCAGCACCAATATTTGCATCTTTCTTTAAAAATAATTCTTTCTTTCCAAGATTGGAAGAACCAGCAAGGAGGAATTTTATTTTGGGAGTGATTGTTGGAATAGGGCTGACCCAGCATGAGTGCTAGAGAAGAGGTAGAAAGCCAGATCTCCATTCCTATGTATCCTAGATTTGGGGGTTCATAGAATCTGCTGGTTATTATTGGGGTACAGTCTGATGCAGAATACAATGAGGTTATCTGGTCTTAAAGTAGATCAATGAATTTACCTCATTCTCTCAGTGAATTAATTCAGCTAAAACTAACCAATAACATATCATCCTTCCAATTTTTCTCTTTTTGGTTGTTCAGAAGCCAGTGACCATATGAGGGCAACTGGGCACTTTGCAAACCATTTAGGCTATTTAGGAATACTCTCTGCCCCTGCCCCCCACCCCTCACCAGGTATTTATATTTTTATGTGCCTTGTAACTTTATCAGGGGCTCACTTCATACAAATTCCCTGCAGATGACTTTGCTCTCAGCATCTCTGTAGGGGAACAGTTTTTGTCTTCCTATAGGTCTTTTTTCCTTGGGGGCATGAAGCCAAGTTTTAGGGGAGGGGGGAAGCCAATGAATATCCTGTCCCTTTAATTTTTTTCACATCTGTGGTTGTTGGTAAGAGACTGAAGTCTTTGGAGCTGGACAGTGTGTTATTGACAAAAGCATTTGGCACCTGGTAGAGATCCAATGATGAATGAGATGAATACCTTGAAATCAGCTGGTATCCAAAGGAGTATCTCCAAAAAGGCAAAAAAAA
>NW_027185872.1:2700545-2715138 GCF_028583685.1 Petaurus breviceps papuanus
ACACACTCACACACATTCACATTCACACTCACACACACTCACACTGCTTATTGCAGCTCTGCCTCACTGTGTGTGTGCATGTGTATGTGAGAGGAGAGATCATTTCTTGTTAAAATAAATTATATAAGAAAGTAAATAATTCTTTGGAAACATGAAAAAGAAATCCAACATCTCATTAGTCAGAAGTGCCACCAATGGCTCCATCATCATCCATTCTAAAAGGTTCCTGTTGGGTTCTTGAGTCAGCCTGGGTCATCACCACAACACAGGAGGCGATGTAGCTGGGGCCTAATTTCACTTTGAGGGCTCCTTGGAATGTGCCAGGCCTTTTGTGGGCTCTCACCCTACACAGAGAAGGAGAAAGGAGAAAGAGCCTTCTCTTCATTTGAAGCTGGAAGTCCAGATACTGTCACCTCTCGTGCAAACAGAAGTGCCTGGCATCTTGGAGAGTGTTTTGATGTGTGTCATATCCAAGCTATGTGCTTACATCCGGTAGAATTTCAGCTCTTTGGGGGATAGGATATTTCCTTTTTGTCTTTGGCAATGTACACAGAATCCTTATTTTCCTCTGAGGCTCAGTTCCGCTGTCATGGCTTTTGTGAAGACATGCCCTGATGCTCTCTCCTTTGTGAATTTTATTCTATTTACTTGTCTGCCTGCATGGCTGTTCCTCGACTGCTTCCCAGAAGAAAGCCACCGGTATAACCTGGGACAAGTCTTTAGACTGTAAAAACAGGGACTCTCTTTTGCCTCTTTTTGTATCCTCAGTACTTAGCACAATGCCTGACACACAGTAGGCACTTAACGAATGTTTGTTGAATTAAATTGAGGTGACTCTCCCTGGACCTCAGTTTCCTCATTTGTAAAATGGTTTAATTTAAAGGCATTGTCAGCCCTTTTCAGTCCTGATATGATGGTCTAATAAATGCATGATCTGTGAGGGCAAGAATTAGGTTATTCTTTGCCTCAGCAGCCCCAAGGACCTTGCACAATGTCTTGGGTAAAATAACTGCTTGATAAAAAATTATTGAATTCATTAAATACGATTTAGCTTGTAGCACAGGAATCTGAGGGTTGCCTTTGTTTCCTTTACAGACTCTTTTTCAGGAGTATTGAGCTGTCTGCTTATATATATGTCTGGGAAAATTATAGACTCTTCAATCTGCCTTGGGATTCTCCATGGACATGGTATTTGACCTTCTTCGGAGTTGACCTAGGTTACTATTGGTTCCACCGCATGGCCCATGGTAAGTTACAATGAGACATCTCACTGATGATTTGTGTATATGGTGGTTGTAAAGTGTATTAAGATGAATTATGGGGATGACTTTGAAATGTGAGTGGACAACATCTTGTCATTCTGAAGATGAGGAAGAAGACAAAGGAGGGGGTCAGAGCATATTCCTTAATCTTCTCTGCCCCCCACTCCCTTTCCCATATTCATCACCAAGTGCTGGATAGTATTGGGAATTGGCTGAGGCTTCCACCCACTGTCTTACATCCGGTTTTCATTGTTCCTGGTGACGCCATCCTAGGATAAGTGGAAAGACACTTGTAAACAGTACAGCCTTCCCCATCAAGCTGATTGCATATGAGTTTAGAGCAGAGCTGGAACAGCCTGCTTCCTAGGTAATGCAGGGCAATGCCGGGAATATATAAGCCTCATTCAACTTCTGGGCATCCCTTTTGCATTCCCAGGGAAAATGTAATCAGCTCTGAACTCAGCAGATTGAGGCATTCCAGGGTTACCAGGTTTTTGAAAAAAAAAAAAAGTACTCACCCAAGGCCAACCTCACCTTTTCTATAGAAACCCTTGCCAGGCTTGATTCTACATGGCTCCCTTGAGAGGAGAGGGGCCACGGGGGCCTCCCTTCAGGGGGATTTTGTGGGGCCAAAGAAAAGTAGAGAGGGGGCACTATCTCTGAAATCTTATAGGGACTGGCCAGGGTCAAGAAGGGACTGCAGCTCTGGTGGGGGGAGGCATAGAAAATGAGGTCACAGCTGGAGGAGTCTGATGTTGGTGGCAGAGGATGGGCTTCTGTGATGGAATCGGGATGAGAGGGAAATGCTCCACGTTGAAACAATACTGTGGAACGGAACTCAGCATTTTGGTGGGTGAGTGAACTGAGTGGGTGGGTAGGAAGGAAAAGGAGGAGACATGGAATAATGCTGAGAAGGAGGCTGGGAGGTTGGGTGGGGGAAGAGAGAGCTGGGAGCAGGATGAATAAGGAAGGTATGCTTGAGTGGCTATGGGGTGCGGTAAGCTTGGAAGGGAGCATGATGGAACATCCCTGGAGGCAATGACCTGTCCAGACAATGGGAGACAAAACATCCCACAGCCTCACATTGAAAGATCTTTCCTTTTCTGGAGAATATTTTTATTTTTTAACTTCTTAATAAAACAGATTTTTGCATTAAAGAAGCCCATGCTTAACAAAATAAGCTTGAATGTTTAAAGGAGAAGAGATTTGGTTTTCTTATGGTAGAAGTAGGTGGCATAGGCAGTGGCAAAGGAGCAGAGTCTGTACTTCTCCAAAGTGCAGACTCGAGGAGGCGAGTTCAGATCTCAGTTCTGGCCGGTGGGACTTTGGTCAGATCGCTTGGTCTCCATAAGCATGAGTTTCCTCATCTACAAAATGAGGAAAGTGTATTAATTGATCTCTGCAGTTCTTTCTGACTTTTTATCTATTACCCTAGGTCCTATTACATCCAAAACCATTAAAGAAATAATATTTTCTGGGCATGTACATGTCTCAAATCCCAAGGATAGAACTGATCATGAGAGAGTGCCAAATAAAGCATATTTTTTTTAAATGAGGGCTTATTCACAAACAGCATTTATGTAAGTTATTTAAACATGAATCAATAAGGATTGGAAACCTTATTTTCTTAGGGTCAAATTCATTGAATAATTTTGGCCGTTTATGCAGAAAGATAAATGAGAAGGTGTTATCATGCTTTCCTTCTCTAATTGGAATAAACTTGGCATGATTCACTTGAGTCAGGGCCCTTTCACTCCCACCTGGGAGGAGAAGGATCAGGTCCTTGACATATCTGGAGTGATGTTGGTCCAAACGTCGTCTACTATCCTGTACCTTGGGAACATATCTTCATGAGTTGTTGAGGCCAGAAGTGCCTCACGCTGTATTCACATACCACAGTGGAAAGGGTCTCCAAGCCTAGCTAAGCTGGTCCTCCTGGCTCATGGTCATACCAGGCTTAGATTCCAAGACTTTCTAGTTTCGTGACACTTGAAAGAACATTAGCCAAGTCACCAAGCCCTTAGGGAGCCCTGAGTCCATGATGTAGTAGCAGCATATGTCTTGAGTAGAGAAGGAAGATAATAGGGAGAAATGAATGGTCCTACTGGGTCAGTGGAGGGGAGGAGCCATGTGGCTAGCTGGGTGAGCTGGGGGGTCTAGAGGTTTATGTGAGGTGCACTTATGGCACTGAGTGAACATCAGAGCTGGCAGGCAGGCACCTTTGAGGTCACTGAGTTTAACTCTCCTGTTTTTAAGATGAGGAGATTGAGACCCATAGGAGACAATCCACTTGCCCAGGGTCACAGAAGAGGCAGGATGTGAACCCAGACCCTCCTGATTCCAATGCTAGGGCTCTTTCCCTCACGCCATATTGCTTGGCAGAGAGCTTGGCTAGCATGCTGCTGATCTACTGCCATCATTTCTACTGCCACCAAATACAAGTTCCTGTTTCTGGGGGAAATCCCTTAAGACTGAATTATTTGCCCATGTCTTATTCTATTTTCTCCAAAGCACTTACCCAGATGGCTTCTGCCTACCATCCTCTCACCCTCTTCCTGAAGGCCTGGAGGGCTATCTGTACCATTGTTTCATGACTCTCGAATGTTTCACGACTCAGTCCTCTGGGTTTGTTGGTACTGGTGAACTCCTGGACTTTACAACCTCCCTCTAGACCCCTGAGATGTGCCAGCTCAATGGAAGACGACAGTGTGACATGATGGCCAAGAAGTGAATGTGTTAGAGGCCACAGAATGAGAGCCCTGGCCTGCAGAATTAGGCAGCACTGCGTGCTGTTCTCTTCTCTGGTCAGGCCACACATGGTCATCGATTGTAGGACAAACATTAGAAACTCCCCACACATAAGCTGAAGTGTATCCAGTGGAGTGGAATCAGGATGGCGAAAGGCCCGGAACAAGGCCATGCGATAACTACCTTAAGCCTTCAGACATATTTATCCTGAAGAAGAAAAGGCAGAAGAGGGAAGAGTATCCCTGCTCTAAAATGCTTGAAACCTTGTTGCATCAGAGAGGAATTTGTCCATATCTCCTTCTATGCCAAGGGCAAGAGCTTCCACAGGGGATGGAAGCTATGGAGGAAGGAAGTTAACTATTGTGTAATTAAAGTGATTTAATTGTGACTTCTTCTGCCATCCAAAAGGGAATGGGATGCCTTGGTTGGTCCCTCATTGATAGAGGACTGCTGGTGGAGACTGCAGGGACACGATTCAGGAATGTGGTAGGGGATATCCAAGCTTCAGACCTCATTTGGGTGCAGTGATCTCTGAAATTTCTTCCAACTGGGAGATTCATGGACTTATTGATACTTCTACAACAGAACCAAGACAAATGCTCGGGTTTTATGACAATGAATGCCACATTCCTTTTTGAGTCCTCGAATAAATTCTATCAAGTGGCCTATGGCACTGCTGGGGCCACTTTCACAATCCCTTCCTAATGTATCGGCTTTCAAGACTGTGACAGAAAGAAATGATGTTACTTCTACTTGTTCATTTTGGAAGATAAGGAACCTGAGAGGAAAAACTCCCACAAATACATTTTCAAAGTTTCTATCAATGTCTTTTTTCCCCTTACATCATCATAAGGATTCCAAGAAGCCCCCCTTCTCTACTTTCCAGATAGGTATCCTATATGACAGATAGTTATTTCATAAAGAGGAAAAAAGTCAGCCCAAAAGGCTGATACATTGAAAAAGGTGGGAACCACATGCAGTATGTAACCTCTGTGGACCTCCCCCACCTCTCCAAAAAGGGTGACTTGGGGGTATCTTCTCCTCCGTCTTTATTCAGGTCCTGCTCGATCTTTGTAATTGTGTTACATCCACTTTTGATATTTTGGTGGGTCATTGTTCTTTGTGTTAACATTGATGTACTTACTATATATATATTTTTTTCTTGACTTTGCTGACCACTCTGCATCAGTTCCTAGAAATCTTTCCATGCTTCTTTGTGATCCAGCACATTAATCATTCATACTATATGCTTGTCACATCAGATACAGTAAATGTTGATCAGCTGATTACCACAGTAATAGTCCATTCTACTCATGTATCTCAATTTGTTTGGTCACTCCTTTGTTGATAGGGATCTATTTGTTTGTGTTTCTTGTCTATCACAAAAAGTATTGCTATAATTATTTTGGCACATTTGGAGACTTTCTATTGATATGTTCTTCCAAGTCTCATAGTGGAGAGGAAGGCACAGGGATGTCAAGTGAAATTGGTTTTCAGGTTAACATTTCCCTTTTGGCTCATGGGGATGTTATTCTCAGGCAAGGGGACATCCGTTTTCTTTGTTGTTCTTGCCTGCTCTTTGGGTTAAACATTCAAGGAGGAAGTGGAAGCTTTTAAAAAGACAGAAAAAGTGAGGGGAGTGGCCTCAATGTTCCCCAAGGAGCCTGCTAGCATTTCACAGGCTATGAAAGCAATTCATGAAGAAACTGCTCTGTAGGCGCTAGTATAGTTGCTATAAGACACACACCAATGGAATTTCCTCTAAAAGAAGAAGATTCACTTTCTTCAAAGAAACTGAAATGTTTTATTTGGAGAAGAAGAATGTGGTATAGCAGTAGAGGACCAGCCTTGGTGCCCAGAAAAGCTGGATCAAGCTCATTAAATCTGGGTGACCACATGAATGATCAAATTCACTAATGATAAGAGAAGGAGAGATCAAAGCAGCCCTTCACCCTTCGGCACCCCATTGGACCTGGGGGCTGATGGGGGGGGTCCATTTAGAAAGTCCAATCAGCTGACAAGCTTACACCTCAAGGACAACAGTGTGGGGCGATTACTTAGGATTTTGTCTGTAAGACTCACCAAGAGAAGGGGATGTGAAAAGGGTGTCGTCATCATTTTCAGGGTTTGCCCCTTTGCTGAGAGGAATCTTCCTCTGTGTGTATGTTCTCACTTTTACATCTGTGGGCTAACAGGATGTAAGCCAGAGGAGTTCTGGAACACAATCCCTGAATGTGACTTTTCCTGGGCTTTTCAGAAGACTCAGGCCCTTATCCTCCCTTAACCTCTAAGGTGTGTCCCCTCCCCCCCCCCATCTATCTCCTATAGTATCTATCTTCAGTAGGCTATTAAAAAAATCATGAAAGCCAATATATTAGGCAGGGATTGTGAAGTTGGCCCCTGCAGAAAGCTAGATGGGCTGGAGAAAGCTGTTCCCACAGAAAAGCGTGTAGAGATTTATGGGTGATTTCATTCATTCATAAATTAAAGTGGGCAAAGTGGTGTGTGGTTGAGACTGTGGTCAGATAAGAACCTTCAGCTTTCTGTGGGAAGCCCAGAGGAGCCCTCATTTGGAGGCCTGGCACAGTTGTGCATGGAGGGGCAACTTTTGGGGTCTCTGTGCTCAGAATTCTATGGACAGGCGTGGAAAAATGAGCCTGATTGACTGTGTGATGCCCTCTGGTCAGAAGCTCAGAGAAGGATTGGGGTTTTGGGAGCAACTGAGGCACTCTGAAATTTAAGTTAGCTAAATTTCCGTTCTGTTATTCACTCTCATTTTCTCTCTGTCTGTCTGTCTGTCTGTCTGTCTCTCTCTACATATAAATATATATACACACAATACATATACATACACATATGCACATATGTATATGAATGTATACACACATGTATATATGTAAACACCTACATAGACATCTGTTTGTATATACTATATATTATACACATCTTAATGCACACACACATAAGTGGATGCATATATGCATACATACATACATGCATGTATGCACACATACATATGACAGCTTTGTGGCACAATAGATAGAGTGTCAGCCGTGGAAACAGGAGGACTTGAGTCTGAATCCAGCCTCAGACACTTACTAGCTACATGGCCCTGGGCAAGTCACCTAACCTTGTTTGCCTCAGTTTCCTCACCTGTAAAATGAGTTGGAGGAGGAAATGGCAAAGTGATCCAGTTATCTTTACCAGAAAACCCCAAATGGGGTTGTGAAGAGTCAGACATAACTTAAATGAGTGAAGAACAGCTATATACACACATACATACATATACACATACATACATATATATGCATATACACATACATTCAAACAGTATATTACTACTTAAAATAAGAAACTGGAAGGAGAGAGTATCATTTGTGTTAGTCCTGAGAAGGCCCCATATAGGAACTGCAATGAAGAATGGCTTTGGGAAAGTCATTCCTGACCTGGCCTCAGTTTCTTTATTTATAAAATATAGGGTTTGTAGCAATACAATATGAGTGATATTTCTAAATTACCCCTTCTACCCTTGAGACTTGTGCCTAAAAACACACACACACACACACACACACACACACTCCCACTCCCATTCACACACACAATATTATTGTTTTTAGCCCCTTGGTAGAAAGGGAAGGCAGAGTCAGACAAACCCAGGTTCAGGTGTCTTACCTCTGATACATACTGGCTGTGTGACCTTGGGTAAGACACTTAACTTTTTAGTACCCTAGACAACACTCCACATTACAAGGAAGGTTTCAGCCTCCATTGGTAGAGCAATTTTCCTTATCCAAAAGTTCCTAAATTCAGCGAAATTACAAATCCAGTATGATCTTTCTCTCTAATAATACATCACATTTATATAATGTGCTTTAAAAAATGAAGGCTTTTGGTGCATTGACTTGATGAGGTAGTTAGTATAAGTGTTCTACTCTCTAACATGGGAAGATACTGGGTCTAAGACCAAATTTGCTTGGCACCTAGGAGATGCAACATCAAAGGCCCACATGCCACAATGGCACTAATTAGAATAACTGTGTGCTCATCACTGACTTTTAGAAAGACTAAAAAATAACTTTACATATCATTTTGCAGCTGAGGTGAGTGGGAGGTCCCTGACAGGTGATTTAGAGACCAACCAAATAATTTTCAGATGGAGTAATGAAAAAGTGGCAGGAATCCCTGTTAGTCCTTGAGCTGTTTAATATTATAATCACCAACTTGGATAGAAACACACAACATCCTTCCCAACTTGCATGTTATACAAAGCTGAGAGGGAGAGCTGACAATGTGAAGAAGTTTCAAATTTCAAAATGACCTGCTTGGAGAGAATTTGGGCCAAACTGAAAGGGATGGCTTTCGACAATAATGAGTGACAGGTGAGCATTGATAAACTGTGCTCATTCAGGGCACAACAGCCAGGGGGACCTAGTTTTCATTCAATTCAACAAACATCAGTTTGATGTCATATGATAATTAGGGGATATTTAAACTGGAGAAGAAAAGACTTGGGAGTGAGGACAACTCTTTTAAAGTATTTGAAGATCTGTCATATGGAAGAGGGATTGGACAGGTTCAGTTCAGTACCAAAGGGCAGAGTTGAGGCATGGGTATAAATTGCAAAGAGGCCATTACAAGTCAGGACAAAAAAATATCTTGGAGGGCTGGGTTGTCTCAGGATGGAGTGGCTTTCCTGTCACTGAAGGTCTTCAAACTGAAAGAATAGCACTGAATGGGATGTGGAGACGATCCTTTTCCAGGTATGGGTGGGACTAGATGAAGGCTAAGGTAGATTCCAAATCTGAGATTCTGGAAAACTGAGGTACAGAGAGGGGGTAACTTACCTAAGGTCACAAACCTAGAAAGTGGAAAAACCAGGGTGTTCTGCCATTGTGACTCCAAGGATATAGAGTCCTTCAGAGTAGTTAACAAAAGTTAGGAATCCTGTGTTGGATTTTTTAACATAAAGAATCTAATTTCTTCAAGGACCAAAGGATAGGTCAGCATCTAGTTTTCCCTACCAGGGAACAGCTAATTTCATACTCTTGTTGGTGAGGTTATGGATTTCTATGAATAGTTCAGAATGTATCAATAGATTATATATATATATATATACATATACATATATATTTATTTATCAATGCAAAACCAGAAAAAAACATTACAACTATTCCCTATGGGAAAGATAGCCTGTTTTATTAAGGAAGAAAGCATAGGTTTGTTCTAATGTATTCTTAGGATTGACAAACTTCACTTTGAAGGGATTAAGTAATTCTGTGTACCAACCCTCACTCCTTTAGGGCTGGACTTTTCCCAAATGGTTCCTGGTTAAAATAAAACATGCTACAGGAGCCTTACTCTGATAATCTCTATTATTCATCTTGAAAGTTCTTGCCACAACTCCCATATTCTTTCAAATTAAGAGGAAACAGGCAAATTGCAGGAGTCTCTTCCAGTCACTCAACCAGTGAAAGACAGTGATCCTAAATCTCTTGGATCTTTCCATTTTGTGCAGAGTTCTTGCTCAGTCTTCCTGCCTGCTTCCTGGCTTCCCATGTCTATTTTTCTTCTCTCTCCCCCTCCCCCTTCCCCCGAGACTTGAGAGAAAAGACAGATGTACACAGTGGAAGATTGCGGTGCACACCAAGCCCTGGGCTTCCTTCATCATTTCAGTTCTCGTTGCTGTAGTTTGTAACTTAGGTGATTTCCCTGGGACAGGAATGAGAAAAGCAATAGCTTAACAAGTCTCCCCATGCTCTCTGTGAGTTCTCTTCTGTAAATGTATTCACTCTGTCAATTAACAAACTCCCACAGACCCCTGTAGAATCTGCTTGAATTCAAAGGGTCGAAGGTCTGAATCTCTCAAAGGTCTTTGAGTTTGAGTTTCTAATGGGGGTGAGAAGGACATCAGCCTTGGCTTAAATCTGACTGTATGTCACAGAGCTTTAGGCAGCTTTCTTTTAAATGTGGATTTGACAAAATCATATTTAGAGATCCAGGGTATCCCATGAGCTCACCAGCAGGAGGCTTAGCCTTTATTTCTTTTACATGGCTTTTCTGTTTTTTAGATTCAAGAAAATTTGGGACCAGAAAAATCACTGGATTCTAGGAGGCTGGAGACACTGATTTTCATTTCTATATGTTCCTTCTAACTATTGGTGTGTGTGTGTGTGTGTGTGTGTGTGTGTGTGTGTGTAGGGGTGTCTACATGAATGTATGTATGAGTGTATATGTGTGGTATATATATATATATATGTTTATGTCTGTATGTATGTTTATAATTTTTTAAGTGATCTCATGGTGTTGGCTAGTCTGAAAGTCCAGGGACCACTCCCAGGCCTCACCCCGCTGCTCCTCAGCTGCTCAGCTCTATTGTTTTCCTTTTCTGACTGGGCCTGGTTTGCCCCTCCTTAGGCAGCCTGGTGACCTCCCTACTCAGCCCTCACCACATTGAGGCTGGCCTAGCATGTGTAGCTGCTCAGCTCTAACCCGCCTGTAGATCAGTCGACCCATTACCCTATGTCTCTTGCAGTAACAGAGATCATGAGCATACATTACCATGCCAGGCCTACTTTTATAGTTAAACAAAATGCTTACACCTTATAGGTCTCAGTTTCTTCATCTGCAAAAATGAGAATTTGTCAGAAAAGATGACATCCAGGGGCTCTTCTTCCAATTCTCCAGTGAGCCTCTGGCTGGATGAGCAGTTCAGATTACTGCCATATTTTGGGATACAGGTAATTGTCAACTCATGCTTAGGATGGAAGAACAGACTGGAATGGTTTCGTCCTTAGAAACAAAAATGCATAAGGGAAACCAGAGATAACTGTTTCCTTCCTCCATTGGTAGCAATGGACAAAGAATGACGACACGTTTTTCTCATCATTCTTTCCTGTGCCTTTTTATATGTATGCCTATGGGGAGGGGACAGGGTGCAGATGTGGTACTGGTGAGCACCAATCTCTAATGTACTTCTGATCTCCCTGAAGTAGGTATTCTCTCCCATGATGCAGATCTCTCACTCTCCATGGTAGGTAACAATTGGGCCTTTCTAATTCCTTCTGACACTCCATCTGCTGTCTTGGGCTTTCTGATAATATGATACTGAACTGTATCTAGCAATGAAGAAACAGACCCAGAAGGGAAAGGGATTCACCCAAGGTCTCACAGGTAGGTAGCAATCACATCTTCAGTTACTTTGATGGTATAGGATTTTCTATGTAAAGTGTTTCACAAAACTTAAAGAGCTCTCTAAGCAATAGCTGTTATGTAATGTCGAGAGGTCCAGGGGAGAGACAGTTGGCCTCCCCCAGCAAGACCATGAGTTCTAATCCTGTCTCTGATACACACAACTTGTATAGTGCCCAGAATGCCTGAAGTGAGGAAGATCTGAGTTCAAATGCAGCCTTAGATACTTACTGTTATGTGATGCTGGGCAAGTAAATTAACCTCTGTCTGAGTTTTCTTAACTCTGAAATGGAGTTATCAACAGCCCTATCTCCAGGGTGATTGTGAATATCAAATGAGATAACACTTGGGAAGTGCTTTGAGTGGTGCCTGGCACATAGTAGGTGCTTTCCCATGCTTATCCATTTCCTTCCACCCACCCTCCAAAAACAAAACAAACAAGGACAGAACAATGTCTCTCAGAAACCTCTCAGACTCTGAGGTGCAGAGAAGCTGTTGATCTGGGCTGGTAGGGATTCCTCTCCTCTCCTATATTATATTGCCTTGTGCCCTGTTCTATTATATAATACTTACCTGTATGATGGCAACAATAGTACTTATACTTACATAGATATTTTATTCAATGATCTCACTCTGTACATATGTAAATGTTTGTATTGGTAGCTAGGTGGCTCAGTGGATAGAGCACTTGACCTGGAGTCAGGAAGACCTGAATTCAAATCCTGTCTTTGACACTTCATTGCTGTGTGACCCTGGGCAAGTCACTTAACCCTGTTTGTCTCATTTTCCTCATTTGTAAAATGAACTGGAGATGGAAACGGCAAATCACTCCAGTGTCTGTTCCAAGAAAACTGCAAATGGGATCAGAAAGTCAGACATGACTGAAATGATACAACAAATACATGTATGTGTGCAAGTAGGATCAATTCGTCTGATCCAAATGATAAAACATGTGAAGTGAAGGTTTAATGACCAACTATTCGACATAGAAGGAAATTGAGTCTGAGAGTGGAAGTCTTGCTCCCTCCTCTCTTTTTCCTCTCCTCATCTCTCTCCAATACTATTCACTGGTTTGTGTACATTTTGCCGTTACTCTTTGTCAACATGACTTATGGGTTTGTGTATGATTAAGCAATGAGAGAAAGCATTATATCTGGAGGCTTATCATTTTCCCCCCTTAAATTGATAGACTTTTAATTCTAACGAAACAAATTCAGCGAAAGCAACAGGCTTTGCTCAGGGCAGACACTTAATTCTCATGGGGTGAAAGGAATGCTTATCTTTGATGAAAGCAGACACCTCAATAATCTTTGTGTTGGTTTCTATGACTACTAGGAAGGCTGCAAGGACCCTGGAGGAGCTTATTAGAGAAAGCATCACTTTAAGGAAACATAAAAAGAAGGAACAAATTGCTCTCAACACATAGGTAAATGTGCATTTTAAAGTGAATTTTCAAGTTGGCCCTTCCCTGCCCCCTTCACCACATTGAGTGCCCTGCTGCCCTGTTCTATTCCAATGTCATTTTTTTTTCTTTTTGGAGTTGGGATAGCAGGGCAATTTAGGTTAAGTGACTTGCCCAAGGTCACACAGATAGTAAGTGTTAAGTGTCTGCGGCCGAATTTGAATTCAGGTCCTCCTGACTCCAGGGCTGGTACTCTATTCACTGCACCACCTAGCTGCCCTCCCAAGGTCATTTCTAATGGATCAGGTAGTTGGGTTCCCATGCTTATTTCTCTAATTATTTTTGTAAAAAACAATAGAGTGAAGCTCCTGGAACTTCTTAGCACCTCCTGACTGCTCTTTCTTCTGTAACCCCCACAATTGGCATGGAAATTGTGGCTGTAAAGACAACATTCTTACCAGGAAACTGAGTTCTTTCAAATGACTGATCCATTTAGGCAAAATGACTGAGAAGCTCTCACAGAGGTCTCATCTCAGGTGAGAGTGACGTTTTTTGTGGAGAGATATCCATGGGGAACTGTCTCTACATATGATAAAAGATCTTGTGGCTTCCAGTTTTGCAATTCACCTTTTGCCCATTCTTTGCACCAAAAATTTACTTTGAGAGTTAGCAAGGGTTTATTAAGCACTTACTCTGTGCGAGACAGTATGCTAATGGTAGTGATACAAAGAGAAGTCAATTTGCCCTTTCCCTGGAGAAGTTTCCATTTCTAATAGGACAAAACAACATGTGAGACACTAGGTATATGGAAGGAAATTCTTACCAGGGGATGTACATTTTCCTTCTGATGAAATAAAAGCACACATAGAAATGCCTCATAACCCTTTTATGTATAGCCAGAGTCCCAGCATCATATATTTAGTGCAGGAAGTTATAACCCAGAGATCATCTAATCTAGTGAAAAATGTAGAAACTGAATCATAGAGAAGTCAAGTGACTGCCTAAGGGCAGGCAGGTGGAAGGAAGCCTTCTGCTTGGGCTTTGACCCCACAGGCAGGTGACCCCTGGTCACCTGCCTCTTCCAGGATGCTCTACTTTCTCTCGGTGGGTCCTTACTGATGAATAAGAACAGGAACATACTGTTTATCTACTGGCATCTGAGTTTGGAGATTCTTGTCTTTTGGGTTTTTAAAGTCCCAATACCTAGACAACGTTCGGTGTATGATACGTGCCCAATACATGCTTGCTAAGTTAGAGGGATTAGATTTTATCTAATTTTAATGGGACCATCTTTGTAACATAGAAGTTCACAAGGAGAATTTCAAGATGTCCCTTCATAATCCAGTCACATAGGGCCTAGAAAAAGCATATTTTGGTTTTGACTTAGAAGGAATAATAAGCATCCCCAACCCCTATCCTTCAAAGGATCTTCTTTCTCTTTGAAAGGGATTACATCCTCCATATTTCATTTCTAGAGCTGAAATGTTCATGAATGGGCCTCTTTCGCTCAGGGTATGTCTTTTCTGTCTGCTTCATTTTGAATGCTAAAATATTTACAGAAATGTTTTGAGCTCAACGATGAAACTCAATAATTTTGTCTTTGGCTGTACTTTTGTGTTCCTTCTCTTATTTCTGGTGTGGCCTCCTCACCTTAATTAAACATAGTTTAACCTTTCCAAAAATTTCTTTCTGGCTGGGAAATGGTGATCTTTTCTCCAGAAGCTGGTAGATGGAAAAGGGAAAATGACTGAAACAGATTCCCCCCACCCCACCCTACCTCCACCTTTATTTTCCAGTATGGGATAAGATTCACAACATTGTATTACAATGCAACATTTCTCCCTTCCTTCCTTCCTTCCTTCCTTCCTTCCTTCCTTCCTTCCTTCCTTCCTTCCTTCCTTTCTTTCTTTCTTTCTTTCTTTCTTTCTTTCTTTCTTTCTTTCTTTCTTCCTTCCTTCCTTCCTTCCTTCCTTCCTTCCTTCCTTCCTTCCTT
>NW_027185872.1:2715148-2737149 GCF_028583685.1 Petaurus breviceps papuanus
CTTCCTTCCTTCCTTCCTTCCTTCCTTCCTTCCTTCCTTCCTTCCTTTCTTCCTTCCTTCCTTCCTTCCTTCCTTCCTTCCTTGCTTCTTTCCCTCCCTCACTTCATCCCCCCCCTCTCTTGTTTGCACTACAGTCATGGGAACTTGGCTCTAGAACTGGAATAGCTTTCAGAAAATGTCTAATCCAATGTCTTTCTTTTACAAATGAGGAAACTGAAGCCCAGGGTGGGCAAACAACCTGGGATCATATATTTCAGCCTGGGAAGGACCTCAGAAGCCCAGTCTTCTTGTTTCACAGACAATGAAACTGTCTCCCAGGAGGTCAGGTCACTTGTCCAAGGTCAAGACAATATGCTTCATTGTCTAAACTCTCAATTCTCTCTAGTACAAAAGAGCCATAGATTATCCTGATTCTAGTTCACTTTGTACTGTGTTATTTATTGTTGGTTCAAGGGCAGCTTTGACCTTGAAAGTAGGAAGACCTAATCTCTGCCCAGAGCACTCGTTTTTGATTTAATAGAGAAAGTGTTCATGCTTCACAGCAGATGTCCAGGTGGTGGTTACATCAAGGAGGGATCAGACTTCATAGAGATCAGATTTCAGAGGTGGTGAGAGTGTTTCTAATGAATCTAATGGGGAAAGTTTCTAACTAGGAAGAATAAGACGACTCCTATTTGGAAAAGGGGAGAGTATAAGGTGAAAGAGAGAAGAGCAGCATAGGAGGGTGCATTCAAATAGAATTGGGCGGGGCGGGGGGGGAGAGGATTTCTGTTGGACTTGAAGTCAGGAAGACCTGAGTTCGGATCCTGCCTTCTGCAATTACTGGTTTTGTTGAACATGGACAAGTAAATCACTTAACCTCTCTGACTCAGGTTCCTTATATATAAATTGGAGATCATCACACATCTAGCTCGTAAGGTTGTTTTGAGGTTCAAATGCAATGTTATTCATAAAGTATTGATCTGTATTTCACTTGTAATTATTATAAATAAGTCTCAAAGCAAGGAGTAGGGAATAGGCACCCAGAAAAATGCTATGGGGAAGGTAAAATATTTCAGATTAGATCAAGGGCTTAAAGTGCAATTTTGTAACACTGAGAAGTGTGGGCTAAAGTGCTGAAAAGACTTTGGTTTGTTACAGAAATAGTCAAATAAAAAGAAACAATAACAATTAGCTTTGCTCCCACTTTTACTATCATTTTCATTAGCTAGATAGTAATGATTTGAATGATACAAACTCACATATACAGCTAAAGTTTCAAAAAGGACAGTGAGAGGGGAAAAAAAAAACCCTTTGGAAACAAGTGGCCTGGGGAAGCTCAAGGCCAGGCCAGGAGATCAGAGACAAGATTTGAGCAGTTAAATGGAGAGACTGATGAGTTTTTCATGGGGCAGGAGATAAAGGAAAGAATTTCATTACAGAGAAGTAAATTCTGAGAATTATAGGCACTTCTTAGAATGGCAGACACATCAGTCACCTCTTGAAGCCCATTTTCTTCGTGGTTTATAGTGATTACTTCTCCAAGCTGTACTTTGGGACTAGGACTTTAATACCTGAAGAGTTTATGAGGATTCTCCTTCTGAGAGTTTTAGCTGAAGTGTCCTGGGGAGGAGAAGACAAGGAAATCATGTTACACCCCCACCCCCCAGTGGTGCAGAACCTGGTAGGGGGAGTATCTCCCACCTCCCTCTGTCTCAAAATTTCTCTGAATCACACTCTCAGAGCAGCAGAACCAGATACCAGGGAGATAATGTGCACTTTTCTGTGAGAGGGATGACATGGTCTTTTGGAAGGAATGCTGAAATTGGAGGTAGAAGAGATCTAAGTTAAAATCCCATTTTGACTGCTGTATGCCAAGTGATTGTGGACCATCTCCTTAACGCTCTCAGTTTTATTCATCTTTCCTACATGCCTCACAGGACTTTTGTGAGAATTCAGTTCCACAACAATACCCAGGATGTCACACCACCTCCCATGTCTACACCATCATATTGACTGTACCCAGAGCCTTTTTCACACTCCCTCCTAGCATCTGAGAAGCTCTGCTGTCCTTTCCTCTCCCTTCAAAACTGGCTCAAGCACTGGTGTCTGAATGAAACCCCTCCTGATTCCTGGGGCCCTCCAGCCAAAAGAAGAACAGTGTGGAGGCCAGTTTGATTTGGGTGTAGAGTGTGTAAAGGGAAGGATGGGTGAAGAGGCCAGAAAGGTTGGTTTGACTCATGATGTTCTGGGTTATAAAAGTCAAACAAAAAAAAATTTATTTGACGCTAGGGGCAAGATGTAGTTTATTGACTAGAGGAGGGACATGGTCAATACTGTCATTGAAGAAAATCACTGTGGCAACAGGTTTTAGCATAGAATCATATAGGGAGATACTCATGGAAGAGGGAACAGTTAGCAGCCTCTTGTGTGAGTCTAGGTAAGCCAGGAGATGGGCAAGAGCAATGCTGTTATGTAAGTAATAAGAACTCTTTATGAAAGGCCATGATGACTAGTGGTAAGATTTGATGATGCATTCAATATGTGAGGGGAGAGGGAGCAGCTGAGGGGGATATTCTGTTTGTGAGTCTGGTAACTCAAAGGATAGTGGTGTCCCTGTCAGAAACAGAAAAAGGAGGTAAGGTTTTTGGTTTGTTTGGGAAGGGTGGTAGAAAGATAATGAGTTCAATTTTGGTCATACTGAGTTTGAGATCCCTCTAGGACCTCTGGTTTGAAATATACCTGAACACATATAGAGAGAGATTTTGAATAATTGGAGTAAAAATAATAATTAAATAAAACTGATGGAAGTTGATGAGAGAGAGAGACAGACAGACAGACAGACAGACATGCAGAGAGAAACACAGAGACAAAGACAAACACACACAGAGACAGAGATAGACATAGAGGCAGAGAAAAATACACACAGAAAGACAGAGAGGAAGAGATAGACAAACACACAGACAGAGAGGGACACACACTGATACACACACAGAGGGACAGAGATAGAGAAAGAGACAGATAGAAAGTGTATATGGAAAGAAGAGAGAAAAAGGGATGGGCAGGACAGAGCCTTGTCAGTTGCCTCCAGTTAAGGGGTAGGGAATGGATAATGAGCCAGCCAGGGGGCTCCTTTGAAGATAGCAAAATTAATTATAATTTGGGGATCCTAGATTTAGAGGTGAGCTTGGAGTTTGCCTAGCAAAGTCTGCATTTTATAGCCAAAAAAAAAATTGAGGCTGAGAGAAGTTGTGACTTCCTCCATTTCACACAAACATGGGTTCACTGACTCCAAACCTGAGCTCACATCTACACCTACCAATGATGTTTGCTGCTTTTGAGGAAGCTTGTAGGATTCCATCAATTGGTTTCCATGCTTGGTCTCCCTTGAGGTCTCTTTCTCCAGGGCATGGCTCCAACACCATTCCCTACCAAGAACATTTTTGTCCTGTTACAAACAGAATCAGGGTCTCAGAAGCCCAGTCTGGGATTCTTTGGGCAAGAAGTTGATGGCACAATACTGAGATAGCATCTTTTGAGCAAAATGTTTTGTAATGGGCCAATAACTTGTTTTAGAGTTAGCAAGTCCTGGGTTCAAATTTGTCTTCTGCCAATTATTAGGTTTCTGACTATGGGCATCATCAAGATGTGTCTTTTAGCTTTCCTTGATTCATCTGAAAAAAAATGGGTTAATACATGCTTCATAGTTGTTCTGAGGATCACATGAAGTAACATAGAAGATGTTCCAAACTTTTATATTCTCCATCAATGGTATCTGGTGGTAGTTGAGGTACAATATGCTTATTACCTTGTTTGAAACTTCCCAGTTCTGTAAGTCCTCACCTTTTCTCCTCCTCTGGTTACTATTCCCTGTGTGCACCTCCCAAGCAGAAATACAGATCCATGGGAATGACACTGAACTTCTCCAAAGCCCGAGAAGAATTCCCCAAGGGCTCTAGGGCCTGAGACCAACACATCCTTGGGTGAATGCCAGCGTGCAGCTGAATCAGAGAGAAGAAAGATTGTTAGGGTGTGTGTTTCCCAAACTGCATGCAGGTTAGTAGAAAAAGGAGAAGTGAGAGTAGACTAATTGCTTTTGATAATTGAAAACCACTTTCTGATTTTTCAAGCACAACCTTTCTTAAGAACAAAATTTGGGATAAGGATAAAACTGGAACATCTTCAGGGGATGTTTAAAAGGATAAAAAAGTTAGAAAAATTCTGTTTTTTATTAAGAATATAATTTAAAAGAAAATTGCAGTTTCCTCTTCCTCCTTCAGAAAGGTGCCCAGTGGGACAAGGACTTTTCTTCAATTTTTAAGTCTCCTGTGGCTCATGGACAGGTGCTGGGAGGAAGATGTAGGTGGAGGAAGCACAGGAAAGAGGACAGAATTCTGGAAAAGTAGTTGTGGGAATTATGGAGTCTTTTGCCAGGCATTCCCTCTCCCACAGGGGTAGCCACAATATCCAGTTGGACTCTGGTTTCCTGCCCTTCTCTGTTGTGTGTGTGTGTTTTCATGTGTGTGTGTTTGCACACAGGGTGTACACTCATGTATGTGTGTATAATCTTTGTGATATTTTGTGCAGGATGTTGACCTGCCTTATGAAAAGTTCTCTCCCTATACCGCATAAGGATATGTAAAGGATCACAGTGAGCTTAGTTGAATGGAAGTTGCTTTGGTTCTGAATGCAAAATATTAGGGGTGCATCTTTGACTGAATCATAGTTGCGGTTGCTAAAACCCATGACATAGCATGCCCAGGCTCTGGACTAATCTTCTTTTGCCTTGCCATGATTTTCCACTGGGAAATCTCAGAATAAGTTCA
The DNA here is from genome assembly GCF_028583685.1 of Petaurus breviceps papuanus. NCBI lineage: Eukaryota > Metazoa > Chordata > Mammalia > Diprotodontia > Petauridae > Petaurus > Petaurus breviceps. The sequence continues at coordinate 2,719,954 of NW_027185872.1, forward strand.
AACTTCAATAGTGGATATATGTCAAAGGAATATCCAGATCCTGCCTCAGCACTCAATGTAATAAAACATATGTTAGCAAGGGCATGTGTCTTTATTCTTCCCCAACGAAAAAACATTTTAAAGAATTCCCACCAGCCTATAAACAAGGTGTACATTTGCCTTTCCTCTTAAGTGAGTCCTACCTTCCCCCAAGGTAGGAGGATTCTCCAGATTCTGAGCATCGTATTGTGTCCAGATCTTCCTTTCAGAGGAAAGTAAGCATGTTCTGTAAAGTACAGGCAGACAGAGGCTTTGCTCAGGACATGAACTGCAAAGATGTGGTCCACATGTTCCATCTGATTTATTTTCTGGCTTTTAGTTCCATGGTAGCAAGACAAATATTCCTGGAGCAGGGTTTCCCTGTCTACAATTGTCCAAAATTTTCTGGCATGCTTTTGAGAAAAATCATTAGTGTCTTTCTTTTCGAAGGCTAAAATCACCTCTAATCACTTCTTCATCCACAATAGTCAGCTCATAGCATATTCTGATGAGTCACAAGTCTTTCTTGAGACACCAGAGTCCCCAGAGCCAATCCCAACATTACTCACGGAGAAAGTATTATAAATAAATGAACTCTTTTGGATAGAAGAAGAAAGGCTGGAAAGATCTTGCCCGGGGTCTTTGTTGAGTGATGAGATGTAGGAACATGAACCTATCCACCAACCATCGATAATCCATTGGACATGAGAATGCTTTCTTTCAGCATTCATCTCTCTACATCCATTACAGTATCATGGTGTCTATTATCTCTTGAGAAAAACAAAACAAAACAAACAAACAAACAAGCAAACATAAAAGCTGTGCATATTGGCTTTTAATGTACTCCATGATCTGGCACCCACCTCTCCAATGTTAAGACAAATCACTGACCCTGTGCTCCAAACTTAAATAACATTGGTCTGCTTGCTGTTTCTGGAGCCCAGCATTCCATTGCTGCCTGTGGCCATGCCTTTGTCTCACAGTTTTGTTATTTTAAACCAGATTTGTGATAACTGACAATTTCAACACCATAGGACAGACAGTGAGGTCTTCAGTAAAGAGTATGGAGAATGTCTGTGAAATTCTCTGAGATCACTGAGGGCAAGGGGCTGCATATATGACAGACAGGATGTGGGAAAGTTGATTTTCATCAATCTGCTTCCATAAACAGAAAATATAATTTCAGAGATAATATTAATGATAATAGCATCAGTAGCATTTATATAGTGATTTAATTTGTGGAATGATTTAGAAATATCTTATTTGTTTCTCACAACTACCCTGTGAAACAAGTGCTCTTATTATGTCCATTTAGCACTTGAGGAAACTGAGGCAGTCAGAAGTTAAGTGATTTGCCCAAGATCATACAAGTAGTGAAGATTTGAGGCAGAATTTGAACTCAGGTCTTCCTGACTACAAATTCAGCACTCTATTCTTTCTGCCACTGCCTAGTAGCAGGTGATGACATTCAATGACTCTCCTTGGGGATGGGAGGGCATAAATTAGTGGCAGAAAGGCTAATGGAAGTTATATGACATGTTTTAGAAATCTCAGTTGTGGTTGCGCACATTCACTTTGTCTATTTGGAACATTATTGGTGTGTGTGTGTGTGTGTGCATGCGTGTGTGCATGCATGTGTGTCTGTGTGTGCATGTACATCCATGCCCATCTCGGATCACTCCATGGAGCTCTAGGATGTTGGTGAGGCCAGATCCATCAGGATTGCAATGAACAGTATCCAATCTCCAGGCTATTTTCTCTGGAGTTTTTGGCTCAACTGGGCTGGGTTGGAATCATGCTTTGGGCAATTTGCCATACTTGTAGGCAGATCCTTAATTTTTAAATATGGAAGTGGAGAACACTTCGAAACTATCAAACTGTTAAAAAAAAAAAAAGGCATTAGCCACTGAGCTGCCAATGGTTCTGATTTGGCTTTTCTTCCTCAATGATTTTAATATGCAGCCCTTGAGTATCTTTGACTTCCTCTCTCATGAGGATATTAATAATTTTACCAGGGAAAAAATATTCCTCAAGACCATCAAAAAGTGGGGATGACCTTGGAGAGTGAAGAGAACACAAAGGAGCCATTCAAACACCCACCAAACTCTTCCCTGACCTCTTCTCCCTAAGAAGGACTACCTCCTACAGTAGGGAAGCCAAGACACGAATCAGTCCATTGAGCTCCATGGTACAGTGTTTACAGGATGATGAAGCAGTGAAGAAACTGTACTATGCATGTATTCTAACATCAGCACTGGCCTATTGAAAGGAAGTAAGGTGCCTGTTGGGACCCAGACTCCAGAGAGTCCTTGGATTTCCACCTTGGGGACCTACTATCTTTGTGATCATGATCTGCGATCATGGTGGAGTCATGTGCCTTCTCTGAGACCCATATCTATAAAATGGGGATATAACTCCTGTAGTCATGGATGTAATGTGGTTTCTCAAACTTAATATGTTTTATAAATGTTCTTTTAAAAATGGAATAGAATTCTAAGGAATTTTCAAATGAAAGTAGATACTCATAGTCTTTCCAGGCCAAACAGGAACAAGCAGGTACCTCTGAGATTATTCTCTAGAATCTGGGGTGACTCCACTGGGGAAGCTTTAGTCCTGTGTCCTTACTCAAGTTAGTCTGAAGCCTGGATTACAGAATTTGCAAAGTTAACTCCAGCTAAACCGCTACCACCAACAACAATAATAGCAACAATGTTTCTTTAATCAATTAACAAGCATTTAGTCAATAATAGCTCTTTTTGTGATGGCAAAATATTGGAATTTGAGTCCATCAATTGGGAAATGGCTGAACAAACTGTGGTATATAAATGTAGTGAATACTATTGTGCTGTAAGAAATGGTGAGCAGACTGATTTTAGGAAGAAAAAAAAAAACCTGCAAAGATTGTATGAATTGTTGCAAAGTTAAATGAACGGAACCAGGAAAACATCATATCTACTTTCACCAACTTTGTGTGATGATCAACTAGGCATGTCTCAGCTCTCCTCAGCAACACACTGATGCAGGACAAGTACAAAGGACTCACAAAATGAAATACTATTCATAGCCAGATAAAGAAGTGATGGACTCAATGCAGGTTGAAACAGATATATTTTTAAAAATTTACTTTATTTTTCCTCCTTTGATCTGTTTCTTCTTTCACAACTATGACTTGCATTGCAATATAATTTACATGACAGCACTTGTATAACCCATGTCAACTTTTCTACCATTTTTAGAAGAAGGAAGGGGAGCGAGGAAGAATAACTTGGAACTCAAAATCTTGTAGAAATGAATGCTGAAAAATTTCTTATCATATAACTTGGGTGAAAATAAAATGCTACCCAAAACAAAACAACAACAAGTAAACAAACATTTAGTAAGTGTCTATGTTGTGCCTATGCTAGGCACCAAGAAGACAAAGTCAAAAGCCACTAATTTCTGTCACAAAAAAACTTAGATTCTTTTAGGTGAGTTATGTCTATATAGAGTCATATACAAGCCACATTTCAAGTAGTTTTGAGGAGGGAGACACTAGGAGCTGAGGGAATGATCTCCTGTATACAGAAGGTTGTGCATGGGCTGAGTTTGGAAGGAACCTCGAGATTCTAAGAGGCAGTCAGTTTTAGCCATTGTGATACACTTCTATCCCAAGAATCCTCAGGGGTCAAGAGCTGTTCTACAGTGGAATGGACTGTATCATGAAATTATAGATCCCCATCCTCTGAAGTCTTCCATCACACTGGAGGATTACTTAATAGGTGCACTTCAAAAGGTATCCTTGTCAATGGTGATCAGTGGCACTGATGTCATGTTTTCCCTTTTAGTTTGATGGAATGAGATAATTGACAAAGCACCAGGCACATTGTAGTTACTTTCTGAAGTATTATTATTTGGTTAATTGCATGATTCATAGAAGAATTCTTTATCTTTCTTTCTCTGGATAACATCCCATCATCTCAAACAATGTTTTTCATCCAATAGATCCATCCATTGACATGGACCCATTCTTTGCATGTCCCTGGAACAAAGTTTTTGTTTTAAATTGTTCAGTTTTTCAGTTGTGCCAACTCTTTGTAAACCCTAATGGGTTTTTCTTGGCAAAGATGCTGGAGTGGTTTGCCGTTGCTTTTCTAGTTCATTTTACAGGGGAGGAAATTAAGGTGTTAAGTGACTTTCCCAGGGTGAAAAAACTAAGTGTCTGAGGCCAGAATTGAACTCAGAAAGATGAGTCTTCCTGACCTCTGACCTGGTACTCTATCCGCTGCACCACCTAGCTGTCCCCAGTGGAGCAACGTGTCACCATCAATTTTTGCACCACGGACAGTTGACCTGGGAGTGATCTCCAAGATTATCCCTCTAAATTTTCCACACTGGGGCATAGCACCCATTTTCCAGCTCTGCTGATGTTTGTTGATATGGTTATCATCCACAGTATTACAACCCATTACATATCTCTACCAGGTGGAGCCATTATTCAATCTTGAATCACTGTCTATAACTGAGGATATGGAGGGAATGAAGAGCCTAGAAAGAGACCTACTAGAAACCTGAGTATATCTGTGAATTCATCAGCTTAGGGGAAATATCCATCAAGACAGAACATTCCCTAGCTCTGGCTTATTAGATAAGTCCTAATATGAGAGTGCAATGTGAGATTGGAATCCAGGTCATTCTGATATAAAGACCAGCTCTCTATCCATTAAGCAGAGTATCAGGCTTATTCTTTTTTAATTATCTTTTTATATTAGAAAATTATTACATCTCCAGTTACTAAGTTTGGAATATCCTTTTGGGACCAATGACAGAGAGGATGTTTTCTTTTAACCTCATTAAAAGGAAAAAAAAAGTAGAAAAGGAAAAAGTATTTTTTTTTTGGTCAGAAAGCAGTTTTCCTGTCTGGGTAATAAACTTGTATCTAAGAATGTAGTTGTTAGAAAGTGCTTTTATCTATTTAGAGCTTACGGAAACACTTAATGTGTAAGGCTACATTAAGGTAGAGTGAATTATGGAGTTGTTCCTCCGGAAGGGCCCGTCAGAGACATGTTTCTGCCAAATAAATTGCCAGCAATTCTTCGCATGACGGTGCATAGGAAAAGCACTTAAAGGAATCTGGAATTGGAGGATTCACTTCCCAAGTGTGTTGCAACATGTTGCCTGCAATCTGCTACCAAACGGGGGTGAGTCAGGAGGCAAAAATTCTGCTTTCTAGCTTAGAAGTGTTATTGTATAATACACAACACTCAGTCCCATCTAAGCAGTCAGTCTGACAAAAGAGACGTCCTTCCTTGGTGGCTGGTGGCGGTCACTTCTCTTGGCTTGTTACTGTCTCCATCGTGGGTGTTGTGCTTTGTTTAACTGTTAAAGCATTGGGTCACAACTGGTTGTTGTTTCCTTCAGTTGAGGAAAGAAGTATATTCCCTCCATTCCACCCGCTCTGGGAAATGGCTGGATGGGAGCAGTGAAGTCCCGCTTTATGTAAAAGTTCTGGGCTTGCATTCTGCCTTTACCAGGTACTTCCTTAGTGATTCTCTGGAGCTCAGATCACTTACATGTAAAAGGAGGTCAAAAGATGAGCTGGCCTCTGATGCCCGTCTCTCAGGCAACTAAATGAAGCAGTGCACAGAGCCTGGACCTGGGTCAGGAAATCTGGAGTTCAGATCCTGCCTCAGGTACTCACTAGCTGATTGACTATGGGTGAGTCACAGCATCTGTCTGCCTCAGTTTCCATAACTGTAAAATGGGGATGATGAATTTACTTTGCAGGGTCTTTGTGAGTATCAAATGGAATTCTATTTGTTAAGCACTTAGCACAGTGCCCAATGCATAGTAGTTGCTTAATAGATATGTCTCCTCTCCCCTTCCAAGGCCTGTTCAGCTTCAGATCCACTTTGCTAATTTTTTCTTCCTCTCTTTTCCTGACTTACCACATTCAGGGAGACTCACTGCATCTTGGAGGGGCCACTTTGGACAAATTGCTTCCTGATCTTGTCCCTTTCTTCTGAAAGAATTTGTGCCGGAAGTCTCTAAACCTTCCTTTCAGGTCCAACATCCCATAAGCCAACTTTGCAGAGCTGTACAGGGAGTGGCATTTCCTGAGCAGGTGTGTGCTCAAGTTTTATTCCCCCTTAATGGAGAATTTACTATACCAGTCAACATTTATTAAGTGCCTACTATGTGAGAGACACTCTGCTAAGACCTGGGGATACAAGAAAAAAAGACAAAACGCAGCCCCTGTCCTTAAGGAGCTTATAATCTAACAGGAGAGACAACATGCAAACAAATCCATGCAAAGAAAGCTATATAGAGAATAAATGGGAGAAAATAAACCAAGGGAATACACTGAAGCCATGAGGTGCTGGGCAAGGTGAGACTTTAGTTGGAACTTAAAGGAAGGCAGGAATGTCAGTAGCTGGGGCAGAGGAGGGAGAGCTTTCTAGATATGGGGGACAGCTAGAGCTGAGAGGTTGAGAGTCTTTTTTGTGGCACAGCCAGGAAGCCTGGATCTATCCATGAAAGATACAAGACTAAAAATGTCGCTAGGGGCTAGGTTATGAAGGCCTTTGAAGGCCAAAGAGAGCATTGTGTATTTCATCTGGAGGTAATAGGGAGCCACTGGAGCTTATTGACATGGTGACGCAGTCTCACCAGTGCTTTAGGAAAATCCTTTTAGTGGCTGAATGGAAGATGGACTAGAGAGGGAGAGACTCCAGGCTGTCTCACCAGTAGTTCTTGTAATAGTCCAGGCATGAAGGGAAGAGGGCCTGCACCAGGGCTGGGGCAGCATCAGTCAGTTTGTAGACCTTAAAGCACAATGCAAAATGAAATTCATTGAGTCCTTTAAGTCATCAACAAGCATTTAAGTGTCTACTATGTACCAACTATAATATTGAGTGTTAGGGATTCTAAGAAAAAAAGATAATCACTATCACCAGGAGCTTATGCTATATTTTAAGAATAACAAATGCACATTAAGTATAAAGGGGAAGCATGCCAATGGCCTGAGGGAAATGACAGATATTACATCTCATCACTCCTCTAGGTGGAGTACAAGAGAGAGGCCATCAGGGAAGGTACTGGGAAGATCAATGGGACAAGTTCAAGGTTTGGTGGAAAGAAAGAGAATTGTACAGAATAGTTCATTTGGCTAATGTTCCCTCCCCCCCTCCATTTGGGCCTCCTCACCCATTCACCTTTGTCTTACTGACTGGTAATTTGGACACTTTCATCAATGTGATGCAAAATATATAGATTATTAAGCCATGAGAAGTTTGTGTAGATATACACACATATGCATATGTACAAATAGAGATCATATGCACATAGACATAAATACACATGTGTGTATGTATGTAGGTGTGTGTATATCTATATCTATCTATATGCATGTTTAATCACTATTTCACAAACACAAATACATATTGAGATTTCTATTCCCCAATACTAATTCTTCATGGCATATTTCAAATTGGACATCCCAGAAAGATGTGGGCAGAAACCTTACCAATAGTGGAGCCAAAATTAAAAAAAAAGGGGGCCATTGACACTTTTTTCCCCCTAATTAATAGAAGGAAACAGAAGGGAATTCAGAAATTATCCCTGGCGATCTGGACAACTTGGAAAGTAACATCTCTAATTTATTATATATATATTTTTTAAAAGCAAGTGGTATGAAAATTAGATGTGTGGGTTAATATCAAGTTTTTATAATCTATATATCTGAAAATATTTAGTTTTTCAATGTTTAAGTACAGAATGAAAATGAAAGAAACCTTAATTGAAAATATATTGACTCCTACAAATAGAGATTATTTCTTTGTACTTGTATCTTTAGAGCCTGTCTTGGCACATGGCAGATTAATATTAATTGACCTGATTACATGCTTGATCAATTATATGCATACATGTTGTCTCCTCTGCTACTAAGCCTTTTGAGGGAAAAGACTGGATTCCCATTATGTTAACATAGTCTCTGGATCACTGTGGATACCCAACAAATGCTTGTTGTTTTGAACTGAACTCTGATGGAGTCCTTTTCTTCTCCATTGGAAAGAAGCTTTGGATTTCATGGCGCCTGTACACTTTCATTTTCAAACATTCAGCATCATCTTGTGTCTCATCTTCTTTGGGGGACAAGAGGGCTTTGATCTTAACTTTGCCCCATCTGTTTAGTTAGAAAATACCATTCTTGTCTATATTTTAGACCCAGCTACAGAATAGTCTGAAATGCATAAACATTGCTATAAAAATATACAATCGACATCTCTAGAAATGCCAGCTCTTACTGCCCCTCATTTATATTCTGAAAATACAAGGAAGCAAGAAGCAGACTCCCTTTCCATTTTCCTGCCTCTTATTACATGGGACAATTGTGCTAAATCAACATGTACTTTCCAAATGAGGGTCTAAGAAGCCAAATTGATGTTTGGGCGGGAGATTTTCTAGGGGGAAAAAGCACATTGTTTTGATTTAGTCAGAATATCGCTAAGTTCCATTTTCCAATTGACTAGAGAAATGCTGTAATACCTTGTACAAACATGAGTGGTAACCTTCTAACCTCCCTTCTTCTGAGGCACAGAATGAAACTATTTTTCATCTTTAACAAACTGCAGAAACATATGCACACCAAATACTTTTCTTGCTCATTCTATGGACACAGTGTACATAAGCAGTAGAAATAAGGATGGCATCCTCTCAGAAAACACTCGTCAATTTGCAAAGGTAAAAAGATCGGAATTAAAACCAGTAAAAATCCCATTAGCTGTTCTGAAGGTTGATTTACTAAATCTTTTGCTCCATAAAAATCCTTAAGAAATGGTGTGGTCTGGTAGTGGAAAGACTGTTGGATTTCAAGTCAGAGGAACTTGTGTAACCTTAAACCAGTTAGGACACCTCTTTGAGCCTCAGCTTCAGCACCTGGAAAACGAGTCGAGTGTGAAGACAGTGCATTAGATGATTTCTCAGGTCCCTTGAACCCCAATCTGTGACCCTTGGATGATGTTTATCAAACCTTGAAAGATGTGATGCATTAAACATGTTGGATAAAGTACAGTTGTCAAGGAGTACTCAATGATACTGTTATATTTAGAGACCTCATTGCTTCTGTACCAGGGATGACAAAACAGGACAGAAGGGTCTCAAAGTGACACAATTTGGGGACTAGTCCCTATAATCCAATAAATATTTAGTAGGCACCTATGTTTTTCAAGCACTGGAAATACAGAAACAAAAAGAAAAAAAAAGATTCAATGTTTCTGCCCAGGAAGAGCTCACTCTCCTGATTGGATACATTATGGAGATGGATAAATAAATACCAGGCATCATGGAGGGGAGGCATTAACAAATAAGGCCAGGCATAAGGAAAAAGAAGGTCACACTTAGGCTGAGCCTCAAAGACAGAGGAGGATTCTAAGAACTAGAGATGATACAAGCATGCTGTCTGAGGAGGGGGGTGAGATAGAAGAGTGTGGGGAACAGCTACTTCAAAAGTATAAAGGACAACAGTGTGAAATAGATCTGGAGAGGTGGTTTGGAGCCAGATCGGGATGACTGTTAAATATTATAATAATATATTTATTTAGGGGATTGACATTGGAAAGTCTATGCCTTATAAAGATTATCTTAGCAGCTCTGAGAGGGATGGTTTGGAGAAGGAAGAAACTGAAAGAGAGAAGATCAAGTAAGAGGGTGTTACAGTAACCCCAAAACAAGGTGATAAGGTGCTTAGCTAGAGTAGTGACTGTCGGATAAGGGGGAAGGGAAGTCACTGAGGAGTTGGAGAGGAAGAATGGGTGCTATTTGACTACTGAGCATCACGAGGGAGAGGGATTATTAAAGCAGATAGTTAAACTCTGAGCTAAGTAACAAAAGGGGGCATCAATTTATATCTTAAAGAGCCTGATATCACAGTCAAGAGAGAGACTGCACTAGGTACTGAACATTCTTAGAAAGGAGGAAAAAAAGACATTGGGGCAATAGTTTATGATAAACATATCGCACGTATGTGCTGCTATAGACGGATGGAGGGAACATCAGAGGAAATGAAGTTATTTGCTCTTGGCAGTTAGGGATTATTTCATTCTTTCTATGTTTCTTTCCACTGTCATGAATATAGTAGATGCATTAAAAACAAAACAAAGCTTGAATAATTGAATGAAGAGTGATAAGAGTAGGAAGAGTTTTGGAAGCGAAGATAGGGACAAAGGCGTAGCTCACTCCTCATCCTGGCCCACTGTGTTAGTGAGTGTAGAGGAACAAGAGAGCATCAATCTGCTTTACACAAGTTGGCTATGGCCTGGGATTTGGGGTCTTCCATAGTCATGCTTCCATTACCTGAAGAAGATAGAAAGACAGGATGAATGTGGCCTGAAGAGCTCAGATGAAGGGAAGCTTTTGAACAGTGGAGCAAGATTTTGAAGACAAGGGTATTGACGGGGAGGGGGGGAGGGCAGGGCCAAGGTGAATAGGTCTAGAAACAAGAAGAAAGGGAACAGGGGAAAAGCAGGTTGTCCTCAGCAGAAAATGAGAAATCTAAATGTGAGAGTTCCACGTATTAGACCATTGGTCCAAAGGTTTATGTAGAAGGCTCAAACACTCTCCTTGAGAAGGTGAACAAATAAATGTGTGCTATTGGCTTTCCTATGTGTGTGGAGGCAATAGGATGGATTATTTCCAGGGCCTCTTGGTCATCTCATCTCATTGGGTTCATGGCAAGTGTAAACAAGCAGCTCACCTTGGAGATAATGGCAATTCATGTACCAGTATCAGTTACAGATGACGGAATGGAGAAATGTTAGGATGCCTTGCCAAAGTCTTGCAAACCAAAGCATCAAGTACCTTGGCAACTGGCAAACTCCAAAGCAAGTTAGATAGAGGGGAGGAGGATTAAAGTAATAAGGGAACTATGATTTGGGATTTATAAAGGTTGGTGGACAAGAAGTACAAGTTCTTAATTTCCCAAGAAGTCTCACAGATGTAGAGTTGGGAGAAACTGCCAAGGTCAGCTAGTCCAGGGATTCTTAACCTGGTGTCTGTGAACTTTTTTTCTTTTGGTATTTGGATAAATACTTCATTACAATTGACTTCACTTGTGATTTCCTATATTTAATTTTATGTATTTAAAATACTAATTCTGAAAAGGGAGTCCATAGTTTGAGACCCCTTTGAATTGCTAAAATGTCTCTCATGCTCACACATGATTAAAAAAAACTCTCTTCTACTTCAATCTATTTATTTTATGGGTGAGGAAACTGAGGTCGAGGGAGGTTGGTACATAAAGGAGTGTCAGAGTCAATATTTGATTGCACATACTCTCACATTAGTGTCAATGCTCTTTGTTTCTGTATATAATAAATAATGAAGAAAATTAGATACATATGACAAATGATGGAATCATCACAAAAATAAAATTGCCAGTTAGAAAATGATTAAATGCTGATGTGGGTGTCACCTCCAGATCAGTTGTTAGTAGGAAGTCCTACCATCTACTGGTTAGAACAAAGTTTCCAAAAAGGACACCAAATTAGAAGAAAGCATTAGGGTGCCTTACCTATTCTAAAGACAAACCTATGTACAATTACAACACTTCCAGCTCAGCATATTTCAACATGTTGTTGGATCTGGAAAGTGGAGATCCAAGATCAGAGTGAAGAAGACATTGATCTCAATGATCAATATCTCAGAGAGAACATTTGCTGAGGAAAAGAGTGTTCACACGGCATTGGGCAAGGGGGGGGGGGCGGAAGAGACAATATCAAAGACATGCAGAATTCAATCTCTTTACAAAGCAAAGAGATTGGTTTGGCAATGGGGACATCACATTAGAGCTTCATTTGCTAAACACATGGTAGCATTTGGAGTGACACCTCCTGAATTAGTGAAGAACAATGGAAGAATCCCCATAGGCTGAAGAAGAACTAGACAGAAATATGAGGCTTACACTGGTCATGGATGATTATGGATGTGCGAGCTTACACAAAAGCTCAGGTGGCCATATATGGATGAGCTAAAAAGTTACTAACACCCGTGTGTGACCTGTGATGTTTCTAGAAATGGCGTGACCTTTGATTGGGAATTTGTGTGTTTGCTTTGTTCGTTGGTGCATCTTTGCTTTTCTTCTTCTTATTCAGCATTTAACATATTTCAAGCGAATGTTTGAAGCCAGTATTTTCCACAGTATTATGAGAAATAGAGGTAGACTAGAGTCTGTCCACACAAGATAAGGTCGCATTTTCCAATAATATCTTCCTAAAAATTGAGCTAGGGAGTTCACAATTCTTCCATTGGAGGTCAAATAGCACAATGATTAGAGTTAGAACCTGGGTTCTAGTCTCTCTTCTGACATGTAGGTGCCACTTGACTCACCTCTTAGTGACTTTCTAGGACTCTCAGATTCAGAAAAGATGTCTTTGTCGGCTGAAGGAGAATCTTTCTCCTTGCCTTCTCTATACCAGAGAAATTGCAGGGCCTACCCCGACCTCAGATTGATACTAGATGTGTGTGTGTGTGTGTATGCATGTGTGTGTATGTGACTGAGTTTCTATGTGGACATGTATATGTGTGTGCATACATGTACATCTGTACAAGTGTGTGACAAACAAGGCTTCTAGTATTTCAACTTTGGCATTTACCTGAGGAGAATACAGGAGGAAGAAATGACTATCTAATCAGGGAATTTTAGACTTTAAGAGCAGGAAAGGGAGGCAAGTTTGGATTATATCTGTCTTATTTCTTGTAGTAGCTGGTGCTTCAGATTCCTCGGTTAAGTGATAGATGGCTGAAGTTAGTCAGTATTAGTGCTCAGCACCAGAAAGGCTGGCAAGTCTTCAGGGAAAAACAAAGGAAGGCTGCAAGCAGGAATTAAATATCTACTATGTGCCAGGAACTGTGCTAGATGTTTTACAAATATTATCTTATTTGATCCTCACAACAACCTGCAGAGGGAAGAACTGTTATTACCTGCATTTTGCATATAAGAAAAACAAGGAAAATGAGGTTGATGCTTTGCCTAGGATCACACAGCAAGTAAGTGTCTGAGGCAGGATTTGAATTGGGGTCTTCCTGACACTAGGTCCCACACCACCTAGGTCCCTCTTTGTACTGAGGATGGGGCTCTGGGTGGGCACAGCCTTGCAGGGACTTTGGGGAAGTCAAGAAGACTATTATGTGAGTTAGAAGCATCAGATAGAAAGAGATGCCAGCATAGTCTAATTTTGATCTAGGTCAATTAAGCAATGTAGCTTTATTAGGTGCCAACTGTATACCAGGGTCCAGGGATACAAAGACAACTGAAACAATCCATCTTCTTCTTTTTTATTTTTTTAATGCTTTATTAACTTCTGATTTACATCATTTGTTTCCACTAAATTTTGAGTTACAAATTTTCTCCCCATTTTCCGCTACCCACTGCCCTAAAATAGCAGTCCCACAGGATATCTCCTCCTCCAATCTGCTCTCTCCTATATTTTCTGCTATACCCTTTTTGACTTTTCCAGTGGATCTCTATGCCCCAGTGCCTGTATATCTTATGTCCCAATTACATGTAAAATAATATTAATAGTATATATATATATTTGAATATTTGATTTTAAAACTTTGAATTCCAGATTCATTCCCTTCCTCCCTTGTCACCCACCCTTACTGGGAAGATAAGCAATTCAGTATAGGTTGTACATGTGTGGCTAATGCAAAACAATAACATAGCAGATATATTGTAAAAGACTTACTATATTTCCCTCCCTCCTATCCCAGCTCCCATTTGTTCTGTTCTCTACTTTGATCCCGTCCCTTTTCAAGAGTGGGTGCTTCCAACTTCCCTCCCCCTAGCCTGCCCTCCCTTCCATCATCCCCCCTCTCATCACCTCCCCCCCCACTCTCCTGGAGGGTGAGATACCTTATTTAGTGTGCATTTCATTCCCTCCTCAAGCCAAATTCAATGGGAATAAAGTTGACACATTCCCTTTTGCTTTCCTATTCTTCCCCTCCACTGTAACCATTTTCCCTTGCCTCTTCTATATGAGATAGTTTACCCCATTCTGTCTCTCCCCATCTCCTCTCATTATATTCCTCTCTCACCTCTTAATTTCACCTTTTAAGTATCATCCCTTCCTGTTAAATTGGTCCTGTGCCCTCTATCTATGTATATCTGTAAACATATATACACACATTCACATATGTATTCATATGCCCATATACCCTCATATATAGACACACACACACACACACACACACACACACACACACACACACACATATATATATATATATATATATATTTCTAATCTCTTCAACTACTGAGAAAAGTTTCATAAGTTACAATTATTGTTTTTCCATGTAGGAATGTTAATAGTTCAATTTTGATAAGTTCCTTATGATTTCTTTTCCCTGTTTACCTTCTCATGCTTCCCTTGCTTCTTGTATCTGAATGTCAAATTTTCTATTCAACTCTGTTTTTTTCAGCAAGAATGCTTGAAAGTCCTCTATTCCACTGAATGACCATATTTTCCCCTGAAACATGATACTCAGTTTTGCTGGGTAGGTGACTCTTGGTTTTAATCCTAGCTCCTTTGACCTCCTGAATATCATATTACAAGCCCTTAGATCCCCCAGTGTAGAAGCTGCCAGATCCTGGGTTATCCTGATTGTATTTCCACAATATTCAAATTGTTTCTTGCTGGCTGCTTGTAATATTCTCTCCTTAATCTGGTAATTCTGGAACCTGGCTATAATATTCCTAGGAGTTTACTTTTTGTGATCTTTTCCAGGAGGTGATCGGTGGATTCTTTCAATCTCTATTTTGCCGTCCGGTTCTAAAACATCAGGGCAGTTTTCTTTGAGAACTTCCTGGACAATGATTTCTATATTCTTACTTTGATCATGGCTTTCAGGAAGTCCAATAATTTTTAAATTATCTCTCCTGGGTCTATTTTCCAGGTCAGTGTTTTTTCCCATGAGATTTTTCACATTGCCTTCTATTCTTTCATTTGTTTGGATCTGTTTAACAGCATCTTGATTTCTCATAAAGTCATTAGCTTCCATTTGCTCCAATCTAATTCTGAAGCAATGATTCTCCTTAGTGCATGTTTGAGATTCTTTTTCCATCTGGAAAATTCGGCTTTTTAAGGCATTCTTCTCCTCTTTGCCTTTTTGAGCCTCTTTTGACATTTGAGTCTGTGTGTTTTTTAAGGTATTATTTTCCTCAGTCAGGCTGTTGACTCTCATTTCATAATTTTCTTTCATTGTTCTTATTTCTCTTACCGATTTTTCCTCCACTTCTCTTATCTGCTTCTTAAGGTCCTCTACGGTCTGTAACCAGCTCGTATTTTCCTTTGAAGCTTTTGGTGCAGGAGTTCTGACTTCACAGTTTTCCTCCTGTTCCATGCCTTTCTCCTTCTTGTCCCCAAAATAGGAGTGTAATGTTGGAATCTTCTCTCCGCTTTGTTTCCTTTTTTTGGTCATGTTGTCTCTCAGTCACTTGACACCTGGGCTTTTTGCCACAGTAGGGCTCTGCCACCAAACAGGGGAGCTTTCGTTCCAAATGCTGGGGTTTTCTCAGCTGCCGGAGGTATTAGATGGGTTCCCTTTCTGAGGTCTCCACACGCTCTGGCAAGCTGGACACACACCCTAGGACCTCCACCCTAGACTGCAATCCAGATCCAAGAAGGTTAAAGCAAGAGCGATTACCCCTCAGACTGGTGCTTGTTCCCCCTACACTCTTCAGGCAAGGAGCTGAAGCTTCCACGTGATCCTGGCTTGCTGTGCCGGTGTCTCAGTGGCTTCTCACCCTGGGGGTAAAAGCCACACACTCCCAGTTACTGGGTCCCCAAGTCCAGATTGCACTGGCCTCCCACTTTATCCTTTGCATCTGTGTGTTGATAAATCTGGAAACTGCCACTGCTGCTGCTGATCTGGAGTCCCTCTGGCTGGTGGCTGGTCAGGCCAACCCTGGGGCTAAAGCCTTGTCGTGGGGCTGGGCTTGGCTCCCAGAGCGCTGCACTGGCTGATTCCTGCTGGCTTGCCATACTGTCCTCAGCGGAAAGTTAGCTTCTCTGTGAAATTTTGTGGGTTCTGCAGCTCCAAAGTTTGTTTAGAGTCCCCTTTTTACATGGATTGGGGAAGGTGGAAGCCGGAGCCGCGGGAAGGTCGTGCTTCTACTCCGCCATCTTGCCTCCGCCCCCCAACAATCCATTGTCTTAAGAAGGTGATAGTCTAAGGAGGGAGACAACGTACATGTCTATATTAATGTGCTGCCTCAAGGCATCTCGGGGTGGGGGGGGATGGACAAAGTGCTGGACTGGACCTCAGGAAGTTCTGATCTCAGACGTTGTGCTGAGAGACCCTGGGTAAGTCACAGCACATTTGTTTCCTGTAGTTTCCTCACTTGAAGTCATGATAGCTCTGTTCTCATAGAGTTTGGTGAGGATCAGATAAAATTATATACATGAAGTGTCATGGAAACCATGGTAATTATAATCATTATCATTACCTATAAGAGGCACAACACAGAACATGCACAAAGAATTGAGGTCCAGGAGTAGAGAGAAGTCCTTGTCTGGCTCAGAGTGAAAGACTGTGATGCCTGTGCTTACTTCTCCATGTGGAGAGTGGGGGTTTGATTCTGGAAGAGTGAAGCATCTAAAGAGAAAAGAAGGCGTTGTTGTGAACCCAAATTACAGTGGAAGGGTTCCGCAAAGATGCTCAATGTGCCCGGGCTCACGTAGTGGTGCAGCCACACACAGGGTGAAACTTTAGGATGCCGTAATAAGCTGGCATTCAGGAAAACCAGGGTTCAGGTCTCACCTCTGACACTTGGGAACGAAGGGGTGAGGAGGACGCTGCTTCACTCATCGGTGTGTCAGCTTCCCTGTGTGTAAAGGCCCCTGCAGTGACCTCGTCACGGGCCTATTGTGAGTGCCCCAGGACGTCACTGAAGGGAAGGGCTTCAGGACCCACACACAGGCCCATATGCACACAAGGTGATGCTCAGGATGGCTTTTGCTTTTCCCTCATATTCATGTTAATATATCCCTGCCCATCCTTTATCTAGCAAGCGGTGCTCTAGAACATTTCACAGGGGAAGAAAAAGAGCTCTTAGGTAAAAGGAATAGAGATTCTCCCCCCTCCCCCATCTCATCTCCCACCCCCTTCTCCCCTATCTATGAGAGAGAGGGAGAGAGAGAGAGA
>NW_027185872.1:2737549-2756727 GCF_028583685.1 Petaurus breviceps papuanus
AGAGAGAGAGAGAGAGAGAGAGAGAGAGAGACAGAGAGAGAGAGAGAGAGAGAGAGAGAGAGAGACAGAGAGAGAGAGAGAGAGAGAGAGAGAGAGAGAGAGAGAGAGAGAGAGAGAGAGAGAGAGAGCGAGAGAGAGAGAGAGAGAGAGAGAGAGAGAGAGAGAGAGAGAGAGAGAGCGAGAGAGAGAGAGAGAGAGAGAGAGAGAGAGAGAGAGAGAGAGAGAGAGAGAGAGAGAGAGAGAGAGAGAGAGAGAGAGAGAGAGAGAGAGAGAGAGATACCTTTATTACCGAATATAGTCAAGCATCACAAATTCCTGCATTTGTCATGGTCAAAAATGCATCTCTTATTCTGTCTTTTGCACCATCATCTCTGTGTCATGAGTCAGGCAACATTCTTTGTCAGTCCTTTGAAATCATGGTTGGTCTCTTAGTTGATGAGAATAATTAAGTCTTTTCAAAATTGTACATTTTCTTATAATGATATCAGAGTACAAATTGTTCCCTTTCTTCTATTCACTTCACTCTGCATCAGTTCATACGTGGCTTTTCAATTCTCTGAAATCATCTATTTCTTCGTTTCTTACAGTGCCATATTATTTCCTCACACTCATGTGCCACAATTTGTTTAATCATTCCCTAATTTATGGATACCCCCCTCACCATCGTTTTCAGTTTTGTTTTGTTTTGTTTTGTTTTTGCCATTTTATCTTCTATGATTTTCTCTTTTTCTCTCTCCCTTGATTAGTCATGAACTCCTCCCATCTCCAGAGATCTGATGGACAATTTCTTCATTGTTTCTCTAAAATTAGGGACTTTTGAATTGTCTAAAATATGTTTATGACGTGACCTTTTATATCTGGGCCAACTATCAATTCAGAGCTCATCTTGGTCTTATACGTGTACTGTTGCTCTAAGGTGAGATATTTGTGTAAAATGCTTTGTGATCTCTAAAGCTCTGGACTTCTTCACCATGCCCCCTCCACTCCATATAAAATCTTTCCTTAAGTCCTTACTCCATCCTTAGTAATATTCCCTTCCCCCCAACCAGCTTTTCCTTTTAAATATGGTCTTCCCTCACTAGAATGTAAACTCCCCCAGGGCAGCGTCTCTTTCTTTTGCTTGTATTTATAGCCTCTGAGCTCAGTAGAGTGGCTGGCAGGTAGTAAACACTTAATAAATGATCATTGGTTCAATTTGACTGAAGTGATGAATCCATGGCACTTCTTCATGTTCAGACATCATTTATCATAACTCATTTTCTTTGCAATTTCTATCCCTTCGGAAAGGATACAAATTTTTTTTTTTCCTCAAAGAGAATTGAAAGGTTCTCAAAATGTTGTCAACATTTTTCAGAATTCCCTAGGTTTGTCTGAAACTCTAGATTTTAAGGGTTGTGAACATTAGGAATTTTGAGTTAAAATCTCCTCTTCATGAGTTTGTCTTGTAAGGCTAGCAAAGCTCGTGGTGGAATTTGGAAGGGGCCATGACTGGTAAAATTTCTTGGCCATCCAGTAATTCCAAGAAAACAATATTTTGATGACTCCAGGGTAAATGAATCAGAAACATATGGATTAAATTACCTCCAAAATGCATAAGAGCTTAGAAATTAAGAGGAGGGGGAGTGTTTGGCAGATGGTCAAATCCTTTTGGGCATTGCCAAACTGAGAAAATTGTAAAAGGGAACAGAAGGATGTGCCCATCTGCAAACAGAAACTGAGAGAATGGGAATCTGAGCTGAGCAGAGCATAGGTCTACATTCACCACTCTTGGAGAAAATGCATCCAGAGGATGCATTGTTCTTGTCTTTGAAAGGTAAATAACAGGTTAAGCAAATCTCAGAATACACTGCTGTCAGAAAGTCCTCCCTCTCATTAACACAACAGGTACAAAGTAGCATTAAAGACAGTATTGAAGTACAATCTCCCACCTCCATACCTTGCACAGGCTGTCCCCCATGTCTAAAATGGTTTCTTTCCTCACCTCTACCACGTAGAATTCTCAACTTCCTTCAAAGTTGAGCTCAAATGCCACCTAGTCAAGATCTCTTCCTACCCCTGCTGGACCCCTTCCCATCTGTGAAATTATTTTGTATTTCTATTTTTAAAATATTCATTCCTATATTTTATATGTGTTCCCCAAGTAAAATATAAATTCCCCTGAGGGCAAGAACGAGCTTGTTTCATCAGCACTTATAGATGCTTATTTAAGGCTTATTGAAATGAGTTTTTGAATAAATGATCACTATTGCAGGGGAAGCCACAGGTCTTGGGAGAAGAGTAGAATGGGAATGACTCTGCTAATATGGCTGCCCATTTTGGTACAGTGCTATTTGTGATATGTAGGATAATAGCATGCAAGTTATTCAAAGAAAGAGCCAGCTTTACGTTTTTTCTTCATGTCCCCAGTACTAAAAACAATCCATTGAATACACTAGGCATTTAATTAATATTCATTAAATGGAATTACATGAAATTGGGGCATTGTTTCTGTGACTGCTGATTACAGAGCTCATAAACTCAAGGTATTTTGCTGTATATTTTTAAGATTGGCCACTACATAATTTTATCATATAATATCAAAGAAAAAAACATAAACAAAGTGCCTAACATATAACAGAGTAAAGTACATAACATCAAATTAAAGTGAAGACCATGGGATTGTCCTAGATGAAACCTGTCCCATTTAGGAGGCTGCACATCTTTTCCTTCATAGTCACCCTGAAGATAAACTATGTCCCAGCCAGGTTTTTGAGGGCTCTTTATGGATTCACCAAGGTTTGCTTGTCTGAGATAAAGCAATTAGAATGAATATCATCTAATATGTTTACAATCAAATTGCCATTCTAATTTTGTTCCCAAAGCACAATGACAGTATATGAGTTTCAAAATGATGTCATTATTGTAATTACAATGTTGCTATAATTAGCTGAATCTGCAAGGTCTAGAAGGAAACATACTTTTATACAAATGTTAAACATGACGTTTTCCTTCTCAGAGATACAGAACCCCTGTATCTCTGATGTATCAAATCAAAACCCCTTCTTACTCAATGAGGGCCATTTTAACTTCTCTTTGCCCTAAGGAAATCAAGGAAGCATTATCATTGTCCATGTTAGGTGTCCTAATTCTTTGTTTGGATTAAGAAGATCTGGTATCCTTTGCCTCAGTGGCCATCTAGTTCCACTTAAACATGAAAGCCTTCCAAATTGATGGGTTTGACTATTATTTCTATGCCAATACTTTCCTGATGGATTTGACCATAAAACACTAATTTTTTTTTTTTTTGTGGAGGGGTGGGGGTCATGGAGGGTGGAGTAGAATTAACATGTATTCATATAATGCTGTAACTCATAAATACCAAAAAGACCTTAATATTTTTTTTAATGACTAAGAGGAAGATAAATGTCAGAGACAAGCAACTTGAATTCCCTGGGAAAATTATATTTCTCAATGATACAAAGATGAATTCTGCAAAAGAATTTAATGTTATATATTTTGTTTGTCATGACCAAAAATCCATCACCCATAAATCCTGCCCCCTTCCTGTGGCTGCCCATTACCCCTAGGGTAAAGTAAGAGTTAAATTAGGTGACATTCCTATGGGAGAGACTATGAAGGGCTTGGAATGTCACCTTCAGTGATGCATTTTTAAGCTATAGGCAATGAACAACCCCTGGACAGTTTAGAAATGGTGGGGGGGGGGGGGGGGAGGTAGAATTAATATTTAAAAGCTAATAGTCAAATCCATAAAGTAACAAGGATGGGGGAAGGGAATAAACCTGGAGACAGGGAGACCATAATTTTTTTGTTTTAAAGCTGGTTATAGAGATCATTATTGCCTTTTTTTATTTGTTTGCTTTTTGGAAGGGGAAGGCAGAGCATTTGGGGTTAAGTAACTTGCCCAAGGTTGCACAACTAGTATGAGATAAGCTTCTGAGGCCAGATTTAAATTCAGGTCCTCCTTATTCCAGGGTCCCTGCTATATTCATTATTTCCTTTTTTGTTTTTTTGCTTGCAAATGTTTTTATTTCAATGTAATTTTTGAGGATGGTAGGTTTTAGACCTTATTGAAGGCAGCAACATCCATGGATTGCACATAATCTTCAAAGGCAATCTGTTCCTCTAGAATATTTGTACCAACTTTATCATCTTCAACCACACATTGTATCTGAAGCTTCTTGATGCCATATCCTACTGGAGCTAGTTTAGAAGATCCCCAGCCCAAGCATCTGCCTGAATGCTTCTGACACATTCCTCCACTTTTGCCATATCTGTCTCAGCATCCCAAGGGATTCCATCCAGTAGGATGGAAGACTTGGCAACAGTTGCAGGTTTTTGTGATTTCTTTATTCACACAGGGCAAGGCATTCTTCTCTTAGCTTCTCTGTGTCTTCCCTTTCCTCCTCCTCAGACACAAAGAGATCAATGCCATCATCATCTCTTGTAGTTCCACTTCCGGTGCTCTTTCACATCAGCAGGTCCATACAAAGCCTTCTTTCTTCCTGGCAAGCTTGCTTTTTGCTTCTCATAGGACTTAATGTGGTTCTACCAGTGGAGAGCATGGTACTGTCGGCGGGTGGAGGGCCCAAGGCGGCTTCAAATATTCCTACGTCAGCCTGGCATGGAGCTGTTGTCCTCCAGGAAGGCGTTGAGGTGCTGCAGACCCGCGGGTGTCTTGAGATCTCCGAAGCCCATGATGGTGGTGGGAGGAAGAGGAGAAAGCAGCGGCGATGGAGGAACTGAGTTCGGGGGAGGAGAACAGCGCAGCTTGAGAACACACTACCGCCGGCCACCGACTGAAAAAAAGAAAAGCGATTATTGACTTTAAAAAATAAATTAATAAAACACAATCATAAAATATTAGGTCTACAAGCGATCTGAAGAAATTGTTTGTTTGAGTCCCATTCTGGGTCATTAAAGCAACTTCTATATTTATCCCTCTTGCTACTTTAACCTGTACTCCTAACCTCTTCTAATTCTCTCCCATTTTCCTCCTCTATGAGGACCCCACCCATAATCATTTTTTAATTTTTTTTTAAATTAATTTGTTTGTTTACTTTTAGTTTACAGGAGTCAATTAAACAATTCCTTGAGTTTCAAATTTCGTTCCCCTCCCTCCCCACCCCCCCAAGGAGCATTCAGTCAAGTATAGGATATGTAAATACTTTCACATTAGACATTAGTCAGGTTATAAAGACGGATTGTATGAGAAGGAATGAAAAATGGTAAAGAGGTCATAAAACCAGACAAGAAAAGGACAAATATCAGGTATTTGGCTTCCATCTGGATATAAACCCAGTTCTTTCTAGTTCTTTCTCTGGATGCACACATTTCTCTCCATCATGAGTCTTTTGGGATTGACTTATATCACTGCATTGCTGAGAACAGTCCAGTCTATCAAAGCTGGTCATCACACATAGGTTGTGTCTGTAATTGCATACAAATTTCTCCTGGTTCTACTCTTCTCACTCAGCATCAGTTTGTATAAGCCTCTCCAGGTAAATATGAAGACCGTCTGCTCCTCCTTTCTTATAGCACAATAGTATTCCATAACATGCATATACCATAACTTGTTCAGCCATTCCCCAATTGATGGGCACCCCCTTAGTTTCCAATTCTTTGCCACCACAAAAAGAACTGCTATAAACATTTTTGTACATATGAGTCTTCCACTTCTATGATCTCTTTGGGATATAACCCTAGGAGTGGTATTGCTGGGTCAAAAGATATGAAAATATTTATAGCCCTTTGGGCATAATTCCAGATTGCTCTCCAGAAAGGCTGCATCAGTTCACAACTATACCAGCAATGCATTAGTGCTCTAATTTGCCCACATCCTCTCCAGCATTTATCATTTTCCTGTTTTATCATCTTAGCCAATCTGACTGGTGAGATGTGGTACCTCAGAGCTGTTTTGATGTGCATTTCTCTAATCAATACTGATTTAGAGCATTTCTTCATGTGCTTATAGATATCTCTAATTTTTTTCTCTGAAAATTGCCTGTTCATGTCCTTTGACCATTTATCAATTGGGGAATGACTTGTATTCTTATAAATTTGACTCAATTCTCTGTATATTTTAGAAGTGAGTCTTTTATCAGAGACATAGGTTGTAAAGATTCTTTCCCAATTTCCCACCTCCCTCTTTATCTTGGTTACATTGGCTTTGTTTGTACAGAAGCTTTACAATTTCATGTAGTCAAAATTATCCATTTTACATTTTATAATGTTCTCTAATTCTTGTTAGTCATAAAGTCTTTCCCTCTCCACAAATCTGAAAGGTAAACTATTCCTTGTTTTCAGAGACTGCTTACAGTATCAACCTTTATACCTAGATCATGCACCCATTTAGACTTGATTTTGGTATACGGTGTTAGATAATGGTCTATGCCCAGTTTCTGCCATACTATATTCCAGTTTTCCCAGCAGTTTTTGTCAAATAGTGAGTTCTCATCCCAAAAACCAGGGTCTTGGGGTTTATCAAACAATAGTTTCCTATAGTCATTTACTTCTGAATCTCGTGTGCCTATTCTATTCCATTGATCCACTCCTCTATTCCTCAGCCAGTACCAAGTAATTTTGATTACTGCTGCTTTATAATACAGATTGAAAACTGGTATAGCTAGTCCACCTTCCCTAGCATTTCTGTCCATTGATTCCCTTGATATTCTGAACCATTTATTCTTCCAAATCAATTTTGTTACTATTTTTTTCCTAGCTCTATAAAGTAGTGTTTTGGTGAATTAATTGGTATGGCACTAAATATATAATTTAATTTAGGTAAATTTTTCATTTTTATTATATTAGCTAGACCCAGCCATGAGCAATTGATATTTTTCCAATTAGTTAGATCTGACATTATTTATGTGAAAAGTGTTTTGTAGTTGTGGTCATATAGGTACTGGGTTTGTTTTGGCAGGTAGACTCCCAAATATTTTATAATGTCTACAGTAACTTTAAATGGGATTTCTCTTTCTGTCTCTTGTGGTTGAATTTCATTGGAAATATATTGGAATGCTGAGGATTTATGTGGGTTTATTTTATATCCTGCAACTTTGCCAAATTTATTTATTGTTCCAAGTAGTTTTTTACTTTATTTTCTAGGATTCTCTAAGTATATCATCATATCATCTGCAAAGAGTGATAGCTTGGTCTCTTCTTTGCCTGATTTGATTCCTTTTTCTTCTCTAATTGCTACTGCTAACATTTCTAGTACCAGATTGAATAAGAGGGGTGATAGTGGAAACCCTTGTTTCACCCCTGATCTTATGGGAAATGCTTCTAGCTTCTCCCCATTACATATAATATTTGCTGATGGCTTTAAATAGATGCTACCTATTATTTTAAGGAAGGCTCCATTTATTCCTACACTTTCTAATGCTTTTAATAGGAATGCATGTTGTATTTTGTCAAAAGCCTTTTCTGCATCTATTGAGATGATCATGTGGTTTCTGCTAGTTTTATTGTTGATATGATCAATTATACTGATGGTTTTCCTAATATTAAACCATCCTTGCATTCCTGGAATAAATTGTATTATTAAATAAAGTGTATTATTCTTGAGGTAAGTTGCTCTAGTCTTTTTGCTAGTATTTTATTTAGAATTTTTGCATCTATATTCATGAGGGAGATTGATCTATAATTTTATTTCTCTGTTTTATCTCTTCCTGATTTAAGTATCAGTACCATATTTGTGTCATAAAATGAATTTGGTAGGACTCCTTCTTCGCTAATTTTCCCAAATAATTTGTAGAGTATTGGAATCAATTGTTCTTTAAATGTTTGATAGAATTCACTAGTAAATTCATCTGGCCCTGGAAATTTTTTCCTAGGGAGCTGACTGATGGTTTGTTCAATTTCTTTTTCTAAGAGGGGGTTATTTAAGTAATTTACTTCCTCTTCAGTTAATCTGGGCAACTTGTACTTTTGTAAATACTCATCCAATTCACTATGATTGTCAAATTTATGTGCATACAATTCGGAAAAATAATTCCTAATTATTGTTTTGGTTCCCTCTTCATTGGAGGTAGATTGACCCTTTTCTTTTTTGATATTCATAATTTAGTTTTCTTGTTTCTTTTTTTTTTATCATATTGACTAAGGGTCTATCAATTTTGTTGTTTTTTTTTTCATAAAACCAGCTCTTAGTTTTATTTATTAATTCAATAGTTTTCCAATTTCAGTTTTATTAATCTCTCCTTTGGTTTTCAATATTTCTAATTTAGTATTTAGTCTGGGATTTTGAATTTGTTCTTTTTCTAAGTTTTTCAATTGCATGCCCAATTTGTTAAGCTCCCTTTTCTCTAATTTACTCTCATATGCACTCAGGGATATAAAACTTACCCTAAGAACTGCCTTTAATGCATCCCACAAATTTTGGTATGTTGTCTCATTATTATCTTTCTCTTGAATGAAATTACTGATTGTTTGTATAATTTCTCATTTGACCCACTCTTTCTTTAGCATTAAATTGTTTAATTTCCAATTAGTTTTTAGTCTGTCTTTCCCTGGCTAACTAACAACCCCCCCCCCCTCATAGCCCTTTTCCCCCTCCTACTGCCTATAGGATATTTTTATACTTAATGAAGTATGTTATTTCTTCTTTGCACTGAGTAACAGGAATAAATCTCATGCAAAGCTCCTCTCCCTCCCCTCTTTCCCTCTAAAATGATACATTTTGCATTTCTTCTCCATAGAGTCCTATGCTTAAATGGTTGTTATTCCCTCCTTGCACCAGAACTAATGAGGGAAAAGCTCATATGATTCTCATCTCCCTCCCTTCTTTGCCTCTGCTATACTGTTTTTATGCCTCTTTGTGTGACATAATTTACCCTTTTCCACTTCATTCATTCCTTTTCTTCCATTGCAGTCGCTTTGTAGCCCTTAAAAAGATTTTTTA
This sequence comes from Petaurus breviceps papuanus, assembly GCF_028583685.1. Lineage (NCBI taxonomy): Eukaryota > Metazoa > Chordata > Mammalia > Diprotodontia > Petauridae > Petaurus > Petaurus breviceps. Next base: position 2,746,449 of record NW_027185872.1, read on the forward strand.
ATCGTCATTTTGTGTATTTTATATTCATACTCTCTACTTGTCTATAACCAGTTTGCTCTTATCAAATAGCAGGATGTGTGTGTGTGTGTGTGTGTGTGTGTGTGTGTGTTTTCCTTGTTTACCTTTCTACATCACTCTTGCATCTCATAATTGGAGGTTGAATTTTCCATTGAGTTCTGGCTTTTTTATCAGGAAGGTCTGGAACTCCATTATATCACTGAAAGATCATCTTTTGCCTGAAAGAATATGCTCATTCTTGCTGGGTATGTGATCCTTGGTTGTAACCCAAGCTCTTTTGCCTTCCGGAAAATTGTATTCCACTGTCTCTGATCTTTCAGTGTAGAGGCTGCTAAATCCAGTGCGATCCTCACTGTCTACCCTCAATATTTAAATTGTTTCTTTCTGGCTGCTTGACGTATTTTCTCTTTTATCTGGTAGTTCTGGAGTTTGGCCATAACATTTCGAGGACTTTTCACTTTGGGATCTCATTCAGCAGGTGTCCGGTGGATTCTCTTGATTTCTATTTTACCCTCAGGTTCTAGTATCTCAGGGCACTTTTCCTTAACGAGCTCTTGGAGAATGTTGTCCAGGCTCATTTTTTCATCATGATTTTCTGCTAGGCCTTTGATTCTCACATTATCTCTCCTGATCTATTTTCTAGGTCAGTTATTTTTTCTTTGAGGTATTTTACCTCTTTTTCTAATTTTTTATTCTTGTTGTTTTGTTTGACTAATTCTTTGTTCTTCGGAGTTATTTGTTTCAATTTGGTTGATTCTAGTTTTTATCAAATCATTTTCCTTGGTTAATTTTTAGAGCTCCTTTTCCATATCATACACTTTTCTTTTCAGAGAGATGTTTTCTTCATTATGATGTTTTTCTAATTCTGCTATTTTTGGTTTTGAGAGAATTATTCATTTTTTCTTCTATCTCTCTCATTCAGTTTTCAAAGTTCCTTTTGATCTCATCTAGGAGAGCTTTCTGTTCTTTGGACCCATTCCCTGTTGATGTTTCAGCTGTGGGTGTGGAGTCCACATTGTCTCCCTCTGAGTTTGGCTCCTCCCTCTGAGGATAGTAGGCTCCAGAGTCTTTGTCTTTGTAGTCTGCTTTCTAGCTATTTTGAGGCAGGACCCTAGCCACGCCCTTCCTCTAGGGATCCCAATCCTTTATTGTAGAGGGTTTTGCCCTGGGGCAATAGTTACCATGTTTTTTGGGGGGGGATTGGAGCAGGTGAGGTTCTCTCTGTCATCCTGGTCTTTGGAAGTCCTGATACGGGCTTTTTTTTTTTTTTAAATCTCTGGGCTATGAAGTGGTAGCCCCAGGAGTACTCGCTGTCCAGGACAGGCGCCTCTGTATTTGGTTCTTACCTTGCTCTTTCCAGTCCCAGCCCTTTGTTGATAGGCCTGGTAGTGGCCCTTGTGGTTGGTGGGATGATTTGCCCTCCAAGTTGATCAGGCCCCTTCTGGGCCTGCCTCTGCCATAATAATTTTAAACCATTTTGTACTAATTATTTCAGAATATCATAGTTTTATAGTTGAAAAAGGTTAGTAGCCATCTAGTCTACCCTGAAAAATGGTTACTTGTGCAATGATGCAAACAGTGGTTTGGATTCTGCTCTTTGATAATTACCCGAAGCCCATTTTCTTGAGACTGGGTCTAATTAAATGGTTTTCTTGACCTCCAGACTCACCTTGCCTTTAGTCTTTCCAATCCATAGCTCTGCTTCCTGTGGCCAAGTCTAATCTTTCTTCCAAGGGTCAAACCTCCAAAAGCATGAAACCACCTGTCACATGACCTATACCTGTCTCTTCACAGACAAATATTCCTAAATCCTCCAATAGATCTTAACCTTGAAGAGCTCGAGGCCCCATTATCATCTTGGTTGCCCTTCTGTGGGTGGTCTCCAGCTCATCAAAATCTGTTTTTCCCCCAAACATAGCACCTCAAACTATAAATCCTATTTAATGAACAACTTACAAATTATTTCTGCCCACCTTACAAAAATTTAGATGAATGAAATGCTTTTAAATGACTTCAGCATCAGTTCTTAGTTGAGAATTTCCCCTGTACTACTTGTTATTCATATATTCATTTAGGAAACTTTTATTAAGGAATCTTGTCTCTTAACACCTTTCACCAGAACAATGGTTAGATGTTCTTGATTGGTCTGCAGTAAGCTCCTCTCTCTACATTCTTCAATCTTACCACAGCTGCTAAATATTCTGGCTATATTGCTCTCTTATTTAACAATCTCCAGTGGTTCCCCATTACCTCCATCACAAAATATCAACCCCTCAGTCTGACACATGACTCTGCACCATCTGGCTTAAACCTACCTTTCTAGCTGCATGAGATACCATTCCCCTTCACCCATTCTCTATCATACACTTGACTAATGATTTTTCATTAACTTGATATTCCATCTCCTATCTCCCAAATCTGCACTAGTTTCCCTTCAAGCCTAGAAAATACACCTTCTTAGCTCTACTTCTCAGGAGCTTTATCTTCTTAAAAAAACTCATTTGCTTTGTGATGACTCCCAAACCCTCAATTATTAGTCCTTTCTTCTTCCTCCAGATGCCTTGTTAGTGATGTTTGGCTTCTTTCTTCCCTTCCCATTCTATCCCCAGTAGATTATAATCTGCTTGTCAAAATTTTCATTCCTTGTCTTTGTATCATCAGCACCCAGCCCAGTGCCTGAAGCATAGTAGCTGCTAAATAAATGTTTATTGAATTGAATTAATTGTCCTGCATTTGCAATGTGCTGGGGGAGAGGGGCAGCAATAAGACAGTGACCCTTCCTTCTACAAGCTTGCAGTCTTTCAGTGAGTAGGGATGGTCACAGTCACAGAGGGGAAATCAAGAGCTTCAGACCATCCTAATCCACCTCTTCCACCCCAAAGCTGCTGCTAGAACATTTAATCGATGATATAATGGCTTTAGGGATTAGGATATGTGCTTCATCTCACTTCACTAAATATTTATAACTAAATATTAATAAGACATTTCAAACTATGCCCAAGCACTGCTCTTGGATGCAGATAGGTCATACAATAAAGCAGAAGCAGAGAGACCTGACAATTAAGGGCATCAATAAAAGAGACTCCTGAGAGCTGCCCTTGAACAAAGTCTGGCATGGAGCTGGGGTGCTGGGCAGAAATGTCTTCTAAGGCTCAGAAAGGTGATGTGACCTGCTCAATCACTCAGTACCAGAACCAGAATTCTAACCCAGGGCCCCTGATTCCAAGGCCAGTACTCCTGCTATGGCTTTGTGCCAGGAAATAACGATACCCAAGGGGAATCACCTGTCAGGCTTAAAGTCAACAACAAGCTGTTCAATGTGGTAATGAGTCCAGAGAACTGACTGCCTGACTGGAGACCCACTTCCATAGACCATACCTCAGTTTCCCCCTCTAGAAAGCACAGTTGGGCTCAATCTTAAAGGTCCTTCACAGTTCTAAGTTAATGATCCAGTATTTTAATGCACGTCATTGCTTTACTACATGGCATTTTCTTAATGAGGTCAGAAGGAGTGGCAGATGATGCCAGGTTTTCATTTCTTTCTCTCCTAAAACTTTTGGCATCAAGCACTGGTGGTGTTCCTATTTTCTTTTATTGAGTCCCCTCCTGACTTGATTTAAATTCCTTCTGCTGGTTGCTTATGGAATCACCCATGACTAGAACACTCCTCACAGATTGTTCAGCTTAGAGGGCAGAATATTACTTTTTTATTGGTAATTGCACTACAGATCATTATATGAAAAAAGATCCATTCTTTTTGTGAGGCATAAAACCAAGTTCCTGTCTGTGTTGCGGATGTGAAAAATCCCCAGACACTTAAGGAAGAAGAGTGGGAGTATTAACTCTCAAGGAGCCCCGGCCAAATCCCATGAAAAGCTTCTCTCATCGTTGCTCTGGGGACTGTGGCTGCTCTCAGTGAACGGACTACTTTGTGCAATTACAATAAAGTATCAGGAAATTTCTCTGGGGTTTCATCTATTCCATTTGCCAATGCAAAATTGAAAAGCAATTTGTATGAGGGGAGCCTTTAAAACAGCTAGGAAGATGAATGAATATTTTAACTCAATTAACAAATGTGATAGGAAAAATAATTGAATGGAACTAAAGGTAAAAAAAAAAAGATGAGTTCTCCATTTTTAAAAGTATATTTTATGAGGAATTTTCTTTTTCCCTCCAAAGCCATCACAGTCAAGTAAAATATTCAATCAAACAGGGAATTAAAGACATGGAAAAACATGCATGAAATACTTTTTTTTTAGCTGGGTATATAGAAGAATTTTCTTTCCATCTCCTGATTCTCAAACCTCAGTGTTATCCCAGGCTCCTTCCTTTCCCTCACCCCACAGAGCCAACCATTTGCCAAATCTTGTCACTTTCCCACGTTGGAGTCCTTCTCTCTTTCTCACAGAATCATTACCTTAGCTCAGACCCATCTCTCACTTCAATTATTACAGCATCCTCCTCCCTGGGCTCCCTGCCTCAGTCTCTCCCCATTCCAGTTCATCCTCCAGGAAACGGCCAAAGCCATTCTCCTTAAGCCCTAATCAGACCACACCCTTGCCCTAATCAGTGAACCCCAGTCACTTCCTAGTATTACCTGTATGAAACATAATAAAATAAAATAGACTCATCTGATTAGCTTTTTTCTTCCTTTCACAACTTTGCCCAACTTTTCTTTCTAGCCTCATTCTATATAACTCCCTTTCCTACATTCTCAAACTTACTGGCCTTATCCCTATTAATTGCACCCAATGCATTATCTCCCATCTTTGAACCAAGCCATCCCCTAGGCATGGAATGCAGTCTCTCCTCAATCCAACTTCATTAAGTCCTATCTTCCACTCCTAGCTCAAGAACTACCTTCTCTATGAAGCCTTTGTGGATGGCTATGCCTCCAAGGTCCCTACTTTATTTTATTAATTCTCCTAATATTTCTTCTTTATATATGTATGTTTTCCATTAGAATCTTAGATCTTTCTTAGTGGAGATTATTTCACTCTATGTTTCTATCCCCAGCACCATTTAAGTGCCTGGCATGCCATGGGTATTTCATACATAGTTGTGGATTATGAAATGTGTACACACACATTTAATATACCTGTGTGTATTAAATAGGGCAGCTAGGTGGAACTATAGTGCATAGAGTCAGGAAGACTTGAGTTCAAATTTGACCTCAGACGCTTACTGTGTAACCCCAGGAAAGTTACTTAAGCCTATTGCTACCAGTTTCGTTATCTCTAAAAGTGAGCAGGAAATGATAAACCTTTTCAGTATCTCTGCCAAGAAAACAAAAAACAACTTCAGGCAGAGTAATGAAGAGTTGGACACAACTGAAATGACTGAGTAGCCATCACCACCATACTAGACATCCAAAAACACAAACACATATGTATGTGTTTGCTTATGGCTTAGCTATATGATATATATGTATATTACATATATATTTATATGTATATGTATATTTAGTATTGGCTAATATGTATGACAATTCTGTAACCCAGTAGAATGTAAAATCCTTCAGGGTTGCGACCATTTCATTTGTTTTACTCTGAGTATCCAGGATCTAGCAAAAAAAAAAAAAATACATTTACTATGTACCTGGCATATATAACGGAACAATTACTTAGTCTATCCAATCAAGGTATTTAAAACTTTTCAGTGCCAAGGGTGCCATGTCAAAAAATGGGTTCCTGGAAACCATCTTTGCCATCATCTATGCTGTTTTCACTACTTCCTCTTGGATTTTCACTTTGTTTAGTCTAGTCCCCTTGATACTAAATTTATCAAAGATTCTTCTCCAAGCCTGATTACATTTAAATTTCATTTTCACACATCACCTCACTACGGACTAGTTCACCTTTTGGAAGTCTCTGGAGACTCTGACATAGTCAGTCTCTGAAATTAGCTCCAGTGACATAGACTTGACAGGTTGCAGAAGTTGGGGCTTCTATGCCTGGAAGAATTAGTGAACACTATCTCTGGAGCTGGGGGCTTGTCTTACATGTAGGTTGTTAAAGTAAACAGAAAGCATTGGTGCCAAGAGAGTCCACCCAACTGAGCAGGATTGGGGAGGGTATTATTTTTACAACAAAATCTTTTGTTGATAAAAACAAGGTTGACCCTGTTAGTGGGGGCTTCATAAATCTTTCTCGACTGAAGGTTCCTGGCCATGTAGATTGGAGAGTGGACAAAAGAATCCACAGAGCCAGGATGTGAATTCTCTCCACTGTACATGTGAGGAGTGCCTCAGGGACTCTGCAAAAATATATCCTTGGCCAGGCCAGCCAGGCCCAGCTCTCATTCCCTGCCTGCTTTCAACTGCTCCTAATAACAACTTTAATTTGGGCGTCTTCCTTCTCCCTGGTGTTCAAAAATATTCTGAAAGTCACACAGCCTTTTTTTTTCCCCCAAGGCCAACTTCCTTTTGTCTAATTTATAACAAGATTTTCAACTTTTTAATAATCCTGAACTTTTAAAAAATATTGAAGGAGTAGGTGTCTTTTTCTTTATAAATGAGGAATTTGCTATAACATTTTAAAAATAGATGAAAAATCTCATATGAGCAGGATTGGTGTGTATGGTTCATGTTCAAAATAATTTTTTTGCAACCCAACATTTTAAAAATTTAAAATAAAAAAAGCACTTCATAAAAGTTGTTTTTTCCCCTAATAGGAAAGTCTAAAACAGCTAATTTTTTATAAATAGTTGGTTGCAATCTCCATGCTACAATAGGAATTTAATGTAAATTAAGGGATTGATATTCCATTGCCATAGCCCTTGTATTTCAATTTGGAGGAGAGGCTGAGATTTATGCTAAACATTAATTCCAGAAATGTTTTTTTGTTCAATTCAACAAACACATAAATTAACTTCTATATGCAAGCCACACTCATGTATAATCATGTAAATGTTAATAATGATGTAATTTATATAACACTTTAAGGTCTAGTAAGACTCTTACATATATAACCTCGTTCAAGCCTCACAATAACAGTCTGAAGTGGTTCCTGTGTATGAATTAGCAGTTATATTTACGGATGAGAAAACAATCTCAGGCAGATTAAATAACTTCTTCATGGTCATTCGGCCAGCCAGTGTGTATGGCAGGATTTGAACATAGATCTCTTTTTTTCCCTCCTCAGTATTATTTTTCCAATTACAAGAAAAGATGGTTTTCTTTTTCCCTCCTACTGAATAGTATTTTATTTTTCCAATTACACATAAAAAAGAGTTTTCAGCATTCACTTTTGTAAGATTTTGAGTTCCAAATTCCCCTGCCCCACGTCCCCAAGATGGAATGCAATCTGATATAGTCTATGCATGTACAATAATATTACACATTTCCACATTAGTCTTGTTGTGGAAGAAGAATCAGAATAAAAGGGAAAAACCACAAGAAAGAAAAAAAGGAGAAAATAGTCTGTTTCAGTCTACATTCAGACTCCATGGTTGTTTCTCTGGATGTGGGTAGCATTTTCCATCATGAGCCTTTTGGAATTGTCTTGGATTGTTACATTGCTGAGAAGAGCTAAGTATAACAAAATTGGTCAGCACACAATGTTGCTTGTCTGCTCACTTCACTCAGCATCAGCCCACGTAAGACTTTCCAAGTTTTTGTTTATTTGTGTTAAAATTTGCCTACATTTCTTATAGCACATTACATTCATTGCATTCATATACCACAACTTGTTCCGTCCTTCCCCAATTGATGGCATCCCCTCAATTTCTAATTCTTTGTCACCACAGGAAGGATATATATGTGTGTGTGTGTGTGTGTGTGTGTGTGTATGTGTTTATATATACATACATATATATATATAGTACATGTGGGTCCTTTTCATGTTTTTTCTTATGATCTCTCTGGGATAAAACATAGAAGTGGTACTGCTGGATCAAAGGGTATACACAGTTTGGTTGCCCTTTGGTAGTAATTCCAAATTGCTCTCCAAGATGGTTGGATCATTTCACAACTCCACCAACACTGCATTAGCATTGATTTTTCTGATTTAAGTAGTTTTAAAATGGAAGCTTCTTTATTGAATGCTGTTATAGTCAGTCATTCTGATTTATAATTAAAAATAACAATGAGGAAAATAAATTGAAGCAGATGCATTGCATTTCACTCCTTTTAGCTCTTAGGTTTATGATTATAATAGAATGTTTCCTAAAAGAGAATAAATACAATCTTGCTTTGTCCTGCCAGTCACATCACCAAGAACAGAGGCTCTTTGATCTCTTTGGGATCTTGGACTTTGGACTCTGTATTGGAGGAGAGAATCTTCAGCTTTGTCTCTACAGGGATGCTGGAGATTTCATTTTAGAAATGTCACAGAGTCACAGGATCAAACATCAGTTTATCTTTAATTCACAGCTGGCATTTACAGGGCCCTTTAAGGGAATAAAACACTCCAGAAATATTGTCTCCTTTGATAATAGCTCTGGGAGGGAGGTGCTGCTGTTATCTACATTTTATAGATGAGACACTGAGGTTGAGAGCAGTTAATGCCTTGTCCAAGGTCGAGCTTGATTTGAACACAGGCCCTTGTATTCTGATGCCAGGCTCTATCCAGTGGTCCACATTTTTTCCCTTCTGTGGCTACTTGAAGGGATTTCTTTTGTGATTCTCTTTGAAGGGCAAATTTGAAAAAGCTATTCTTGGAGCTTCCTTCCCAAGACTATCTTGTTTTGTTGTCCAATCAATGGGCCAGGAGGTCATTAAGTCAGATCTTGGTTACACCCTCCCCTAATCATTGAGGAGAGGAGAGTGTATTCAGAGAAGGATATGAGACTTAAGGTCAGAAGCTGAGAATGAAGTAGAGGGTAAAAATTTGATGGAGTCAGGCAACTTTAATAATACATGCTATGCATATAGAACACATTTTATGTAATATTCCATGCATTTCTGTCCATAACATGCTCTTGCATATGGGCACATGCATGTAGAGATATATGTATAGTTATACAGATCAAAATCTAGAGATCTATCTACTAGAGCCTATAATTTTGCTATTTCATAGTAACTTTTTTGAGAATCCTCATTGTACTTCAGTGATTTTTAAATTAAAAGGAAGATATAAGTAATATAATAAGTAATAGGTAATATGGATTAAGAAAAATAATTTTTCAATATTATAACTTTCTGAATGTGTCTGATATTGAACAGAAATTTATATCTGTGCTAAATATTGGTTCCATTGATGCTATTTGTCTTACCAGCATAAGCTCTATGTGTGTATGTGTGTATACAGATCATATGGAATGGATTATTTTGATAATTATTTCTCATGATATGCCACAGCACATTATATAAACATTCATGCATGTGTGTATGTATGTATATGTAAATTCATATATATGTACACATATAGGGTATAGTGTGTGCATATGTATATCTGTTTATGTGTGCTATGATATCACACCCTCATTACTTCTGCTTAATCATCTTCCAATTATCTTATCATCAATTGTAACAAAAAAAAATGTTTTCCAAAGGCTAATTATTATTAACACTGATGATAAAGTACTAGGTTGGGCTTCTCAGCTTGCTTTTGTCATAGATCCCTCTGGCAATCATTCTGGGGCAGTCTGTGGCCCTCTTTAAAATCATGGTTTTCAATGTATATAATAAAATACAAAGGAAGTTAAAATGAAAGACTTATTATTTTTTAAAAATACACAGATAATTACTCAGATCTGGGGTAAAGATTCTTGGCTTCAAATTGATAATACTGTTCAGTGTTACAAAGTGATGCCCTCATTGGATATTCACAAGGATTTGTGGGTACAGATAGTACAATTAAAACTGCCCCTTTACTGGTAAAGAAGATTTGGGCAGAGGGGCTCATTGGCAATGCCCGGATTTCTGACTGCCACTTCAGTGCTCTTTTTAGGACAGTTCATTCACTGCCTCTCAATAGGCACCACTTTAGTGATCTAGAATTTTGAAAGCACATATCTGACCTGCACCCATGCATGTCATTCATCTATCTATCTATCATCTATCTATCTATCATCTATCTATCTATCTATCTATCTATCTATCTATCTATCTATCTATCTATCTATCTATCATCTATCATCAATCTATCATCTATCATCTATCTATCATCTATCTATCATCTATCTATCTATCTATTTATCATCTATCTATCTATCTATCTATCATCGATCTATCTATCATCTATCTATCTATCTATCTATCTATCTATCTATCTATCTATCTATCATCTATCTATCTATCATCTATCTATCTATCTATCTA
>NW_027185872.1:2761727-2814207 GCF_028583685.1 Petaurus breviceps papuanus
TATCTATCTATCTATCTATCTATCTATCTATCTATCTATCTATCTATCTATCATCTATCTATCTATCTATCTATCTATCTATCTATCTATCTATCATCTATCTATCATCTATCTATCTATCAATCTATCTATCTATCTATCTATCTATCTATCTATCTATCTATCTATCTATCTATCTATCATCTATCTATCTATCTCTCTATCTATCTATCTATCTATCTATCTATCTATCTATCTATCTATCTGTCTATCTATCCATCCATTTATTAATTTTTTTTTGGAAGGAATTTGGGGTTGTGACTTGCCCAAAGTCACATGGCTAGTAATTGTGTCAAGTGCCTAAGGCCGAATTTGAACTCCAGTCCTCCTGACTCCAGGACCGGTGCTCTATTGACTGTGCCACCTAGCCGCATGCAGGTTATTTATATCTGTGCTTTTATGGATGAACAAACTTATCCATATGGATTCTTTCTCCCCAAAGCTGCAGCGCCCAAACCATCGACATGAGTGTATCATCTCATAACTTGTCCATTCCTTCCATGGTCTCTCCACCCACAACATGTCAGGGGCCCTTCTTTGAGATATATTGACATCTTCTGGGTACCAGAGGAACAGTTATCTAGTGGACCACTGACTCTCCCTCTATCCTTCTTTCTGGCCATCCAGGTCACCTTCTTTTCTGGTGAGGGGCACATTATAAGTAACTTGGCAAACACTCCTCCATTGCCTTTGGGGTGATCTGTAACTTCTTTTTTTCCAAGAGATTGGGGCATTTAATTACTTGCAAAACATATAGTGTGACTAGAAGAATATCAATGCCAAAAATTTGACCTTTGCTTCAGGAAGAAGTGTGGAATTTTTAAGAGTACTGCACAGTTTCTGAAAGGTAGACAAGTTACCCCTCTGTCTCTCATTCTGTGTTTAGTTCCTTGCCCATAAACCACAGTTTTCTAAAATATTTTCTAAAATATACCCCAGATTTTGATTCCTCCTCCAAATCCATAGCATATTCTAGACACAAGGCATGCTTCATCCACTTGTTTTGTCCTGCATGGATTGCTGAGTCATATTCTTGAATGATGATTAAGCTTATATAGGAAGCTCAGCAAGATTCTGAGGCTTGATACAATTGTCACATTGTCATCAATAAGGGGTATCTGGAGGACCCCATTTTCTAAAGTGATTTTTTCTTAGCTGGACATCCTCCATGATGGTGGGAAATACCTTTGGTGTGCACATAGCTTCCTGATATTGACTTCCCTTCAGGTTAGTAATCATAGCAAAATTGAATCTATTGTAATAGCTCTCCAGGATTCCCATATATTCTTCACATTTGGGTTGGGGACTCCTTGTTGGAGGAAAAGGTCTCAGGCATTTGTTAAACTGCATAAATGTTTCTTTTTAGTAGTTAACAATCACTAAGTACAGAGAGATATTCTATTTTCTACACATTCCAAGCAACTGGGTGACTCCAAAGGTGTGATCTGCTGTTTATGAAAACCTTCTGTCCCCATTTCACACCTCCAACAAAGAAGCCCTTGATGCATTTGAAGATCATTCTCATAGAGGATTTCTCTTTTTTCTTTCTTTTTGCAGATCAGGGAAAACAGGTCTATGGATCAACAATTACTAACATTTAGTTAGAAACCCAGTTAGCTACAAATTCTTATTGTTTTAACTTGATAAATGAATAACTGTGTGGGAGAAATGCCACAAACCTTGACCCAAATAATTCCACAGGGATTGATAATAGGGATGGGAAAAAAAACCCACAGCAACAAAAGATGAGCTGGTCGTGTTATGATAATGAGGGAAGAACAGCAGTCAGCCTTTGGTTTCCAACAGTATTGACTCAATGTCAAGAGAGCTAGTAGAAGGCATCTGACTAGAATTTTAAATAAAATAATAATATTTAATAATGTCTTTTAAACCTGATTTCATTCCTTAAAATAGAGGTTTTTAGCCTCAAATTTATGAACTTTAAAATTTTTATTTTTATATTTTAACACAATTTGTATCCTTTTATAATCTTGTATATTTAGTTCTGTACATTTAATGTCATTCTTCTGAGAGAGTGTCAGCAGGCTTCATCAGCCTGAGAGAGAGTGCCATGGTTCAAAGACTGAGAGCCGCTGGTGTCAGGCACAGTCTACTTATAACCCTTTTCTCTGTTGAGCTCCTAGTGAAAGTTCTGCTTCAACATACCCCAGAGTTTTTCCCTCAATTCCTATCAAAAGTATTCATCATTACTTGGGAAAATATTATTCTTTGTTTGAAGACCAGTAAGTAAAAAATAGGTATAACAGAAAAGTTAAGTTTAATTAATCATGGGTGTCAAAATCACTTTATGTGACTAGGTAGTGTACTTTCTAATGTCATACATCAGACAATGACAAATTTACATCAGTCTGAACACTGGTATCACTAAGCAGAATCAAGCTTTCCCTGACCTTTTTCTCAAACTCTCTCGGGGATGTCCGACTAGATATACCTGCCTGAGGGTAGTGCCTGTGCAAGTCAAGAGAAGGGAGCTTACACGAGAGCTTGTGAACTGATTTGACAACAGATTGAATACCTGCCATTTTCCCATCTTCCTTTTCATGAGTCCACCTTTGCAACAAAAGGCAAACAATTAAACAAAGCTTCCATAATAAATGATTCTCTGACTGTGGAAGCAACATCTTGCTCTCATAATACCTCAATTATGATTGTCTTTGCCTCAGCTGGTTCCTCCTCCTCTTTTTTTTTTCATTCCTTCTTATGCCAATATCATTCATCTTGTCTTCCATGTGTGAAACTGAGGTGTGGCTTGGGAACAGTGAGTATAGAGTAGGGAAAGACTTTGGAACCTGGATCTAGGAGACCCTTGACTTTGGATGCCCTCTCAGCTCCTTAAGCTCCTTAAGGGAAAGGGAAGAAAAAAAATGAAAGGAATTTGCATGATAACTTGATTACATATTTAAAGGAATAGTCAGTTGTACAAAATAAATTTGTATTTTCAGGTATAATCATCTTTTAAAAAATACCATATTATGGAAATACTTGTATTATATTATTCCATAAATTAAAAAAAAACTGAACTCTTCTGATCCTTAATTTTCTCATCTATAAAATTGGGGTAGTACTTACCATATAAGGTTGGTGCAAGGATTGCATTAAAGTGTTTGTTTAAAGAGCTGTATAACCTTCAACACACTGTAGAATGGTCAGCTCCAATTGCCTTTTATTTACCTAATTACCAATTTACCTCATTATTTATTCATTTTATTGCCTTTATTTACATCTCTCCCTACATCTACCTAATTTGCAAGTTTTTTTGGGTTCTAGGCACTCAAGCTCTCTCTCATGCATCCCCTCCTCTCTAGCCTCATCTCTATTTCCTGACTGTACAATCCCCATGTACAGAGAACAAGTTTGTCCATTGCCAATGTCTGCCCCCTCCAGTCCACATATCCCTCTGTGGTCACATACCAGAGCCTCCCCCTCATCTACTAGATCTCCCTCATGGACTCCCCCATTCTCAAGACCTTATTTCAAGTGGTCCCTCCCTACCTTACTGAGAAGGGTTGTCAAAAGTAATAGGTGTAACAATGGGTAAGAGAGAGTCAAGGCAACACTTGAACTTGTAGTTCATGCCATAATTGAGAAGGAGTAGGCTGCTTGCCCCAGCCCCACATGCTATAAGCAGGGGTGAGTCTTGGCTTCGGAAAATCTCTCCCAGTGGTCTTGGTCTCATCCTCTGCCCGCTTCAGATCCCATATAGAACCATGTCTTTGGTTCTTATTCCATATTCAGGATGTTGGGGAGCTGGAGGGCATTTGGAGAAGGGTGGTCAGGATGCTTAATATTCCTGGATGTGTGTCATATGAAGGACATTGAAGGAACGGGGAATATATTCCATGGAGTACAGGAGACTCGGGAAGAACATGGGAGGTGAATTCAAGCCTTTGAAAAGTTTTCTTGTGAAAGAGTAATTAAGCTTGTTCTTCTTGGCCCAAAGAGATAGAATCAAGTGGAATGAATGGAAATGGGGGAGAAGGCTGAGGCTTGAGATTTATTTGCAAAGTAAAAATAAACCCCCAACCACCAGTTTCCTACCAAAGGTTCATGAGCTAGCATAGGAGGAAGTTGGTTCCCACTCATTGTTGGTGTTCCAGTGAACAATGGATGATGATTTGCTGGGCCTTCTTGTATCAAAGGAATTTATTTTTCTATTATAATTTGCCCTTGAAGACCCCTTAGTGGCTTTACAACTCCCCAAGTTAATGACTTCTTGAGCAAAGTTAAGATAAAGTTGGTTTGTCTTTCTATCAATTAATTGACCAATCCTTTATTAAGAATAATTTTGTGTAAGACATTGCTATGTTCTGGGGAAAGAAAAACAAAGATACAATAAGTCCTCCCCTCAGGAAGCCTACATTCAAATGGGGGAGCCACCATGCACCCTTGCCAGTATGTACAGTATAAGCGCAAGATAATGTGGGGGGAGGGATTCTTTCTTGGATGTCATATATATGTCTAAGACTGGAGGAATCTCAGATACTATGCAGCTTGACTCTCATTTTGCACAGGAAAAAACCAGGATTCAGAGAGGTTGAAGGAAGGGCCCAGGAACACCCCAATAGTAAATGTCAGAGGTGAGATTTGTACTCTAAACTCAATGCTCATTCTAGGGCACTAGAAAAGACCTCATGAAGAATCTGGTGTTAGAGCTATTGTCTTGTAGAAAGCTGAGGACCCTAAGAGATACAGTGAGAGGATAGATCATCCAGCCTTGGGTAAAGGCCTGCAGGCTGGAGATGGGGTGTCTTGTGTAAGGAACATGAGTTGGCCAGTATGAGTGGATCACAGAGTTTGGAAGGGGCAGTCCCTTGAGAGGAGACTGGTAAGGCAGGTTGGGGCCAATGAATGACAATTTTTAAATGACAGAGAAATTGTATTTAAATTTGGAGATATAGGACACCTGTTTATGAAGTAGGTAGGGACATAGACCTCTACTTTAGAAAAATTACTTGGTCACAGAGCAGAGGAGGGAATACAGTGGTGAAACACCTGGAGTGAGAGCCACCAACTAGAAGGTGATCGCAGTAGTTCGGGTGAGAAGTGATAAAGACCAGAATGAGGAGAACTAGGGTAGTAACTAAGTGAATGAAAAAAAGGAAGCCTAGATAAGAGAAGTTGGTAAGGCAGAAATAATAAGGTTTGACAACAGAATGGATATGTATGTTGACTGACAATAAAGAGTCAGGAATGATACTAAGGGTACAAGCCTAATTGACTGGGACAATGGTGATTCCCTGAAGCATTATAGGGGAGCTAGGAAGAAGGTAGTGCATGTATCCCCATCACAATGATTTATTAAGACTTAAAAGGGTTTTGATCTGCTTTCATGAAGGATCCCTTTGGGTTCTCAAGTTGAGTTATTGGGTAAGGGGCAAGACAAGATGTGAGGGATAAAGAGATATCCTCATTGAGCATCCAGACTAATAGGGAATTTATAACCTGGTGAGCACAGAAACATTGGGGGCACACAAGTAAAGTCAAAAATAAATTCTTAAATACTTTCTATGTTCCAGCCACTGCAAAGCACTGATACAAAGAAACGCAAAAATCATCCCTGCTCTCCAGGAGCTCACCATCTAATGGGAAAGACAAATTTTGCAAACCAATGTCCAAATGAAATATCACGCTATATTGGAGGTAATCTCACAGGTTAAACATTAGCATGAAGACAAACTCACAAATGCTTCTTGCAGAATGTGGAATTTCAGCTGAGATTGAAGGAAGCCAGGGGAGCTGAGAGACAGAGAGGAGGGGAGAGAGCAATACAATTTGAAAGTTTTCTCTGTGAAGACAGGAACACTGTGAAGTTCAAAACATTAGAATCTGTTGCTGAGTTGCCTTTAGGTCTATTTTTTTAATTGCTATATTTTTGACAGAAATAGTAACCTTGACTTAATTGTGAGGATACTTTCAGAAATGAGAAATGATTTTAAATTGGAGCTTTTAAAACTATATCATCATTACTATAAAGTTGAAAGTGTTTAACAATAAATAAAATATATTTTATACACAAATAAATAGCATATTAAATCTTTAATGGTCACTTGGAAACATGTTCAACAAAAAATCAAAGACATTTGGATTTAAACAACTTTGAGCCATTGTGTCATGCCCATTAAATTGTCAAATCAAAACAACAACCACCTTTGAAAGAGTAGGCTTGTGGAGAATCAGGTATCCCATTGCTGGTAGAATTGTTCTCTTGGGTGTGGCATACATTACAATGATAAGTACAGTACACAGTCTGGAGCCAAGAAGGGCATCTGTGGGATGCAATCATTATCAAAACCAAAAACTGCAATCAGTTGGAAGGTTTATGCTGGAGCACTGTATATAACTGCAAAAAAAGGAAATAATCTAAAACTTGTTAGTAGATGAATGGGTAAATAAATTGTGCTATGTTAATGCATTAGAATGCTCTAGAAAACAATAGTAGCTAACATTTATATGGAGCTTTACCTATGTGGTCTTATTTTATCTTCATGACCACCTTGTGAGGTAGATTCTATTATTATCTCTTCTTTACAGATGAGGAAACTGAGGCACAGAGGGGTTAAGTGATGACCAAGGTTGGTCACACAGCTAAAAATGTTGGTAGCAGGATTGGGACTCAAGTTTTCCTGACCCAAAGTCCAATATTTAATTCACTAAACTACCCATGACCTCACTTTGCAATTCGGAAAGACAAGTATGTGAGAGAAATATGCCTGGAAAACCCATTGTGAAATAATACAAAGAAACAAGAGGGTGGTGAGGTGACCAGTAGAGAGCCTTGGAGTCAGGAAGACCTAAATTCCAATCTGACCTCAGACACTAAGTCTGTGATCCTGAGAAAATCATTTAACCCTCTTTGCCTCAATTTCCTCATTTATAAAATGAGCTGGAGAAAAACAAATGGCAAACCTCTGCAGTATTTTTGCCAAGAAAACCCTGAATGGGGTCACCGAGAATTGGAAGTGATTGAAGAATGAACAGCACCACCACCACCAACAAAACAAAACAGACAAAAAAAGGAGAGAATGGGTAGATCTAACCATAATATGGTGGAAAGTGAAGGAGAATTCTGATGATTGATGCTTGAAAATCAATGATTTTAAATGTAAATAATTACTAAACCAGTGTAACTCTTTGTAGTATTTTTCTAATAAAACATTTAATTTGAAAAATATGGAGCAAGTCTCAAAATAAAATCCCACTTTAATAGATTTATTAGAAAATGGAGAAAGAGGCTGTGCCATACTCATAGTACTCAGGGGTCCAATTTAAGTTTTCAAAGTTGTTAAAAAAAAGGCACCATGTTTGACACCTGTAATCCTTCTGTCTCAGCACCTGAATGGCCTGGGGGGATTCTCTGCATTTAGTTAGGAACTGAACCCTCCAAGCTTTCAGGAGTCCACAGGCCTGGCCAATTTTTTTCTCCTGGAAAGTTTATCAATATGGAGACCTTTCTTTATTCACTTCCAGGAAAACACGAGCTCCTCCTCATGTTGACTCCCCCTCCTCCCCTTGATCCAGTGATTCCATCTTTTCCATTAATCATGGTGAGACGCTGTTCTTCGTCAAGCCTCGTAACAGGGAATGGGATTGGATGTTTGACTCAGCAGAATGAGGGGGGATGTAATGAGTGTTCTCTGGAAAGGATCAAAATGCATACCTTCATCCTTTCAGTTGGTTATGCACAACAACATCCCTTGCCCTGGTCTGCTGGTCTCTCAGCATTTACTTGGAGAAGGTCTCCCTTCCTTCTTTGTTCATGTATGATTCTTACCACACTCTTCTCTCTGCATGCTGATTGGATTCGATGGCCCCAAATGTCCCTCCAAGTTTTAAATATGTAACTCTAGTACTATTACCTTCAGCAGAGTCCTTACACCTTACTTGCCACTGGGATTTATCATGATTTTCTCTAATTCAGTGAAAAACCTTACAGAAACAGTAACCTCTATATTTCACCAAAATCTGAATCCTGTGATGTTCTGATGACTCTAGATGTCATCTATACTGGGATGGGCAGTGAGCGACTCCCATATGCCCTCCCATAATCCATCATAGCAAGGTGCCCAACCTATTGGTTGGGGGCTTCCTTTAGTACTCTAGAAAATGTGGTGATACCCATGGAGAACATACAAGCCTTTCCTGTGTTCAAGTAGGAATTGCAATGCCAGCAATTTCACTAAAATAAATTGTCAATACTATTAGAAACTATGCTTTCCCTGCTAACTCAGATCTCAGACCTCTGAGTACTTAGTAAATAGTATTGAGAACTTGTAGACTCTTAAGAGTTTCTACTCCCCTCCCTAGGCAGTATGAAGGCACAGAGGATAGAACCCTTGGCCTGGAGGCAGGAAGATGAGTCTTCCTGAGTTCAAATCTCAGACATTTAGTAGCTGTGTGATCCTGGGCAAATGACTTAACCCCGTTTGCCTCAGTTTCTTCATCTATAAAATAAACTGGAGAAGAGTTGGCCACAAGTGAAACAAGTGCAAAAGAAAAATGCCACCCTAACCCTCTCCCCAATCCATCCCCATATGGCTAGCAATGGGGCTTTCCAGACGTTTTGGGGTTGGTGATAGGTGTATTTGTTCTGAGAAGTTAAGATTCAGTTAAAGGGTCACACTTGAGGGCCTAGAAAGTCACATGAGCTCTTGAGGCCTCAGCTCCCCTACTTCTGCACCATCTCTAACTTTGTTCAGTTTGAACCTTAGCTCCAAGGCCAGCATTCAGCACAGTGCTTAGCATATTATTAAGTACTCAATTGATTTTTGTTGATTGGCCCATTGACTGACTGATGGTTCTCCTCGAGTATCCTTCCAGAAGCCAGTCACTTTCTTGTATGTAACAGAGAAGCACCAGAGGACAGTGTGTGGAGATGAGGCTTCAGCTCCCTAGGGGTGGTATTTAAGGAATGGACCCAAGCCTGCTTCAGAAGCCCAGATGAAGAGCAATGCTCTTTGATAAGACTGACCTCCATGAAATTCTGACACTAAGAGAAGGACATTGATCACAGAAATTAAACAGCATCTGGGCTGGTGAGGAATGCTTCCTATTAACAGACTTCTTTAAGACTGCTTAGTAATTGAAACTATCAACTATAGTTGGTTTCCTAAAAGTAATTTCACATTAGTTCAAGCTGATGCAGTAAAACGGAGAGTGAGAAAAGGAAATGCCACAATCGATTTTAATATTTGGCATTTTTAGTTATTTTTTTGTTCCTTTCTTCATGCTGCTGAGGCATTTTGGATCAGGTCAGCCTGCATGCTCTATCCATTTACACTTATTTACATGCAAATCACAAAGCACCCATGCTTCCTTACTAGGACCATTAAGAGTTATTCTAGTCCCATAGACTCTGAAGTGAGTCAAATAGTGATGGCATGGACAATTACACTTCCCCACCCTTGCCAGCTGCCCCTCCAGAGTTCCCAAGCTCCTGCCTATTTATCAGCAAAGAAAGTTCCTAGGGTTGTAATGTTAATGGAATATGAAGATCTTCCCTGTCCATTATAGGCCTATGTGACCACATATGTCCCTTTTTCCCTTGGAACAGGAGCTAAAGGTACACAGGTATTTAAACCATGAATGTCTTGCTGCTTTCACAGCTGTGATACATCCTGAGTCACACAGAGGCTATTGGGGGAGGAATTTACCTAAGGTGGAGCTTGCTTAGGGGAAGGCTTGCTTACAGGAAGGCTTTCACACCTTTTGGTACTAAGTTAGGCAATGAGTCAAGAGGGTTGTGGTGTCTTCTGGCTCTGAGCCTATCAGTTGAAAACTATATATGCTGGGAGATTGGTACTTTACTTTGGGAATTCACCCATGAGAAGGACCTTTTAATTCTCTGGACAAGACTCTGCTTAGTTGTTTGTTGAGAGACTCCCAACTGCTTGGATGTTGGTGCTCTCCCAATCAGGTGGTGTTTATAGGTAGTTGTATTATTCTGTTCAGACAACTGGACCCCTGTCTATTGTCTTCTTTCTTGGATACTTCTTCCTACTCATCTGTATTTATATGTCTGTTAATTAAAGTAAGATCATTAACCCCTTAAATCTATCTTTCCTTTAGAAAAGCAGACCAAAGGACCTGTGCTAGCAGGCCATCCTGGTTATGCTAGTTTTCATGAGAGATGGAGGTAAGATTTTGGGGAACCCAGATTCACTAAAGACCCTTGGTCATTCTGAATAGTTGATCAATCATATGTTCAACATGTAATGTAGCCTTTATGCTGTAGAAGTTACCTTTATTTCTGAAGAGCCATGACAGTAGTAGCCAAGGTGTGAAAGGACTGAACAAACCAACTTGATTAGTCTTTGATTATTCGTCTTATGACAAGGTTTACATCTGCCATTCGAGGATCAGTCTCAAAATATTCTCTCTCGCTAGATTGTTTTGAGGATCAAATGCGATAGTATGAGTAAAGTACTTTGTAAAATGAGAAGTCCTATATAAATTACAGTTATTATTTATTGTAATTTTTGTTTCCTTATGTGCTTATTGAAAAATGAAAGAATGGCAGGTTTTCGTTGTCATTTCCTGCTGTGTATGTGACTGAGCTTTCTGAAGTTTCCCAGGCATGGTGGAATCTACCTCTGAGGTACTAGAGAAGTAATTAAGAGGCTGGAGTGTTTCCTTTAATGTTTCCGATGCCCTGACATAGTCTTGTTGCTTCAAAAGTCTCAGTGTACATTGCTGGTACATAGTAGACATACAGGCTGAGCCAGTTGACAAGATATGAACCCTTCCTAGTGTGTTACAGGTGCTTTAGCCAGGAGAGATAAGAGAAAGGAAACAATCCTGCTTTGGGAACAAAAGAGAGGGTGACATCTTTCCTGCCACAAAAGAGAAATCATCATCTCAGCAACAAAGATAAAGCTGGAAGTCCTGTCCCCCAACTAGGATGTCCCTCCCCTACTCTAGAGGAAGACTTCTACAAAAAATGGAGCCTCAGTTTCTGGGATTGTTTTTGGTCCTGATCTTCATGTGAATTTTGCTGTTCCCCAGGGTCAAGAAGCATTCCAAGAGCACAATGAGACCTTTTGTGTGCATGTCTGTGACTCCCCAAAGTGCAGAGAATCAGGATGCTTTGGAGTGAACTTCTTCCCTCTCCTCTCCTCTTTATTACCCTCCATTGCTGGCTTAATGAGTTGCTTAATGGGAATCATCTGACCATTTCTTATTCTTTTAGCACTGACCAAACCCCAAGGATTTCACCTTGTCATGTTTACATTTCTTCTCATGGTAAAGATTGAGTTTTCATAGTTTCCATTTAGGGAGAAGTTGAATTGTGCCATATCTAAAAGAACTCTCCCTCCCCTTTGGATCCTCCAAATATAAAAACACATGGACATTCATGATAATGACAGGGGCAGAGTGTTCTCAGGGCTTAGAGGCCTGTCTTAAAGTCAGGAATCTCTGGTGCTAAGTCCTGTCTTTGACGCATATGAGCAGTGTGACTGTAGCTAAATCACTTCAGCTCTCAATGTTCTAGGAAAATCTCTAAGTCTATAGCAAAAACTTTGGAGCAACTGCTCATTGGCAAGGAGAGAAACCCTCTAATAGGCATTCCCTGTACTGAGAAAATCATGACTCTAGATAAAAAACAAAAGACATATACGTATATGTGTATGTATAATATGTGATATGAAATAATCTATCTATCTAATGTTACACTTATAAAGTCTTTTCTAAGACACTGAGAGTGCTGACGCATGCTATTTCAAAGGATTTTTTTGTTTTTTTGTCTGTTTTTCTCTTTTTTTCACACATTAAATTTTATGTTTATTTTTAGTTTGCATCATTCATTTCCACAAGATATTGAATTACAAATTTCCTCCCTTTCTTTCCACTATCCACCGTGCCTAAACAGTGATCCCATGTATCCCCCCTCCCCCAATCTGCTCTCTCCTATATCCTCCCTCATTCCCCTCTAACTTTCCAATAAGGTAAGATGGATCTCCATACCCCAGTGCCTGTATACCTGATTTCCCAGTTGCATGTAAAAAGAAATAATAATAATATCTTTTTAAACATTTGATTTTAAAATTTTGAATTCCAGATTCTTTCCATTCCTCCCTCATCACCCGCCCTTATAGGGAAGAAAGGCAATTCAATATAGGTTGTACATATGTAGCTACACAAAATATTTCCATAGTGGATTTTTTGTGAAAGACTGACTATAATTCCCTCCATCCTATCCCACTCCCCACTTGTTCTATTCTCTACTTTGACCCTGTACCTTTTCAAAAGTGTGTGCTTCTAACTTCCCTCTCCCCCAACCTGCACTCCCCTCCATCATCTCCCCTCTCATCCCCTTCCCAATACTCTCCTGTAGGGTGAGATACCCTATTTAATGTGTCATTCCCTCCTCAAGCCAAATTCAATGATAGTAAGGTTGACCGATTCCCTTTTGCCTTCCTCTTTTTCCCCTCCATTGTAACAATTTTCCCTTGTCTCTTCTAAATGAAATAGTTTACCCCATATTGTCTCTCCCTGTCTCCTCTCATTGTATTCCTCTCTCACCTCTCAATTTCACCTTTTAAGTATCATCCCTTCCTATTCAATTGGTCCTGTGCTCTCTGTCTATGTATACCTGTACACATACATACATACACTCACATATGTTTTCATATGCCCATATACCCTCCTATATATACATATGTATGTATGTACACATATATACGTGTGTGTGTATACACACACTTATATTCCCTTCAACTATTCTCATGCTTAGAAAAGGTTCATAAGTTACAATGATTGTTTTTCCATGTAGGAATGTAAATAGTTAAACTTTGATAAGTTCCTTAAAATTTCTTTTCCCTGTTTACCTTCTCATTCTTCTCTTGCTTCTTGTATCTGACTCAAATTCTGTATTCAACTCTGTTTTTTTTTTAATCAAGATTGCTTGAAAGTCCTCTATTTCATTGAATAATCATATTTTCACCTGAAACATGATACTCAGTTTTGCTGGGGAAGTGATTCTTGGTTTTAATACCAGTTTCTCTGGCCTCCAGAATATCATATTCCAAGCCCTTTGATTCCTCAATGTAGAAGCTTCCAGGTCCTGTGTTATACTGATTGTGTTTCCACAATATTCAAATAATTTCTTTTTGGCTGTTTTAATATTTTCTCCTTGATTTGGGAATTCCTCAACCTGGCTATAATATTCCTAGGAGTTTTCCTTTTGGGATCTTTTTCAGGAGGTGATTGGTGGATTCTTTCCACTTTTATTTTGCCCTCTTGTTCTAAAACATCAAGGTAATTTTCCTTGAGAATTTCTTGAAGGATGATTTCTAGGTACTTTATTTGATCGTGGCTTTCAGGTATTCCAGTAATTTTAAAATGATTTCTCTTGGTTCTATTTTCCAAATCAGTGGCTTTTCCAATGAGATATTTTACATTGCCTTTTATTTTTCATTTCTTTGGATCTGTTTAATAGTATTTTGATTTCTCATAAACTCACTAGCTACCATTTGCTCCAATCTAATTCTGAAGGAATGATTCTCTTCAGTGAGCATTTGAGATTCTTTTCCCATCTGGCAAATTTGGCTTTTTAAGGCATTCTTCTCCTCATTGACTTTTTGAGCTTTTTTTTTGCCATTTGAGTTAGTCTATATTTGAAGGTGTTATTTTCTTCAGTCAGATTTTTGACTCACTTTTCCTGATTTTTGTACATTATTCTCATATCTCTTCCCAACTTTTTCTCTACTTCTCTTATTTGGTTTTCAAAATCCTTCTCAAGCTCCTCCATGGTCTATAACCATTTCATATTTTTCTTGAAAGCTTTTGGTGCAGGAGTTTTGAATTCATTGTCTTCTTCCTGTTCCATATTTTGATCCTTTTTGTCCTACAAAAGGAATATAAGGTTTGATTGCTGTGCTTGCTTTGCTTCCTTTGCTTGCTCATGTTGTCACTCAATTACTTGACTTTTGAGCTTTTTGTTGCATTAGAACTCTGCTTCCAGAGCAGAGAGCTTTGTCCCAAATCACTGGGGTTTCCACAGCTGCCAGAACTATTAGTTGGGCTCCTTTTCTGAAGCCTCCACCCTCGCTGGCACCTGTTCACACACCCTGGGACCTCCACCCTAGACAGCAATCCAGATCCAAGCAGGTTAAAGCAAGAGTTATTACCCCTCAGACTGGTTGTTTGGTTTCCCTACAATCTGCAGGCCAGGAGGTCTGAAGTAGCCAAGTGGCATCGCCTGCTGCACCTCAGTCACTTCTCCCCCTGGGGGCAGAACCTGGATCACACTCCCAGAACTCCTGTTCCTAAAGTCCACTGACCTCTCACTTTGTCTTTGGCATTCATGGGTTGATAATTCTGGAAACTGCCGCAGCTGCTGGTGATGCACTCTCCTGAAGTCTGTTCCAGGGTTGGATCCACCCTGAGCCTAAAACTGTAGGCTCATGTGGGGCTGGGCTGTGCTCCCTGCACTCTGTGTTGGACCCTTTCTGTCTGCCTTCAGTTGCTTTCAGTGAGAGGTTTCTCTCTGTCACTTTGCGGGTTCCATAGCTCTAAAGTTTGTTCACAGTAATTTTTATAGGCATTTGAGGTGGTTATGGAGGAAGTGCAGGGAGTTTTCCTGCTTCTACAGTTCCATCTTGGTTCCACCCCCAGGATTTTTTTCCCCAGGCAACCATAATTTATGAACAACTAAATGAAAGTGATTTGTTTAGAATTAAAGTGTCATCAGCAGATTTCCACATCAAAGACATTCTGGATTTTCTTTTCTGTTTTTTTGATAGTTTGATAAATATGAAATTTATTTTCTGTTTATTTATATAGACATTATAAATTATATTTGGGAATAGTCACCTTATAATGAATACTTAATTTATCCAAATCATTGAGAGCAAATATAGCCCAAGAACATTTTCTTTTTAATGGATCAGCACATTTCCTTTTGGAGCAAATAATTTTCTATGAACAAATATATACTTTGTGATGTATAAGATCAGTGTGTCTCTGTTCTCCAGAAAGCATTATTCAGAGTTTCTATTAAAATAGAACTTCAAGGTGTCATCAGAACAAGTCTTGATAGATACAAATCCTGGGATGGCTAGGTGGTACAGGGAATAGGGCACAAACACTGGAGTCAGGAGGACCCGAGTTCAAATCCAGCCTCAGTCACTTAACACTTACTAGTCATGTGACCTTAGGCAAGTCACTTATCCCCAATTTCTTTGCCTTTCACCTTCTAAAAAGCAAAAAAGAGATAGATATGAATCCTTCTGTATTAATCTTTTCTGCCAATATTTTTTAAATTTATTTCATTAAGTATTGATCAATTACACTTAAAAATTAACATTTTAAAAGTTGAGCTTCAAATTCTTTCCCTCCTCTTCCCCTTCTTGGGAAAAAAAAAGCAATTTGATATAAATTATAGATGTACAAAAATACAAAATACATTTCATATTAGTCATGTTGCAAAAGAAAACAGACCAAAAAATGACATAAATATGATTTGGTCTATATTCAGGTTATATCAGTTCTTTGTCTGAAGATAGATAGAATTTTTCATCATTTCCTTCAGATCCTTGTATTGCTGAAAATAACTAAGTAATTCATGTTTGATCACTGTACATCATTGCTGTTACTGTACGTAGTATTCTGGTTCTGCTCTCTTCCCTTTTTTTTCATTCATATAAATCTTTCCGTGTTTTTTTCCCCTTAAAATAAACTTGCTTATTATTTTTTTACTGCACAGTAGTATTCCTTCATAATCATATATCACAACTTGCCCAGCCATTCTCCAAGTACCGGGCATCCCTTCTATTTCCAATGATTTACCGCCACCAAAAGAGCTGCTACAAATACATTTGTGCACACATGCCCTTTGTCTTTTGCTTTTATCACTTTGGAATACAGACCTTTGTAAAATTTTGTTATTTTAAACTCTTGTTCTCAAACTCTAAAAGGACATTTAAACATGATATATGCATAGGTTTGTATATGTATCCAAATACATGAGATGTGTATAGGAATCTATACATATGGTTAGACATTTGTGTACACGTGAACATAGTGCTACATATGTGTATAGAGACCCAAATACAAAAGTGTAGAGCTGTTAATCTATTTCTTCATTCTTGCATAGGATCATGGAATTAGAGCCAAAATTGACTTTACAGTTTATTTTGTCCAATCTGATTCTCTGCTTCAAGAAGCTGAGTCACAAAGAGATTAAAAGCCTTCCCTGAGGTTGGAGAGGTAGTAAGTGACTGAGATGGTATGTGAAGCAGCATAGGCTGAATCCTCTAGTTCTCCTCCTCCTCCTTCCACTAGAACTTGGTTTCCCACCTCTGAGACTCCTATCTAGGCTCAGATTCAAGGTTTTCCCTTTATTGTTCCTGGAACCAGGTTGCCTGGGGCCTCTTGCTGGTCAGCTCCTAACCCTGAGGCTTCAAACAAGCCCTTGTGGTCTCTTCTGGTCTTTGCTTTCCAGCTTGAGCTGTCTGATTAGCATTGCCTTTTATTAACTTGCTAAGAAATGCTGGTTTTGGCAGTGCTCATCCTTTAGCCAAGGGGTTCTTCTCTTTCTGTGTCATGGATTCCTTCAACAGCCTGGTGAAGCCCATAGATTCCTCCTCAGAAATATGTTTTTAAATGAATGAAATAAAATACACTGGCTAATATAATAGTTATCTATCTATCTATCTATCATCTATATATCTATCATTCTATCTATCTATCTGTCTGTCTATCTATCTATTATCTATCTATCTATCTACCTATCGTCTATCTATCTGTCTGTCCATCTTTCTGTCTGTCTGTCTACCTACCTACCTACCACATATGATGTAATAGTTATCTATATGTCTATCCATCTGTCTGTCTATCTAATTTGATAGACTCTAGGCTGAGATCCCCAGAACATACTTTTACTGTCCTTTGAGCACTCTGAGGTGTTGTGATATTGAGAGCCTTGGCTACGTGCTGTCCCCACACTTGAAGATCTAAAATGCTCTTTGATGTGTGAAAGTTCAGTATATATATTTTTTTCTGAATCATTTAGCACATTTCCTTCTGATCTCTAAGTCTGAGTAATGTCGCCTCTCTGATCAGTTGAACATTTTGGGTATGAGGCTTCAAAATTCAAAGTCTGTATTTGAAGCCACCAAGGTCTTTCCTTTCTTGGCAAGATATGGAAACTTGCAATCAGCCTGTACTTTCCAGCCTGCAGAGTTGAATTCCTGCTTTTCCACCTTAGGGAAATGCTGCCTCATTTGTTTCTGAACTCTCAGAAAGGAAAGCCTGGCTCCACATGATAGCCCTGTCTCCTGAAAGTCCTAGGGAGAGAATTCTCAGTCAATTTCCAAGACTCACACAGGTGAAACCCTATCTGGTCATCTTGACAGTTTGGGCTGGGACTAGAGTGTAGCAAGGGTTCTGGAACTGATTGGTAAGCAGTCATATGTTCCTCATGCACCACCTCATTAATCACAGGGGGAGCATTATCTCGGGAAACAATGCAGCTTTATTGCATGGTAATCACCATTTACTGTTGTAGCTACTAACAATCTCTGAGGGGCCCAGACCCTGTTACCATCCCCAGCCCACCCCCAGCTTGCCAAGTGCAGTTAAGGGATCGCCATCATGATGCTATTTATTGATAATTAAAGCAGAAAGAGGGAGCTCATAGAGTGATCTCATCCTGAGTCATTAGGGATTGATCTGGCTTGAAGAAGGTTTGGGGGAGAACCACAAACCTTGTACTGGCTCTTTTTCCATGAGGTGAATCTGCCATGTGATCATGGGGAAAGAGGAATTGATCCAGAAAGATCAAGAGAAGAGCTCTGAAGGCCACTTTTCTTGGAGGATGTCCAAGCAGCTTCTGGCCACAGAACAGACTTGGGTTCAGGCCAAGGTGGGGTTTTATGTCACATAAGGAGCAATTCACAGTCCCAATGAGGCATCACTCATTAACTGCATGGTGAATGCCATGCAGTGTTATACCTAGGGTACAAAGGCAGAGGTGCAACAGGACCTGCCCTCAGGGAGCTTCCATTCTCACAAGGGAGAACATCTGCATGCACATCTCCACCTGAGCCAACACATGCATATTCCATATGTGCATGCACACATGCATTATGGAAATGCATTTTTGTTGAGTTGTTTTGGTTGTGTCCAACTCTTTATGACACCATTTGGGGATTTCTCGGCAGAGATTCTGGAGTGTCTGGCTGGGTCCCTCTCCACCCCATTTTATAGATGAGGAAACTGAGGCAAGCAGGAGTAAGTGACTTTGAGCTCATGAAGATGTCTTCATGACTCCAAGCCATGGTGTTCTCTCCACTGTCACCTTCATATGGAGGTCAGTAGAAGCAATACAAAGATGCTTTCAAGGTTTCTCTGAAGAGCTTTGGAATCAGTTGGGAGAAAGAGGAGACACTGGCACAGGGCCACTCAGCAGGAGGCATTCCCAGTAAAGCAGAAGCTGCACTCTATGAACAAAGCAGAATTGCAGCAGTTCAAAAGGAGCATGGGCACGCACATTTGGAGACACTCCACTCTGAAGGTTCCTATGGACTATTTGTGTCCAGTCTGTGGCTAAACCTTCTGAGTCCCTATTGGTCTGATAAGTCAGTCATACATAATGTACCTTGATCCAAACCTGGAGATGTCCTTTTGGTCCTTTAGCAGAATGAAAGACAACAACCTACCAAGAAGCCATATGCATGTAATATATGTGTACTATATGTATATATAAGCATGTTTCTGTGTATATTTTATGTGTGTATATATGTACATATGTGTGTTAAACATTCTGTCATAGCCATCTGAGGTCTGAACAAGTATTTAGCTATGATAATCATTATTATATCATTGTAAATTTGTAAATTGAAAACTTGTAATTTTCACGTTCCTTTGCACATATACATTTATGTAGTGAGAGAAAAGAGAGAGATTTCATTCAAATCTGACTTTGTGCCCTCTCTAGTTATGTGACTATCTGTCTTCCTCCCTCCCATTCTGCACAATTGCAATAATAATAGCACTTACCTGCCAGGTAGGTGTGAGTATCAAATGAGGTAATATTTGTAAAGCACTTTGTGAATACTAAGCTGCTATGTAAATGCTGACTTTGCTCTCATTTTGGACAGAACACAGATATGCTTCTCACACATAGACAACTATCAAAGCCTTATTAATCACCTGCCATGTAGGACCCCACTGGAGCTCCAGGAACAGGGGAGCTGGCATGGTTAGACCTGTGTTCTAGAAATCACATTGGGGCCATGAGGACGATGAAGCATTAACAAAATAAAAGTTAACAATAATCAATGCTATTAACTCCTGCACACAGACTGTCCCCTTGGCAATCCCAGAAGTGACTTCAGAGTCTGACGTTGAGGTTACATTAGAGAAGGCTCCAGGGAGCATGAAGGAAGGAGAGGGATGGGCATGTTGGAAGGGGAGAGAGGGGAACTTTGCCAAACTGGGGAGAGAAGAGGGGAAAAGCAGAGGAGCCATGCTAAGGTGAGGGGGAAAGAATGTCTAGCCCCTGACTGTGGAGAGAATCCAATGCAGAGCAAAGAAAAGAGGATGGTCAGATATCTCCCAGCATTCCCTGTTCTTCAGGCTCTCTGATTCAGGTGCCCATTGTGGGGACTTCCGATGCTCAATGGACATTCCAAAGCTCATTTGCTCCACACCATTAATGGGGAAGGGAAGCAAAAACTGGAAATATTGAAAGTTAATTCAGGTCTGAAAGTTTCACTCTATTACCACGTGAGCAGAACCAAAGACAATGTTGCACTATAGGAAGAAAACATTCACTCAGGACTAAAATGAAGGGCAAGGCACCAGAACAGTGTTGGGCATATTGCCAGCTGAGCATCATCCTTCCTTCTTCCCAAGGAGTCATTCGGGCACTCAGACTCTTCCAATCCCCTGATTATAGAAAGAATCAGAAGCAGGGGCTCTGAGTCTCACTGGAGTAGTTTGCGAGCGTTCCTTAAAGTTCTTCGTCGAGGTCTATCTCTCAAAAGTCTCTCTTTAGTCTATGCAAGTCCTGTGGAAGGAATTCTCTAGGAACCAATTGAGTGAAGCTGGTTGCCAACCCCAGGACAGTGCTGAAAGCAAGGATGACTTTAGATAACTGCAGAAGGACGGTTGCCTTGTCTATGGTCCTGAGTGGGAGAATTCTTTGTAAGGTGCATGTCTGCCTTGGGGGGGGGGGGAGAAAATAAAGTTGATCTTAAATTGAACATATCATTAGCTTGAGTATTTGCATTAAATATAATGTAGGAGGGACCTAAACAAAAGCTGCATTCTGGTGTCCCCCCGGGGCTGGGGGCCAAAGGAGCCAAATAATGCAATTTCTGTTCCTCTTTCTCTCCTACAGCTTCTGGATACTTTTTATTTCTGTGGCTTTGAACAAGTCTCTTTATGGCTCTGAACCTCAGTTTACCTATCTGTAAAACTAGAGGGTCTATTTGAGGACTTCTGAGGTGCTTGGTAGGTCCAGCTCTAGGATCCTATGATCCCATGTAATAGTAATGTAAATTTAAAGATCTTTCCTGCCCCTAGGCTAAAGTGTACCTGGAGCCTGGGGTGGGAAGCTTGTTTTTCAGTAAATACTTTTTGATTGGCCAGTGAGTCAATAAGGTTGTTACATTCTCTGAGCCAGGAGAAGGCTATATAAGCCCTGATGTGTAGCTTTGTTTTGGGGACTCACTTTGAGAAGTGTTCTGTGATTTGATCTGGATTCTGGGAAGCCATTGTCCAGAGCCCCCCTGGCTTTGAAAAACCCAGATGTTGAAACCCAGATGTTGACTGGGTATGGATGTAATGGTTGGACAGTTTGGAAATCTGTCTACTTGATCTGTTTCTGTCTTGATGGTTCTGCCTGTATGCTTTGAAGTTCGGGGTGCTGACCTTTTTCCCCTGAACTAGGTAAACGATGTATGTCTGACTGATTAGAGTGGGCTTGTTGACCCATTTTGAGTTGCTTTCCTTTGTCAAGGCGGATCTGAGAACCTGTGTTGGCAGCAAACCCTGAGGACACTTGGGGTTCTTGCTGCTACAAAATGGCATCACGAACAGGATCTGCAGAGTAAAAGGAAAGTATGGGGACTGGGATAATTGTTTGTTTCCCAGTTGTGGTATCTGTGACTCTGTGGAGCCATGGACCAGGAGAGAAGAATGGCCTGCATGCGGACTTCACTGAGCTGAGAGCAGGAATGGTGAGCTGCCTGCATCGGGAGCTGGGCAGAAGCCAGGAGCGCCTGCTGCCTGCTGGAGGAGAAGGAACCCAGGAGTTCAGAATTCAGCCACAGGAAAAGATAAGAACTGAGCAGCAAAGCAGGGGCACTGAGTGTGTTTCCTGGCTGCATCCCACAGTTTGGGACCCAGGGGTAGGATGGACTGATGACTATGGTGGGTGGGATGAAGTGCCTTGGATCCCCAGGGACCCCACCTTGTTGCTTTTGTTGCCCAGCCCCCTCTCTATACTTGGAAGCAGAGGCTGGAGCTGTGTGAGGAGAAGGACACCCCCCCCCAGAACTTTATTTGAACCCTTGTTTTGAATTGAAGTGATAATGCTATGTACTTTGTGTTTGTTTAAGGCCCAGTGGCCACTTTGGTAACTTTAGTTCTGTATCTAGAAAATGTGACCTAAGAGATGTTTAATGCTAATTCAAAAGTAAATTGACTATCCTATGGGCACGAAAGATCTTGGGGCCGAATGTAATAGGAATGTAAATTTAAAGATCTTTCCTGCCCCTAGGCTAAAGTGCACCTGTAGCCTGGGGTAGGAGGCTTGTTTTTCAGTAGATACTTTTTGATTAGCCAGTGAGTCAATAAGGTTGTTACATTCTCTGAGCCAGGAGAAGGCTATATAAGCCCTGATGTGTAGCTTTGTTTTGGGGGCTCACTTTGAGAAGTGTTCTGTGATTTGATCTGGATTCTGGGAAGCCGTTGTCCAGAGCCCCCCTAGCTTTGAAAAATCCAGATGTTGAAACCCAGATGTTGACTGGGTATGGATGTAATGGTTGGACAGTTTGGAAATCTGTCTACTTGATCTGTTTCTGTCTTGATGGTTCTGCCCGTATACTTTGAAGTTCGGGGTGCTGACCTTTTTCCCCTGAACTAGGTAAACGATGTATGTCTGACTGATTAGAGTGGGCTTGTTGACCCATTTTGAGTTGCTTTCCTTTGTCAAGGCGGATCCGAGAACCTGTGTTGGCAGCACACCCTGAGGACACTTGGGGTGCTTGCTGCTACATCCCATTAGGACCTTGTAAACCCCAGGCTCTTGCTATGTAATTGTGTATTTTTATATTCGTGTTATAACCTCTAGTTATTCAAATGTGTGCTATAATACCTGAACATATCAGGTATCTAACAGGTTTTTATGTAATTGACTTGAATTATCAAGAAAGATTTTCCTGGTCCCTTTCATGGCAGTGAGCCTTTCCCCATATTTCCTTTGGGTGTGCCTCACCCCCAGTGATGAGCTGCTGGCTGTGCAAATAAGCTTCTTAATGCCTTTTAACTAGAACCATAGATAGCTAGGCATGCCAGAATCTGGAGCTAAGATCTATTCCAAGAGTGTGGAGGGGCTAAGGTTTGATCATTTCTGGTCAGGACTGAGTGACCCTGTGAATAGAGTTCATGGCTTTTGGGGAGCATGACTAGAAGAGCAGCAGGTTAGGAGGGGCGGGAGGGACATCAGAGAAGGCTACTGTGAGCCAGACATTGGACTTATTAGGACAATGCCAGAGTGATTGTGGAGTCCCAACGATGTAGCTGGCATCCATCCAGAGAAGATAGAGTGAAATTTAATCCAGAAGTGGCTGCTGAAGGACAATTTCATCAAGAGAGTCTGAAAGGGAAAATGGAGAAGAGTAGTGCCAAATCTTTCTCCTGGCACTATGTGCCAGGGAGTAGGAGAATAGCAAGCCAGCCCTGGAGAGGGGGTGACAACAGGGAAAAGCTTGCTTTGGGGGAGCACTAGAATGTGAAATGAATGTGAAGGGAGAAATGTAGGATGAAGGAGTCTGTGGACAGAGGAAAAGTCCAGAGGGCACCACGAAAGAGAAGCAGAGGAAGATAAGGATTAGGAGGACTATGGTTGAGGTTAGGATGGGCAGGTGGCTACCTCTGTGTACCACATTTCTATTAAATCTGCCCTGATGGTACCAGGCACTTTCCCATAGAGCGTTGAAGGCAGTCTTTCCCCTTGGAAATCTGAGCCCCAGGAGAGGATCATAATAGCTACTAATATATACCAGGGTGGGTAAAAGTGTCCAAGGCAGGGATCCATTGCCAGTAATACTCCAAAGCTGGTTTGAGGGGGTACAGATGGAGCACCCAGGGAGAGACATTGTGACTTTGGCCAGTGTCTCAGACATAAGTCTCACTTGCTTTTAAAGAAAAACAATTTCCCATCATTTTTAAGTTTCCCTCTGTCAAGTACAATATATGTAGTCCTTTTGTAAAAGGATTATTCATCTTGCATAACTTAGGAAGTTAGAAGGACAAGATGGACTTTCTTAAGTCAGGGAGTGGGGGAGAATGATAAGATTATGAGAATTATGAGCAAGTGATTTAGCTCAAAAGTGCCTCCTGCCTCTGTTCCAACAGAAGCTATCTTCCAGACCTTGGGGGGGGGGGAAGCTACATCTAGTGTCAAAGGGGAGTCTAATTTACAGGCAGCTTAGTGCCACCACAGTGAATATACTTCTGGATCAGCAATCAGGAAGACCTGAGTTCAAGTCACACCATAGACACTTACTAGTAGCATGAACCTTGGGATTTCCCTTAGCCAGTTTATGAGTCAGTTTACCCATCTGTAAAATAGTGATAATAACAGCATCTATTTTATGTGATGGTTGTAAGGTTCAAATGAAATAATATTTGTAGAGTTCTTTCTAAGTCTTAAAGAATATAAATGCATGTGCTGTATTATAATCATTGTTACTATTATTTACAACATGAGTTCAGGACAGAGAATGCTATGTATGTCAGAAGTAATTATTTTGTTCATGCTTAAATTATATATATACATACATGTATACATATGCATATACACACATATGCATATATACCTATATACTTAAGCATGAACAAATGGATATGTATATATGTATATAAACAACCTCTCCTTTTTCATATTTCGTTAACAGATATGATGTGCACACATGTACAACATACATGTATACATGCATTATGCACACACATGCATAAGCATATGTATTTAAGCACGAATAAATAAGTTACTTGTGTATAGAATTTGAACATATATGATACATACATGTGTACACACATATCTATACTTAATGTATTGTTATATTCAGTAAAAATAACATCCTGATTGAAGCTCCAAGTACAAAAATCCATAGATTTAAAATATTGCAGATCATCAGCTATATTATTGAGTTTATTTTTGATTGAAACTGAGGCCCTGGTACTGTGATATTCTTGGTGTAGGAAGGGCACACAGTTAATACACAGCTCAGTGTGAAAGGAATTAGTTGTTTTGTGTGTATTAGTGTATCATTCGTTCCGCACTCAGTAATGATGCCTATGTGCTCATCCAAACCAGACTCCTTAGGAATAAAATCAGGTGATTGAGTGGAGGCTCTTGCCTAGGGGTTGTCTAGTGCATTTAGGAAGCCAATGATTTTTGCTTCCTTTAGGTGTCACCTTGACTATGTGCAGAATTTTCTTTCTTTTCTCAGGCAGCTTAGACTTGTCCATGATTGGCATCAGTCTGTTTGACTTGTCATTGAGGAAGCAGCATTTCTTTACTTCATTCCTGTCCCTGTTAGTTGGTCAGGGTTAAGCCACTTTACAGCTTGTTTTCAAGTCTGTACCATGTGCATGACACTCTCGTGGTGACATTCTCACTTGCTGGCCCTGGGGCTGGAATGCTCTCTCTTCTTTGCCTCTACCTTTTGGCTTTCTTGGCTTCCTTCAAGCCTCAGCTAAAATTGCACATTCTTCAAGAACCCTTTCCCAATCTTCCCTGATCTCAGAATCTTCCATTCTGGGACTGTCCCCAAATTATCTTGTCCACACCTTGTTTTCACGTAGTGGTTTGCCCATTATTTCCCCTTTGAATTGTGAGTTTCTGGAGAACAAGGCCTGATAGATTTTGTTTTTTTGTTTTGTTTAGTACTTAGCATAGTCCAACCAGTGCAGATCTGTATGGAAGTCTCAACTAGGTATAACCCTCCTCACTCTTCATATCAGTGAGAAGGAGGGTCACTTGGAAGTTGCCTCTGTAGGTCTCTATTGGAAAGTCCATGAAACCTGCAGGAGGAAAGATGAGGGATGAGTAATAGATGACCATTTCTGCTGATGCTAAAGGGGGGCTGAATTTTGACAAGTCCCTGGGGGGTAAGTGGGGGACATGGAGGTCAGTAATGGAACACACCATCTATTCAGGCAATGAACACTTTTTAATGCACCTACTGTGTTCCAGGCACTGTGACAAATGTCTGAGGATACAAAAATAGGCAAAAGACAGTCTCTACCTCCAAGAAACTCATAACTGAATCTAGGCAAAAACATCGATACATACCGCAAGAAACCAGGGCCAACTTTTCTAGCAATGCATCCTGAAAGTATGTCTGGGTCAGCCGGAAATGCTACTTAGTACAAATAAACGTTTGTTTCTATGGTTTCATTGATCTGAAATGGGGATAGAGTAAATTCGGCCCAGATTTAATAATTCTAACTTGAGATGTGGTCATTGATCTGAAAAAAAAAAAACTGCTTTAAAGTGATTTCCATATGATAAAAACAAACAACCCCCACCCCCGCAAACAAAAACCTCAACGCCCTCACCTTCATACATTGCAAGTAGCTTGTGTCAAAAT
Organism: Petaurus breviceps papuanus; assembly: GCF_028583685.1. Classification (NCBI taxonomy): domain Eukaryota; kingdom Metazoa; phylum Chordata; class Mammalia; order Diprotodontia; family Petauridae; genus Petaurus; species Petaurus breviceps. Next base: position 2,787,614 of record NW_027185872.1, read on the forward strand.
TAAGTAGTTTCTAGTTGCCTAGAAGAGATATTATCCCATATTCACAGGTGAGGCTGTAAATATGTTCAGAAATTCAGACAATTAAATGTTCATCTACTGTTATGAAACATACCCCTAACATTACACATATTTAGAGTTGACTTGAAGTAAACTTGAGGTAAGGACGGGTGGAGTAATTCACATGCCTGAAACAGACTTAATGTAGCTGCCTGGAAGTCCCAACAAGTTCAGAAAATAATGGTGTTCCGTTGTGGGGATGGAAATTGTAGCTGACATCCTGGCCTTCATTTGATGTGAATTAGAGCTGCTATGTCAGCCCACATTTCCATCCCCACGACTGAATTTCCTTGCCCTTAGACCTTTCCCATTACATAAATGCACCTTTTAGTTGCTCAATATATTCCACATGTCGGCATGAAACTCTGTTGATGGTGGTTCATTCTGCAGCACATGCTAGGTCTGGGGAACCTGCCTCCTCCATTGTCCCCCAGGTTGCGTTGACATGGAAAAGACCTAGGGAATCTAATCCTGAGAAAGGGGCACCTCTTCCTACCTTTTAGAATAAAAAAAAATATGAGCAGCTCCACACATCTACATCCTCACTTCCCAGCATACCCACATGGAATAACCCTTAAAAAAAGGACAGAAATTCACTTTAGGTAAAAATGAGCCTTTGTCCTAAGCCAGTGTAGAAATTGCAAACATCTCCTTTATGGCCATTTAAATTTCTTATTGCTTTTCACCAGTGGGTGAAATGATAGACCTACTTATAATGAATTTGTTTATGCATATATTCATTTATTCAATAAGTACGTATTGAGCCTCTCTAAGCACATGGAATCCAAATACCAAAAAAAAAAAGACATCTCTTACCCTCAAGCAGCTTCCATTCTAATGAGAAGAGGCTCTGTGTACACAGGTAAATCAATACAAAATATGTAAATAATTAAATTTAATTATTAAATAATTAAATTAATTTGTCAGTGGAGAAGACTGTGAGGATCAAGAAATGTGTCTGGGAGGAAGAACCATGAAGGAAACAATGTCCTCAAAATCAAAAGTATGAAAACATAGCCTGTGTGAAAAGGACATTCTGTATCATAGATGTCCACAAACATTTCCTTGTCAAATGAAAAGAAGTAAATGGAGAAAGAAATATATTTAAAATCACAATTCAATGTACTGTTAGGCTTTTAAAGAAGTGGAAACAAACATAGCAAAAATACATATTTAAAAAAAATAGTTACTAGGACTCTTCCTTATGCCCAGACTTGTGTCAAAGCTCTGGTACCTTAGACAGTAGTTTCACCTGATTGACAACATGTGGTAGTAATTGTTCACTAGCAATTATTTCCTGGCATTCAACTCAGAAAGTAGGTGATTGGGTATTCTGTCCATGCTATTATGGCACTCTCCCCCTGTTATGAATCTCAGTCTAAGGCTCATGACTTTTTTGCATGTTCCATCCATTCCCAGTCTTGGGAGTCTTAGTATCATTTGGATGTTTCAAGTGATCTTTAATTTCTTCTATGAGTGTCCCTCTTCCAATAGTTCAGCTCTCAACCACTTTTTAACTGTTTCTCCCATGTGATTCTTATTCCTGTGTCTCCATGAATTTACCATAAATTGGCCACCTAACACACTGGCTAAAATTGGATATTTTTTTTTTGATGGGTAAAGAATTAATGCTGATCTCATTTTTGCAGTCGAATCACCCACATGGTGCTTTGGACATGTGACTACCATGACCTTTGCTTATACTCTTTTCACCCTGGTCATTATCTATAGCATACCTCAATCTCATCATTTCTTTCCATTTTCTTTTAGGTGATGTGAATTTGTATTCTTGTGAGATTAAGCCATTCCATGTGGTGTGGTTGCCTATCACCTTTAGTATACTGTTATTAAAGATATGCCTTGTGTTTGCTGGGACTTAGAGGTTTTAGAAAATGTAGTATAATTCCTCAAATAGAGTCCTGATACAGAGATAGAGAAACAGAGATTGCGATTGTGTAAATAAAGTAATTATAGCTAATATTTATGGCATTTTAAGGTTTACAAACCATTGTGTAGTTATTATTTCATCCTTACAATAATGATATGAAGTAGGTACTCTTCTTATAATGTATTAGTATATATTAGATTACCATTATTATGTATTACAGAAGTTAAATGTCTTGTTCAGGGACATACAACTGGTAAATGGGATTTGAATTCAGATCTTCCTGGTTCCAACTGCTATTCTCTAGCCACTGTGGAAGTTGTTTCTCCTCATATTACACAATATAATATACTGACTTCACTTCTAGATTCTAGAATTTTATCAGTGTAAGTCATATGTCCACTGATAAGGATTAGAAATTCTTCATAGTTTAGTAGTTGGCCATAGAGGATGGTTATGGGTGAAAACATCATCACTTTGGTGCTGGCCTGGGGTTGAGTTCAAAACTTTGTGATCCTTGAATGACAGACAACCTATAATCATGTTTTTTTTTTTCCAGTTTGGTGTATGGATGTGTTTCATGATTGCTCCATTGATTCCATATGTGGTCTTTTTGACACCAATATTCCTAAGACTTTCATAGTTATTTGCCTCCATGGTATGTTTCCTCCTTTATAAATTAATCTGGTTATGCTCATTTCATTCATCAGTTTATAAAAAGTCTTCAAAACTATTCATTTTTATAATATCATAGTTGTAGTATAAATGGTTCCTCTAAATCTGTTAACTTTATTCTGCATCCGTTCATTCCCATCTTTCCAGAACACTTCAGAATCATTCATTTCCTCATTTCTTATAATCCAACTCTTTCCCTAATTCCATCAGGTGACAAGTCATTTAGCCATTTTTTCAGTTGATAGTCATCTTTGTGATTTCCAGTATTTTTTCCACCACAAAAAAATTGAGTGCTCTCTCTCTCTCTCTCTCTCTCTCTCTCTCTCTCTCTCTCTCTCTCTCTCTCTCTCTCTCTCTCTCTCTCTCTTTCCTTCCCATATAGATATTCTATCTATCTTTTCCTCCTTCTTGTTAGCCTTGTTGAAGAGCATAAACTTTTTAATAACTTTGTTATTCAGAATTGCTTTCCAGAATGGTTGTAACCATCCACAGATCTATCACCAGTGAATCAACGTGCCTGTTTTCCCACAGCCCCTCCAACATACATATTTTCCATTTCCTATGATATGTGTCAATCTAAGTGTGAAGTGAAATCTCAGAAATTCTTTAATTACTATTCTCTAATTAGTAATGATTGTCATTTTTATATAACCATGAAGAGCCTGTGTTTATTTCCCTGAGATCTACAAGTTCATATACTTATGGCCATTTACCAAATGGAGAATAGTTCTAATTCTTATAATTTTTTCATCAGTTCTTCATATATCCAGGAAATGGTAACTTTATCAGAGAAATTTAAGGCAAAAATATTGTCCTAGTCATATCCCTTTGGATATTAGGTGTGTTTACATGGATAAAAAGGTTTTTAAATATTATATTTAAATATTATGTTTTCAATGTTATATTTTTGTGATCCTCTTTATTGCTTATTTGGTTATAAACTTTCCTCCTATCCATATATCTCATAGACGTTGTTATTGTTTTTGTGCCCCCCCATTTCTCTAACTTGTTTATGATGTGACCTTTTATATTTATGCCACATACCAGTTAAGTTCTGTGGTGTTGCTGTAAAGTCTACCTCCTTCCATAATGCTGTCTATATTTCCAAGTATTATTATTTTTTTTGTCAAATTCCAAATTTTTATAATAATTCCTGAGCTGTTTGTGTTTACTGGATACTAAGTTAAAAGTATTTAACATTTACTTCTATGTATCTAATATGTTCTATGAATCAGTCTATTTTTTAATCAATACCAATTTGTTTTGTTAACTTCTTCTGTCTAGTACAGTTTGAAATCTGACCACTGTTAGACCTCTTTCATTCCCATTTCTTTTCATTATTTTTCCTGAGATTGTTGATCTTATTTTCCCTCCATGTGGGATGTTTATTATTTTAATTCATATAGTTTTGCATAATTTTGCATGTAGTTAGTACAATATGAGACTTCATTATTCCTTAAGTGTGATAGAATTCACTTGTCAATTTGTCTGGTCCAGGAGATTTTTATTCTTTGGAAGTTTATTTATTGCTCAATTTCTCCCTTAGAATTTGAGTTTAGAGCCTTTATCTTTGATCTGTTTATTTGGAAATTTTATTTTTAAATAAACATTTCTTCATTTCACTTAAGTTCTCAGTTTTATTGGAATATACTTGAGCCAAATTATTTCTAATGATAACCCACATTTATTCTTTATTTGCTATGTATACCCATTTTTAATTTTTAGTACTGATTATTTGGTTTTCCTCCTCCTTTTTTTAAATTAGCTAAAGTTCTGTATATTCTAATGATTTTTAATGAAGAGCTCCTAATCTTATTTATCACTTTACTTTCTTTTTTTCAACTTTGGTGTTTTTCTTCATTTTTCAATATTTCTATATTTGAGTTCAAGTGGAGTTTTAAAATTTAATCTTTGTTCTTTTATTTTTAGTTGCATTCCTAATACATTAATCTATTATTTATGTTTTTGTTAGTAAACATACTTAGAGATATTCCTTTTCCCTTAAGGACTGCTTTTGCCACATTTACATTTTACTGCATCATTCAAATATTGGAGTGTTATCTCATTGGCGCCATTATCTTTAATGGATTTATTTATAGTTTCTATGATTTGTTCTTTCACCTGATAATTCTTTATTGTTAGGTAGTATAAGTTTGATTTTTTACTATTTTTTCAGTGACTTTTTAGTAAAATTGTTGTGACATTGAGATCAATAAAGCATGTGTGTAATATTTTTTATTTGTTTGTGATTTTTTTAACATCCTCAGACATGATAATATTTGGAAAAGTACCGTGTACCATTTAGAACCATGTATACCGTTTTTTCCAGCAATCGTTAGATGTTAGTTGAAAGTAACTTTTTGGATATCCTAGTCACTAAGAGGAAGTTCTTTGTTGAGATTTTATACAGACTATATTCTTGACATTAAAATAATAGAAATGTGAATTGACTGTCAATTCTCTTTACTTATCTATAAAATGAGGATTATGGCACGGTAGCAGTGATATTTTTGTAATGGGATATAACGCACAAATAAATAGAATAGCAAAACAAGAGGTGAAGGGTAACTATAAGTGGTATAATCAGGGAAAGATTTTCTGGAGGAGCTGGTATTTAAATTGGAATTGATAGGAAGATATTCAATGAAAAGCATTGTCCTAGGCATTCAGGGTACAAAACCAAAAAGGAAGGAGTACCTGCCCTCAAAGGCAGCTAGATGGTACAGTGGATTGAGTACCAGGCTTGATGTTAGGAAGACCCATCTTCTTAAGTTCAAATATGGCTTTAGACAGTTACTGACTCTATGACTCTGGGAAAGTCACTTCACACTGCTTGCCTTAGTTTCCTCATCTGTAAAATAATCTGATGAGGGAATTGGGAAACCATTGTAATATCTCTGCTAAGAAAATGGGGTTCCAAAGAATTGGATGTGACTGAAATGACTGAACAACAACAATGTCCTCCCCTCAAGGAGTTTGTATTCTAATCAGTAATAGTTCACATTTAAATATCACTTTAAAATTTGTAAAGTTCTTTAAACATATCCTATTATTTATTCATCACCCAAATCCTGTGAGGTAAGTGCTAGTATCACTCATTTTATATGAGAGAATTGACAGGCTAAGTGACTTACCAAGGAACATCCAGTTAGGAAGTGTCATATCTTCCTGACTGCAGCTCTAGCACTCTATCATGCCACCTAGATGCCTACTGAGGGGAAATATGGAGCATATTGATAAATGTATGCACATAAATACCAAGGAAATGTAAAGTTCTTGGAGGGTGGGCATAGTAACAAAGTGGTGGATCAGGAAAGGTCTTATAAAGGCATCTCTTGAGCTAACTCATGTTGGGGAGTCAATGTATTCAATAATAGAATTGAAGTGGAGGTAACGTGAGAAGGAAGAAAAGTATTAGGAACTAAGGGGATTGAGAAAGAGTTTGCCCATGTGGAAAATCACCCCAAATTTGAGACTTAAAGGATAGTAAAGATTGTAAGGAGAAAGGGAAGAGTGTGAGCATTCCCGGCCAAAAGAGGGCTGGCCTTCAGGACAAGGGATCAGAAGTGGCAAGTCAAGTTCAGGGAGTAGCAAGCCCAGCCTGAAACATAGTGGGAATGAATGGGGATGTTAAGGAATAAGCCTGGAAAGATAAACAGGAGCCAGAAGAATGAGAGAGTTAAAAGTCAGGGGGAAGTTTTTTATTTTGTCCCAGAAGCAATTAGGAGGTGAGAAAGATTTTTGTGTGGGAGAAGCCAATGGCCACACCTGTGTCTTAAGTGTATTGAATGTGGGTGCACTTCTCGCCGGCTCACATTTTCAACATCACTTTGAAAAGGGATCCCAGTGCCTCTCCCAGATTGTCCCAGTCCAGTGCTCACATAATGAAACCATGAGAGAATCTCACACCTTTCTGAAGGGTGATTGTGCTTGGGCTCAGAAATGTCTTTCAAGCCTTTGTCTGGGGACCTGCAGTTGCTTTCAGGATGATTAAGAACTGTTTGAACACTTGTAGCTCAGAAGAAAAGAAAAGGTCACATTTCACTTCTTTTAGTATTTGCATTTGCCTTACCCCATGACCCCCCTGGTCTCTGTCATGACTGCCAATGCCAACCGCAGAATGGTGTCCTCATATCTAAGGGGTCTTGGGAATATTCCCCTGATGCTGCAGACAAATATGTGGCATTCTGTGAGCTTGGCAGCCACTTTATTCTGGAAAAGTTAAAAAGACTCTGGTTTTCCTATATTGGCAAGAGAGATGAATTCTCAAGTCTTGAATCATTTACTGAGAAGGGTCTGCCTTGGATCCCCTGGAGGACCCAGGAACAAAGTGCCAGAAGGCGTGCTCTGAATAGGGAACTGGGCAGAGATCGGCAATTTCTGTCTTTCCTCAGAAGGACTTCAGCGATACATGTGGAAACCTCGACTAGCACAGACATGGACAGGTTATCGTCCTGCTTTATTGTGGCCCTAGAGACCATCCTCTGAGATAAGGAGATGGCCAGGCTCACACAGGCCACAGAGATCAGAGGCAGAAACTAAATGAGACTCTTTCTAATGAAACAAGCAAACAAGCAAACTGGCCGTCAGTCTGGGCTCGGATTTTCTCTCTTTGATTCTTGTTTTTCTCATCTTCCTCCTTCTCCTCACCCTCATGCCCATTGTTTTTCTCATTATCATTATGACATTTCAGGAAGCATTTATTGTCTCCTAGGCAGGCAGCATACTCAACATCTAAAGAATTAGTTCTTATGGATGCAAAGTTAGACGTGTACAAAACTGGTTCCCAAGTCATGCTTAATCAGATAGTTGGAGGACAATGTACTTTTCAACTGCAAACATAGATGGTGATATCAAGAAAGATGGTTTCTTTGCACAAATGTTGGAGTCAGAAGGACCTGGGGTCAATATTGTCTGAGAAACTTAACTAATTGTGTGCCCCTAACTTCTCTGGGCATCAGTGTTCTCATCTGCAAAATGAATGGACTTTGTGTAAAGGCTCTAAATTTGTGATCTTATTCATATTGCAAATTCCTAAAAATGACAGGAAATGCTTTTTGTGAACTTCTTAGGATGAAAAATACATCAGCATTCAGGAAATGTGCAACTGAGCTCTTTGAACTTAACTGGGATAGTCTTTAAAGGACAGATAATTGGAAATAAAACTGGTGAAATTAGGACAGACCCAGAAATGCTTGTGTCCTTCTGCCAGCATCTTTAAGAGCTCCAGGGCATTCTGGGTCATGCAGGGGTAACAGGAGAGGAATTTAATGAGGGGGACCCTTTGGGAAAGTCATGATGACTTAGGGTTGCCATGATATAAAGAAGGATATGTGCAGTAGGGTGGCCTAGAAAAATTGTTAGGGGAAATGTGAAGAGGGATAATAACTTTCAGCTTCATGGACTGGATGGTAGAGAAGTGAATAGGAAGGAGCTGGAGAGAGTCTCATGGAACCAAGTTAATATCCACATTGAACCTTGAAGGAAGAGAGGGCATTTTAATTGGGAAGAGAAGGAGGAAATTCTAGGTATGGGAGATGACATATGAAGAGTTCCTTGTGATAAGAATGATCAGGACAAGAATAGGAGAAAAGAAATAAATTAGATCATAATGTAGAATACATTGAGGAGAAAACTGTGAAGTATGGCTTAAAAGTATTCTGGAGCCATATTGAGGATAGTATTACATGCCAGGATCAGGCATTTGTATTTTATTTCTAGGTAATAGGGAACCACTCAAAGCTTATGAGCAGAGAAGTGATATGATGTCATTGGTATGAACACTAAAAAAGGAGTGAGGAAAACCGGAGTGTAAATACTGCCTCAGTCACTTACAGGTTGGGTGACCCTGGGCAAGAGACTAAATCTGTAGGAATATTAAATTGGAATCTATCTAATAAAGTTATTGTAAGACTGAAATGAGATGGACTTAGGTAAGGTGCTTAACAAAGTGATGATATTTAAATGCTGGAAGAAAACATTAGCAAGAAGATGACCTGGTAGTGAAGGTTAATAAGGGATGAATTAGATTAAAAGAAAATTCTGACTCAAGTGGTTGGGGAAGGGATAGAAGAAAGTCAAGAACACTGGTGTTCTAAGGTAAATGAAGCAAGGTCCTACACTAGGAGAGTTTTTGCAGTGAGCATAGAAATATGTAGTCAAAATATTCCCATTGATTTCCCACCTCCTTGGAGTGGATGTTCCCTCCAAAGATACAGATCTCAGCCCATTCTTTGCCACTATTGCCATTTTCTCTCCATATTCATCTCAGGGGGTTAATCTCCATTACTGTATGTCTTGTTGGCATTCTAGGAAGCCAGCTGGAAGTACCACATTACATAGAGCTCTGGGTCTAGAGTCAGGAAGAATTGAGTTCAAATCCAGCCTCAGATGCTTCCTAGCTGTGATACTCCAAGAAAATCACTTAAGCTTTCTGCCTCAGTTTCCTAATATGTAAAATGGAGATAATAGTTCCTCTTCCCAAGGTTGTAATGTGACAGTATTTATAAAGTACTTTGCATGCCTTAAAGTGTTGCATGGATGTTTCCTTTTATTATTTTCCTGACCCAAGGGAGCCACCAGCAAACGTGGTACCTGTTTTTTTTGTACTTCTCTGTTTTTACCAGCCCAACTGCATGATGACGATGTTTTTCCCTACAGGGTTGTGTGTAGAATACAGAGACATAACCCTGTAGGACACAGCAAAAGTGTGTCAAAAGGGAGTCAGGAGGCATCCACAGAATTTCTGGCTGGAGATTTCTCAAAAAGAATTTCCCACAATATTCCATCAACCAGTCATTAAATAGTGTTAGCATATTCTTCTTTTAAAATGTCAACATTTCCTCTGGAGGTATTGTTTACCAGCTACTTAGAGGTCCTTCAATCAGCTAATCAACTTATCTAAAAACTGAGACTGTCAGAGAGATGGACTATCTTGGTGAGTGTGGGAGGGAGGACTACGGATTCCAGCATCATGAGACCTGCACAATGGACCTGGTTCTATTGCGCTAGGAGATTGGTGTAACTTACTTGACTTTGGGGCCTCTGTCTTATCATTTCTATTAAGAAAGATTACTGAGGCAGCATGGTACCCTGGAGAAAGTATGAGCTCTGAAATCAATGAATTTGGTCAAATTCTACATTTGATGCTTATTATTTGTACAGTATGAATATTCAAGAAAGAATAAGTCAAAAGACATTCAGATTTGAATTGCATATATGACTCCATGAGGAGGAAAAGGATGTCATTTCTCAATGTACCAGAGACATCATTTGCCTTCATGGCATGTTTCCCAAACCCATTTTTTTTCTATTTTTCTGATCACACTCCGCATAGACAATTTGTGCATTTTGAGGAGAGTTTCCTCCAGTTTTATGGGGGAGATCTTAGTCTTCCAATTGGGTTATTTTTAGTAAATGTCATGACTTTGACTTAATTAGATAAGCTAGGGGGTGTAGTGCTGGAGTCCTAGCCTTAGAATCAGGAAGGCTTAAGTTCAAATCCTTACTGAGACACTAGACACCTGTGACCCTGGGCAAGTCATGTAGTTTTTCTACTACTCAATTGCCTCATCTACAAAATTAGGATAACAATAGCCCTTATCACGTAGTATTGCTGTGAGGATCAAATGAGACAAGATGTTGTTGTCATTGTTATGACTCCCAGATTATTGTTCAGGGAAAATGTACCAGTAGGGGCTCATTGATGGGGTTCTACAGTTTTATTTTATGATTACGTAAGGTGGCACGAAAGCACAAGAATGTGGAGTTGGCTATGGAGACAGAGGACCTTATTCAAATTCTTTTTCTGCTACTTGCTATATATGTGGCCTTGGGCAAAGTATTTAATCATTATAGACCTCAGTTTTCTTATCTGTAAATTCAACATGTAGAAGTAGTTGTCCCTTGCAGTTTATCCTAATTCTATATCTGTGATCTTTTAGGTTCTTCCTAAATTAACATTCAAATGATGCCACAAATGTGTATTCTGTTTGGTTTTTGAGGTTGGTCATCACTTGTATGTGGTATGGAAAGAGAGAAAATGGATAAAAAAGAGAAGGGAGGAGGGGCAGGCATGCCAAGGGGGATGCTGGCTGCAGAGTGAGTTGAAACATGGGTCACAGTTTACAAAGCACACATACGTGAATCCTTGTAACTTGAACCTGGGTAACTGTGAATCCCATTCTAAGCAGAAGAACATTTATCATCTGTCTGGCCAATCCCTGAAATAACTCAGATTCTTGGGAATCTCGTTACATTGATCTCCACACCCTTATTTTTCTCTCCAATTTAAATTCAGGATCATATGCAAATGTGCAGCTTTTGTTTTCCACAACCTCTTCCAAAACTTTTATAAATATTATGAACAGAAAGCTTAAGACCAACCTCTGGGGTAATGTGATTATCAAAAAAAATAATGTCTTAGAAACCAAGTGTGTTGAAAATAAAAATCAAACCATTTCATCAAAGTGGAAGAAGACTTATTTTGAGATCCCCCCCCCCCAAAAAAAAGTTCATTCCAAGATCCTTTATCTATGACTCCCTGAGGAAAGGGCAGGAAATGAGGGAGTTCTGAGGATGGCTGCTGTTCTTTGCTGAGAATACTCCCCAGCTCAGCCTGCAAACACCTTTTGTTTGCCAAGTCTCTTGGGGGAGCTGGGATATGTGCTGACCCCAGTGCTAGGGATGAACTTGACCCTACATTTCAGTAATAAACAAGGTTTGGTCAATCAAAATGGTTGTTTGTGACTCATGTAAGCTGAAACAGTCAAACTAACTTGTATATGGAGATACAGACAGTTTTAGGGGGATGACTCAATGGTTCAAATGCAATGGAGAGGTTTTCTCTATGTCATTTGGTGCACTATAAAGAACACTTTCTGAATTAGTGGTGCCAGAATGTGCCAAGGATGACCACAGGTCATCTGTGTGCTGGAGCTTAAACTAGGAAGAATGTTCTGCTAAAAGTCAAGGTCTTGAATGCCGTGATTTCATCAAGAACAACTTATTCATGTCAGGCTAACGTCATTTTCTTTTCTTTTCTTTTGTGCCTTTTGGAGGGTAACTGGGGTTAAGTAACTTGCCCAAGGTTACACGGCTAGTTTTTTTGTGTCTGAGCCAGGAACCGAACTCAGGTTCTCCTGACTCTGGGGCCAGCACTTTTGCTCACTGTGCCACCTAGCCACCCCTGTCATTTTCTTTTCTAACAAGATTCCTGAGTGGGTAAATGAAGGGAATGTTTTAGACACAGTTTACTTAGATTTAAGTACTCTGTGTGAAGCATCTCATACAAATGAATGTTGAGAAGATGGAGAGATAGTGGAGTAGATTCTAATTGCATGTGAGTCTCCATGCTAATGCATAGAGAACCCATGGCCAGTCTCTCAAAGTGATGATTAGTGATTCAATGTAGCATGGCAGGAGAGTTCCAGGGGAGGGACTTAGGTGTCTCAGCTGGATGTTGTGCTATTTCACAGTGATGTCAGTGATTTGGATATAGACATAGATTGTATGCTAATCATATTTGGAGATGACACTAAGTTGGGAGGGAGAACTAAAACTGGGCTTCCAGATCCGGATCCATAAAGCAGAACACTGGATTACGTAATCAGATGAAATTCGGGAGGAATAAATGTAAAGTCGTATATTTGAGCACTAAACATTTCACGCGTTATGACAGAGAAGAGGCTTGGTAATTTATTTGTAATAGATCTTGAAGTTTTACTGATCTCAAAGGTGGGTGTGGGTAAAGGTTCTCGTGGCAGCCAGGAAAGTCAGCTGGGAATTCAGTCTGTAGTGAATGCGTGATTTCCAGGGAGAAGGAGGTGAGAGTGCCATTGTTCTCGGCTCCGGTCAGACCCCAGAGTCATGTGCACTTCTGGGCAGCAGAGTGGAAGAAGAACATTGATCTATTTCAGTGTCTACATGAGGACATCTGGGTTGGTGGAGGGTCTTAAATCTATGTCACATTAGGAGACATTTAAGGAAGTATCAATGTTTAGCTTGGGAAAGAAAAGATGAGTCTTGAGATCTGTCTTCAATTATGTGGAGACTTGTTTGGAAACAAAGTCACAGACTTATTTTGCTTAGTACTAGAGGGAATAACAAAGACTGATGGGGGAGTGAGGGAGGATTGTAAAGAAGATGATTTAGACTCATAGGTGGGTGGAGCCAAGATGGCGGAGTAGAAGCATTGATCTGCTTGAACTATCCTGCTAAACCACTCAAAATGCCTCTAAACAATGACTTGAAACGGATTCTAGAGCGGCAGAAACCACAAAAGGACAGAGTGGAGCAGATTTCCAGCCCCAGACAAACTGGCAGGCCCAGGGAAGAATCTACTGCGCTGGCTTTGGAGCAGAGCTCAGCCCACTAGGGGACTGGAGTAGGTCTCAGGGCATGGAATCACAGCAACTGCAGCTGTTTCCAGACTTCTCCACCCACAGATGCCAAAGACGGCTTCCAAGGTCACCTGGGTGAGAGGGCAGTGTGGGCAGTGGCAGCCACTACGTCAGCTGTGCTGCTTCTGGAGCTCTGGTCTATGGACAGTGGGGGAACTGAGTGGCTGATCTGGGGCGCCATCCTGGGTGGGGGTCATGGGGTGAGGAGAAGTGTTGGCATGGTGGAGCTGGTGACAGCTGTGGAGAAGGAGTCCTCCTTGCAGCTCCAGGGCAGAAGAGAGTGCTTGTGGCTCATGGAGCAGAGCCCAGGCCAGCAGAGGAGTAAACACCTGTCTTTTGATCATTCCACTTTGGAGGAACTAAGAATTTACAGGTCCCTAGAGATACCTCTGAAAACAGCTGCACAAAATCCACTTGGGGCAGTACACCCTCCACTTAACAATGAACTCAAGTCAAGTAACTGGCTGGGAAAATGAGCAAATGGGAAACAATAAGATGATCGAAGGTTACTTTCTGGGTGAAAAACCATCATAACTCTAAACAGAATGGAGTGGGCTGCCTGGAGAGTGGTAGGCTTCCCTTCCTTGGAGGTCTTCAAGCAGAGGATGGAGGGTCATTAGATGCAGTATGTCATGGAGGTCATTTTTATGGGGCATGAGTTGGATGAGGGGCCTACTGAAATCTCATCTAAACATCACATTCCATGATTTTATTTTTAAAATAATCACAATACCAGTTACAAAGGGCTGAATCATGCAGATATGGTTACAGAAACAGATAGAGTGATTAGGATAGCAGTGAAGGAACAGGTCAATACCACTAGACCTTATAGAAAGATGATACCTTAAGGAGTCTGGAATCATTCAATGCTCTGGCATGAGTAGGTGGTCAGAATGATACATCAGGACCTTACTATGGAGCTTAGTCACGTGGATGGTAAGAACAAAATCCCCTTGTTTATTCTGTCCCCATTATCCCATCCTAGCCTCCATCCATCACAATTCACCAGAGAATTGAAACAGAGAATTATCACAGGCAAAAGTGTTCCCATAGTTTTCCATGAATATTCCCTATTCCATAGGGAATAAGGATAACATTTTACTAGATTGGCCATACCAGATACTCACAGAAGGGCACAACTTCATAGAAAGAAAGCCTTTTAATCTGAGTGATCCGATGTCAGAAATAACAGTGTGGGTATGGGAAGCTCAGCTCCTGAGTCATCCTGGCTTCTCCTGGCTTGTCCCCAAGACACTCTCAGCCTCCTGTTCATTACTTTGATTCCTCCATGAGATAGCAGTGCTTTTTCTACTTGGACAAAAGTCTACAGAATATTAAATATGAAAGAATCAGAACAGAAGAACCACTTGTCACAGAATTCTTTCCACCTGAACTCCATCAAATATTATACAGAGAGTCGGAAGAAAATAAGAATTACAGCACTAACACAACAACAATCATAACTAACAATTATAAAGAAGATTGAGGAGCAAACAATGGTAACACAGACAACCACAATGCTATCTGACACTTAGGAAGAACGCCAAAGTTTGTAGAACTTCTCTTACTTTGCCTTATTGGAGCCAACAGTGACCCTGGCAGGGAGGTCATAAAGGTGTGGTTATCCCCATGCTACAGATGGAGAAACTGAGGTTCTGAGAGTGGGGAAGAGGAAAAGAATTTGCCAAATACTTTGCAAATATTATTTCATTTGGGAAAACTTGACAAACTGAAAGTCAAAGAATTTTTTACCCACCAAAGTAAACCCTAGAAATTCCCTGGATCAGTCCTTATTATATGTTTGAGAGTTGTCATTGCTAAATTATTTATCAGCCTTCTGGACAAACTAATGATGGACCTCTTGAGTCAATTACTTAGTCAGTTAATAAGCATTTGTTATTGTGTAGCAGGCATTGTACTAAATACTGACCATAGGAAGAAAGGCAGGGACAGTCTGTGTTCTTAAGGACCTCCAGTTTAATGGGGTAGAAAACAAGAAAGTTAGAGATTTTTGATACAAAGATTTTTCCATTTGACTGCATGCCTTTTTTTAAAAACCTAGTTGCATTAATTTTGTTTGTGAAGAAACTGACTATTTTCATGTAATCACAATCATATATTTTATCATCATCTGTATCCCTTGTTTTGCTAAGAATTCCCTCTTAGCCACAGCTAGGAAACATACCTTGTCTAGCTTCCCTCTCCTAATATTTGTGTCTTTCTCTATCTCTCCTCTCTCATCATTCTCTTCCTTCCATTTCCCTCTTTCCCCTTCTCCTCCCCCTCCTTTGTCTCTTTTCCTCTCTTAATGCTGTAATTCATATGATGATTGAGGTGATATCTTCATATTGAGTTTAGTGTAGTATGGTAAAAGATGTTGGCCTAAATTTCATTTCTGTCAGATAGTTTTCTGGTGTGCCCAACAATTGCAATGAAATAGGGAGTTACTTCCCAGTTAACACATGTTTTGGGGCCTATGATATACTCAGTTGTTGATTTCTTTTATTTTTGATTATTTTTTGTCTTGTCTATTCCACTGACATACTTTTATATTTTAAACCGGTACCAAATAACTTTGGTGATTACCATTTTATCAGAGAATCTGAGAAAGAGAAGTCTGACTGTACTTTTACAACTTTTCTTTTCATTATTTTCTTTGATAGAGCATTGGACTTAAAGCAAGGTAAACCTGAATTTGAATCTGGTATCACACTCTTACTAGTTGTGTGACCCCAAGCAAGTCACTTAACCTCTCTTAGACTCAATTTCCTCATTTATAAATTGAATATAGTAATAGCACCTAGCTCATCGATTCATTGTGAGAATTTAATGACCTATATTATGAAAAGCACCTTGCAAAGCTTAAAGTATTCTATAAATGCTATTATAATTATTTTTACTATTAATGTTGTTATGTTGCTTGGTTATTTTCTCTTGTATCTGACTCTTTCTGAGCACATTTGGGGTTTTCTTGGCAGAAATGTTGAAGGGGTTTACCATTTCCTTCTCCAGCTCATTTTACATATGAGGAAAGAGGCAAACAGGGCTAATTAAGTAACTTGCTCAGGGTCACACAGCTGGCAAGTACCTGAGATTAGATTTGAAATCAAGAAGATATGTCTTCCTGACTCCAGGTCTGGCATTCTACCCACTGAACCACCCAGCTGCTCCTAATGTTGTTATTACTGTAATAACAACGATCAATTACCAATTATCATATTCTGTATCTTTTTAATGAAGAATGTTTAACTCAATATTATATTATTAATTTCAATGTATTCAGGTATATTTTTTCCATTATCCTATGAAAATAGTTATATAGCAGTTTATTTTATTTTTTTATTTTTTGCCTTTAGGAGGGGCGAAGGCAGGGCAATTAGGTTTAAGTGACTTGCCCAAGGTCACACAGCTGGTAAGTGTTAAGTGTCTGAGGCCACATTTGAATTGAGGTGCTCCTGACTCCCAGGCCAGTGCTCTATTTACTGTGCCACCTAGCTTTGCCAATATAGCACTTTATCTAAAAGAGATGCCTGGGTTTTGTTTTACCACAAGTTCAGTAAAAATTCATCAGCTTGACACAACTGGATATGCTTACCAAAACCTAATGGGACTGTGGGCAGCACTCAGTCAATTAGACTTTAAACTCTGAATGGAAGGGACAATCTTTTTCTCCTTTTTTTTTATCTCTAGCACTTAACATAATGCTTGCCGCATAGTATATACACTTGAAAAATGTTCACTTATTGATGTAGACTGTCCTGGATTGATATTTAGTTCTGACTAAGGAGGTGGTAAGACTAGTGTTTCCTCTTGCTTTGAAATACTACATTCACTTTGGCACAACATATTTTAAGATGGTTATTGACAAATTGCAGAGATTCCAAGGATAGGCAATCAGGGTGGTGTAGGACCTCGAAAGTAGGGGGGAGTGATGTGGCACATAGTGCTTATTTTCCTGCATTTGAAGAGTTATTGAGTGGAAAAGTGATTATAATATAAAAGCTCTCTGGCTATTATAGAGCGCTGGGCTAGGGACAAAAAATGGAAGTTGGATAGAAGCCAATTAGTTCCTCTATCAAGAACTTCTTAGGAATTAGAATTATCCCAAAATGGAGTGGGATTCTCAGATGAACAATGGGATCCCCCATCACCAGTGTCTGAAGGCGAGGTGAGCACTGATATGGTATGTGGCAGGGAGGATGGGAGAGAGAAAAAGGAGGAGACAGGGTTCTGTCATAGCTGTGGTTTGGACTTGTTGACCTTTTTAGGTCCCTTCTAACTTAGACTCATATGATTCTGTGAGTCTACTGTCTTACAATAGTAATTTGTAAAATTAGAAAAGGAAGTTAACTTTTCTGTTGGAGAATAACTATCATAAATCTAATGCAATCATAAAATGAAAAATGTGAAACATTTTACCACTTGTTTTTAAGCCAGACATCCCGTGTGCATTTATACTTGAGGTTCCTGCCAATAGAATTCCCAGTGTAGACCATTCCTTTCCTGTGAGAGCAACTGAGTCAGACCAATCCCATGCTACTGGAACACAGACAAAAATATCCCCATACCTCAAGGATTTTGACTCTCCCCTTGAAAATTTCAATGACATTTGTCCCAAGTCTCGCAATGAGCCTGACAGATACTCACACCCAAGTTTTATCAGCTTTGGATTTTGCTACAAGTCAAAATTCTTTGCAAATATTTGTTCTGGTTTTTCCTCTGGAATTATGGGAGGAGGTTGTTGGCCAAGGAAGGCAGTACAGGATGTCTTTTGGGGCCTGGAGTTATATTTGGCATGAACCACTGTAGGAGAGAGACACTGCTCTTAAAAGCAGATCTATTTGGTTAGGAGTTAAATGCTGTCTGTCGTTTACTACTTTTCTGAATGAAGTGATGCCTTCTGTTAGGAAATGGGCCATTCATCTAGAGAGTCTGAAGTTTTTTAAATGAGTTCCTTCATGTCTCCACACTTCCTGAATAAATGGTTTTGAACGTCATGCTGGCTCCATTTAACTTGCTTATTTAGTATACTGAGTCTTAACATGTTGGGAGTTAGATTTTTATTACATACAGAATAGGTTAAAATGCCTAACAGAGCATGATGTGAACTTTTCATTTCCATTTTGAATTTTTTTTATATTTTCTGTGGAAATGAGTGTTGTCATTTATGAGGATCCTGATTTTAGTGGTCCTATCTCCCCTTCCCAATTTGTTAAAGATACCCGCTGATTTTACGGGTCAACTTTACATCTCTTACAGAAACCTACCCTTTTCAAATTCTCATCAACGAAATTCTAAGATTTGGGATCATATTAGCAGGTAAAAAGAGGTCATTTAATATTCCTACATCTAGCAACTCAAACTACTATCTATGACTTCAATAGATATTAATTAAACAAACATTTGAGGGGATAGTTTGCTACCCTAAATGTGGTTATTTGGGGAAATTCGTTTCTAGAGAATGGGGATTCCAAATTCTTTTAAAACATTGTTTCGCCATTGGTCTCAGACCTTCTTCCCGGTGACAGGTTGGCGGCAGTCTCTTTGTAACTGACTCCTCTCCTCACTGTTGTCCTCCTTCTCCAAATGCACATCTTGCTTGGCTATTTCCATCCAACATTGTATTGACGTAGATATGAGACTTATCCTTGAGGAGCTGTCACTTCAAGCCCTATATACCGAGATAGATTTCCATGGCAGAATCTCATTCCCTTCCATTCAACTCAACAAATGAAATGTCTCCATTACACTCAAATCACTGTGTTGGATACTGTTGGACATGATGTTAAGGTAATATAGTCTTTCCTCTAAAGGAGTTTACTGAAGGCTTAAGGTATGCTCACCTACCAGTAAATACAAAGTAATGTAAAGGGAGAAGAGAGCACCAGCACCTGAAGGGCTAATGAAAATTTGGGGAAGGGGGTGGCCCATGAGACTAGCTTTGAAGGAAGGTGGCAATTCTTCGTGTAGAGATTAAGAGTGCATTCTATACCATGTGAGAAGAATGACTTGTGAGAAGGCATCAGGATGGGAGATGGAAACTTGAGGCTGTTTTGGTCATAGACTAGTGTGGCTGGATCACAGACTACATGAAAGGGAGTAATAGAAATAAATGTAAAGGTATAATTTCATAGCAAGCTAAGACTTGTATTTTATCCTAAAGGTAATAGGAAGCCACTACAGGTCCTCAGGCCTGGGAATAACAGGGTCTGACCCAGGACATAAACATTGCATTGTAGTACTTGTAGAAAGGATTGCTTTGGGGGAAAAAAGAGATTCAAACAATGGAAATCAATTGGAGATGCATTCCAGTAGTCTGGGTAAGGTATGAGAAGACCTAGTCTAGGATGGCAGTTCTGTGAGTGGAGAAAAGATGATACATTCGAGAGATAGGGAGGAAAGTCTGCAAGCCTCCTCATGTGTCTGGCTATTGGGCAGGAGTGAGAGAAGTCAGGCAAATATGACTGTGAGGTTTACAAATCTAGGTGACTGGGAGCATGGGGATGCCAGAAATTGGAACAGGGAAGATTAGAGAAGAACAAATGCCTCAATTGATGTGTTAGTTGTGCTCTCTGCAATAGAATTTCAATGACTGGCAGTTCAACTCAAGAGAAGACCTCAGTGTTTGGCACCTTATTTTGTCAGATTACATAAGCATTTAATAAAAGTGGGGAGGGAGAGAGATAAGTGTTTGGATCAAAAGGCCATTATGTAAGTTCTATGCCCAGACTGGCCATGATCACATAAGTACAATATAGAATGAAAAAGATCCCATCATCATCAAAAAAGGCATGGAGATTAATACATGATATCAGATAGATGGGGGGAGACAGAGCAGATTATGGATTAGAAATCCTCAGAGGAATATGTCACTCCAGTTCAAGGGAGGGAATAATTGACACCAGGAAAAGTGGTATTGAAGAAGATCTAACAGTTATTTTGTAGAAAGTAGTGGCAGGATTTTGTACCCACTGCACCTGTAGAATGTGGTTGGAGAATGAGCCAGTGCTTACCCTGGAGCTCTTAATTTGTAATATCAGAGATGATGGTACTGCCCTCTGGTGGAATTATCAAGAATGGGGCAGGTTATGGAGAGAAAATGAGAAGCTTTAGGCTCTGTAAGTCAATTTAAAAAATGTATATATTCATTGTATGTTAGGCACGGTGTTAGACACTAGGAACGTTTTTAGATCCTTAAAAAAAAAACTTGCATTCAAATAGGAAGAAAAAAAAACATATAGAAGAAGTTCCAGATTTTGTGCATGGAGTTCCTGGGAAGTAGACTTACTCACATTATTTAGGTAGAATTTATTTGAAGGTCATACTCTAACCGGTGTGGGGATAGTTAGTAGGAAGGATTTGCAGGTGGGAGCCACGCTCTGTAATCAAGGCTGTCTGTCAAGGAGATGGCAGGGGAGTAGGGAGTGAAGTGAAATATGGTGGGGGCAGGCCTGAGGAGGTGGGTGCTTAGAGATAGTCACCAGTACCAATAGTGAGGTTTTAAATTTACAAGTTACTGTTGTAAGATAATAGACTCACAGAATCACACTTTGAGCTTTCCAGGTAACACAGTGTTGTACAAATACTAATTTCTACTACTACTGCTACTGCTGCTGCTACTACTACTACTACTACTACTACTACTACTACTACTACTACTACTACTACTACTGCTGCTGCTGCTGCTGCTGCTGCTTCTACTGCCACCACCACCATCGTTTCTACTACTGGTTGATTGCTTGTCCTTCATGCTTGAAAAGGACAAAAATGACATAACAATGTCGGGCTCACTGTATAATGTGTCCCACTGTGAGACCAATATGAGTTTGGAAGGCTCTATCGCAGGTTGGGAACAGACAATCCAAATTAACATTTGGAGTGGAGATGTCTCTGAATTTGTACATTTCACGTTTCTTCTGAGCCACTGCACATCTGCTTTGCTCATAGAGAACAATACCTTCTTTCATATAGGTATGTCAAGCTTGGCAGTCCGGTGCCAGTGTCTCCCATGTCTCACCATTAATTCCAAATTTCTTCAGAGATGCCTTGAGAGTTCCCTTGTATCACTTCTTCTGACCCCCATCTGAATGCTTGCCTTGTCTGACTTCTTCGTAAAATAGTCTTTCTGCTAAAAATATGGAATCGGAGCACCATGACCAGGCCCCTCAGAGCTGTGCTCGCTGCGATGGAACTGGAATGCCTGGCAGTTCAGCTCAAGAGAAGACCTCAGTGTTTTTGGCCAATTATTTTGCTAGATGATCTTCAGAATCTTCCGCAGACAATTTAGACAGAACAAATTCATTTTCCTGTCATGGAGTTGCTATAATGTCCAGGCTTCACACACATACAGCAATGAGGTCAACACAATGGCTCTGAGGGCATTCAGTGTAATACCTCTTCTCTCCCATATTTTCCTTTGGAGTCTCCCAAACACTGAGTTAGCTCTGGTTATGCATGTGTCAACCTTACTATCTATTTGGACATCTTGGGAAAGACACTACCAAGGAAAGTGAACTCACCCACAGCATCCAAAATTGCTCCCTTTGCTGTAGCAAATGGCTCCACGTATGGCTGATATGGTGCTGGCTGGTGTAAAACCTGGATTTTCTTGGTGTCAATTGTCGGGCCGAAATTAGCACAAGTGCTAGAAAATTTATCTATACTTCATTGCCTCTCAGCTTCTGAGCTTGTATTTCCTGGACAATTATCTGCAAACAAAAAATTCTACACCAACTCTCCCTCTACTATAGTCTTGGCATGCAGCTTTTTCCAGGTAAACAATTTACCATCAGTGTGTTAGCTGAGCTTAATGCCATTTTTGTCCTCTTTGAAGGCATCTGATAACATCATTATAAACATAATACACGGGAGCAAGTGTATAAGTCTTCCCTTGCTCCTTTGGTGACTGGGGAAGCACAGGGGCATCATCCATTGTCCCAAACCTGTACAAGCACGCCATCACACAATGGATGGACCGTGTGATGAACTTCTCTGGATGACCACATTTTGCCACGGTTTTCCATAAGCCCTCATGACTGGCAGTATCAAAGACCTTGGTGAGATCAATGAACATTGTGTACAGATTTCTCTTCTGCTCCTGGCATATCTTCTACCAGTACCATCACCCCCATCATTTCTACTATTAGTACTATTACTAGTATTACTACTACCACTACTACTACTACCACTATGCACAGAATGTTCAGAGAGGACTGGCACCTCTAGTGGGAGGGGTTGCCATGCCCTTTTCAGGGCTGCTCATGCGAATTTGGTGCTTACCTGTCACCTAGCTCCTCAGAATCACTCATCAAGTAAGTGTCAGCAGCAGGATGGAAACTCATACCTTCCTTACCCAGGTCTTTCTGACTCCTAGTCAATTCCTCTGGGGGATAGGGTATGAGCCTCATTATGCCCAGGGGCCCTCATCACTAGCTTAATTCCAAGGAGATGAATTTTCAAGATACAGAAACTCTTGAAAAAACCATTATCTATTAAGTCCTCTAGAAGATCTAGTGTGTATAGAGAAAGCCTGCATGCCCAGGCTGAAGAAATGACAGATTCTTTATGTGCTGGATACCTGTTTTACAGTTATTGCCATGCTTGGTAAGTGTGTCATGCCTGTAAAAATAAACTCAGAAAATGAATTACCCAGAGTTCCTCATCTTTCAATCATGTTGGAATAAGAAGTCCTACTTAGAAGTCACTCAATTGTTTATAAATAGGTTATTTAACAAAGGAGGATAGAAGGGGCAGATGGCAGATGGAAAGTGGAATATTCCTCCAGTTCAGCTGGAAGAGAGTGGGCAGAGTGGCCTTGGGGAAATGGTACAATTCTTTTAATGATCTCCAGCTTTTCTCTGAAACAAAGCCCCAATTTTGGGATATTCATGTTTTACTACCACTGTTGTATGGCTGATAGCCCCAAAATCCTCTGAAGAATTAAAGATCAGTGTGACTTATAGAAAAAAAAAAGTAGGCTAGGCTGAGTGTAACATTGTAACTAAGGAACCACATACAAGAACTTGTATATGGCGGTATCAAAGAAATGGATGATTAAAAGGTAGATGGGTGGCTATTTTCTCTGAGGCAGATAAAATGGCATGCAGATGCCCCTGCACTCCTCTGGCAGCTGGCCTCTGAGTGTGAGGAAGGGAGGCAGTGAGCAAGGCCCTTCACATGGTCAGTGGCCTCTCCTTGGTGAATTTACTTGAACAGGAAGGAATGGGCTATTATCAACAAGTCCCTAGAGGGCACTTCCACCCTATTTAGATCACAGATCCTTTGGAAAAGTCCAGTTTTCCTCCCAGCAACTCCATGGAGTGTATACTACAAGTGTCACTACTCCTGGTTTCCAGACGAGGCAAAGGGAAAGTTACTCAGCCTGGGGACCTTACACCTCGGACTCTTCAGATCTGTGATTCCCACCTGCCATCAGTTGCTTTCAAACATGCCTGTATATTCACTCTCAGAGGCTGCCTCTCCTATTGGAAATCACTTTCATTCAGCTGTTGATTTACTAGGTGACAGTAGATGAGTTATTTCACTTATTTTGGCCCTGTTTCTTGCCGACTTGTAAAGTCCTTTGTCGATGCTTAGATGAAAGGCATTTCCTATCTTTGAAGAAGACATGCTCTTTCTTGTTTTGTATGCCTTTAGTTTATATTCTTATCCCCCTGCCCCCCGCACTCCCCCCAGTGATCAAGAATGCTTAAAGGAGAATGTTTCTCTGAATTCCACATTTTTTTATGCTTTAACCAGCCATCTTGCACCATCTGATTTCCCCAAATATCGACACATCCATGCAAACCCAGATTCAAATGAAGTTTTGTCCTTTGGCCTCAGTCCCATCCCATGATGAGTGTGATGTAAAGTCAGACAAGGGGATTTGTGGTTTCAATGAGGCTGAAAGGAAGTTTGGATGCTAATGATGACAGCCAGAACCTCCTTTTTATGGCAGGAAAGATGCAAAAGGTGGCAGCTGGATTCATGACTGATAAAACCCACTGCAGCTTGGGTGGCGTCAGCTTCAAGACAGGCCAACAAGATGACAGAGCTGACAAATGGCTCAGGCACACACGTGCTTTTTGTTTAGGGTGCGTTTTCTTTGGGGGGAGGGGAGTATGGAGGATAATATGGAGTTTCTTTCATACCTTTTGCTTTTGAAGAAGAAGATCTCTGAGAGATTTGCAAGATGCTAGCAGAACTCTTGGGAGGCTGACTTGGTATTTCTACAGTAAATTTGGTAAATGGCCTCCCTTTGACACTGGGGTTCAAAAGGTTAAATTCCTGTGGTCTTGCCCAGGATGAGCCCAAAGTGTCCCATTTGGGACACTCCACTGATAGCTCTGACAGACGTAACGAGTAAGCTGGGGAGGGATTTGAGACATGTAAAAAGAGAATTCATCTAAAATCAGGTAGAAAATACCTTTCTTAAAATAATTTTTTTTTGCTAAAATTTGAGGAAAATTCTTGAGTGAATGAAAAAGCATTTATTGAATGCTTAACTGTGTACTTTGTAAGCACTAGGATACAAATGGAAAATCAAGAGAGATCCCAATAATAACAATAGAATAAGAGAAATAAGAATAGTCAGTGTTTGCAGAATATTTTGTCTTGTGACCTGCTTTACAAATATCATCTCAAGGGGGCAACTGGGTGGCATCTAGGTGACCCAGTGAATAAAGCACTGACCCTCGAGTCAGGAGGAATTGAGTTCAAATCTGGCCTCAGACACTTGACACTTAACTAGCTGTATGACCTTGGGCAAGTCACTTAACCCCAATTATCTTGCCTTCTCCCCTCCAAAAAAAAAAACCAAACAAAACAAATATCATCTCAGATTTTATAAAGGGTTACTATTTGAACCGCACAGTTACTCTGGGGCCAGGTGTCATTTTTATCTCCATTTTGAAGATGGCAGTGTTTTCCGTGATACAGATTAAGCTAGTTGCCCAAAGTCACAGAGGCAATCTTCAGATTGAGCTTTCCTGACTCCACATCCACCTCAAATCTGCTTAGGGAAGAGAAAACACGTGGGAGGGAGGATGGAAAGGGCCTGGACTGCAGCTAAGAGGGGAGATGAATCCCTTCCCCACGCAGAACTCTATCAAGGCAGATAAATTCCATCTACTCCACTTTACGCAATGGAGATTTGTTGTATCAAAAGTGAAATGCAGTTGTAAACATTAAACAGGTCTATTAGGCAAATATTTACTAAGCATTTAATAATATAATAGACCCTAGGGAAACAAAGGCAGAAATGAGATGTTTCTGTCCACACAAAACTTTCCTTCCACAGGGGGCAGAACATGAACAGATACAATTGTATTTGCAAAGAAATAAAAGTAGTGTCAAGAGGATGAATGTGTTCATAACTGTGGGCATCAGGAAATCCACATGCAGGAGATGGGGACGGCAGGCATCTTGAATGTTTAGGGATCCTACAAGACTGGAGTGAGGAGGAAGTGTATCCAAGGCAGGGCGACTACTTGGACAGTGAGGGGAAGGGTCTGATGTCAGGCAGAAGAGTCAGAAGGGGACAAGAAAGTCAGACAGAACAGAGGGTGGCACACTTGGGGACTCCTAGAAAATAAGGCTGGTAAGGGAGGCTGGAGCCAGGGTGGATTTGGGATATTAATCTGAGCTAAAAGGGGGCAGGTGATTGGGGAGAAGCAGCCCTGTCTGCCCTGAGACCCAGGCTTGAGCACAAAGCTGGTGCCTTTTGGCCAAAGGTCAACACTTCCGCATTTGCCCAGGGTCTCTATGTTGCCGCATCACCATGGCTGCACTCTGAATTCTGAACATTGTTGGAAAAAGGTTTCCCTGGCATCCCTCCTGCCATTAGAGACCTTCCCTTCTGTCTAAATACCATCTGCCAAAAAATGTGGGGTCCTGCCGAGAGAGAGGGAGGAGGCCACAGGCTGCTAGGAAGCTGGGCTCTGTGTGTTTCCTTGCAGGGACCCTGAGCATTAATCTTTCTCCAAGACAGCCTAGAATGCAGGGGAAGAGAGCCTCTTTAAATAAAGAACAAAAGAAGAATTCTCTAAAACCATGCACATACACAGACTCCCTCCCTCCCCCAACTTCCTCCTACTCCCCACCTTCTTCTTCCCTTCCCTCTCCTCTCCTCTCCCCTCCCCTTCCCTCCCCTCCCTCCTCTCCCCTTATCTCCTCTCTTCCCCTCTCTTCTCCTCTCATCTTCTCAATCCCTCTCCCTTTTTTCTCTCTTTCCCCCTCTCAGTCTCTTTCCTTCTCTCTTCACTCTTTCTCTCTCCCTTTCCCCCTCTCCTCTTATTTTCTCTCTCCTCTCAATCTCTCTCATTCTGTCTCTCTCCTCTCTCTCTCCTCTGTCTGTGTGTCTATCTCTGTCTCTCTCTGTCTCCCTGTCTCTGTATCTGTCTCTCTCTGTCTCCCTTTCTCTGTAACTGTCTCTCTCTGTCTCCCTTTCTCTGTAACTGTCTCTCTCTCTCTCTCTCTCTCTCTCTCTCTCTCTCTCTCTCTCTCTCTCTCTCTCTCTCTCTCTCTCTCTCTCACACACACACACACACACACACACACACACACACACACACACACAC
>NW_027185872.1:2814217-2816838 GCF_028583685.1 Petaurus breviceps papuanus
ACACACACACACACACACACACACACACACACACACACACACACACAGAGTTTGCCCCTTAGTTCCTCCAGGACAACTGTGTTCTCAGATAGCCCAAAGTTGCCATTTTGGGAAGTTTAACCAAAGAAAAACTCCAAGAGGTTGAGATTTACGAGGCTTGAATGATCCAGGGCTTGGCTTTTCCAAACCATCTAATTGAGCCTTGGCGTCTGTGTGTGCTTCTTGTCAGACATCTGCATATCAGCTGGCTGCCCAGAAACATGCTAATTTGCTCACAGCTAATCATTTTCACATGTGCTGCAGCATCAGCAATGACATCATCAGAGGCACCGGCGGCATGCGAGCTCACCCTCAGCCTCTCCCGGCACAGAAGAGCTGGCTCGTCCCTTGGCCTCTCTCCAGGGTTCAGATCATTGACTCTCAGGGCAAGAGAGGACATTGGAGTAACAGGCTTCAAGGTTATCAATGGAGAACTGAGCTCCTTCCCAGGCCTGTCGTTCTGTCCTGTTTCTGGCTTTGGTCGTGTCCAAAGGGTGATAGGGGTGGTGGAGACATCACCACCGCTGAGTGGCAGAAGATATCCAACTCATCCTTGGTCTCACTACTGCCTGGAGCCAGCCCACTGCCTCAAACCTCTAATTAAGGGTTCTTTGGGCACAGGAACAATTGTAGGCCAGCCCTCTGTAGAATCAGGGATTTAGAAAAAAGCTTTTTTTGGTGAGGTCCCCATTTATATGGTAACTATCGAGGCAGCCACATAGCACAGTGGATAGTGTACTGGACCTGGGGTCAGGAGAACCTGAATTAAAACATCCAGCCTCAGAGAATTACTAGCTGTTTGACCCTAGACAAGTCACTTGGCCTTTATCTGCCTCACTTTCCTCATTCGGAAAATGTAGACAACAATATTATAATTACTATAATAATATTATAGATAGCAGTATTATCTACCTTCTGAGGTGTTGTGAGAAAACAATTGTAAAATGCTCAGCCCAGTGCCTAGAACATAATATATGTTCTATACAAATGTTGGTTATTGTAATAATTATTAGAGATTATAATTGACTAGGATAGAAAAGAGTGACCAGGAGGGATCACATAGTAAGTGAAGGTGTGGGGCTTCCTGATGCCCGGACTGAGGCTTTATCAATGAGGATGATGGGCCCTGCTGTCTCCCTATCCAAATGCTGATGGTGAGTCATGAACATAAGGTCTTCAGCAATTTTTGCACATCCTTGCTTAAAATTCAGTGAACTTGATGAGCTGCCTAAATCTTAGGATGTTTTGGAGATGATTAGCGCTGGAAGGACCCTCAGAAGCCAAGATGTTCCCCACACCCGCCTTATTTTATACATGAAAAAACTAGCACCCAGATTCTAACCCTGTGACTTTCTCAAGGTCACACATTTTGAGTGACGGAAATAAGGTTTGTAGTTGGGCCCATCCTCTTCTGCTTTCTTTCCATGACCACGTAAACATACAAAATAATCTAGTGGTGAATTGGAGTGTAGGCTCATACATACATTCACTGCATGTTAGAGTAGAAAATGATGTTAGTAATCCTGAAGTCTATTTACTCCACTTGACAGTAGAGGAAACTGAGGCCTGGGGGAGTTTGATGACAAACCCAAGACCATATTTTTTCATTAGTGACAAGAAAACAATATCAAAAGATGCATCTGTGAAACACTCATTTTTCAGTGATGGTTTTTTGGGATCACAAAACCATTGATTTAGATCTGTAAGAGACCTCTGGGAGATGAAAAGACTTGGCCATGGTCTCCTGTGTCATATCTAAATCAGACTTTGAACCAAAGTCTTTCTGATTTTAAGTCAAGCAGTCTATCCACTATTCTGCAGTGTCTTTTAAAAATATTATATTTTCCCCCAATTACATTTGAAAATAATTTTTTAAAGATTTGAGTTCCAAATTCTATCCTCCCCTCTCTTCCCTAAGACTGTAAGCAATCTGATATAAGATATATGTGCTACAGTGTGTCTTTATAAAACCTTTTTATTAGAAGAGCAATAGCTTATTAGTGTTCATTTAAAAATTATTTTTCTAGTTTATGTGAGTTTCCTTTACTTATGATATTGGGCAAACATCATCGAGACAAATTGAATGATTTGTGGTAGTCTAGCATCCCTGGTTGCTGAGAACCCTGGGAACAGAATCCAAGTGGGTGGCTGCCCACCCGATTTGCTAACCCGTAGACCGCACCAATAACACTGCACTCTAAGATAATATTGAATGTACTTTTGTAACAAGCACTTCAGGGAGTTTGGAGAAAACCAGACCAAGATCCCTACTCATGCCTGCAGCGTTTGAATGTGCTGGGCTTCTCAACTTTCTTTCTACATATTGAAAGTTTGAAATCAACACTAAAAGTTGGCTTACTGTTTTAAGATTGCCTTAAAAACCCAAAGTACAATAGACCCACATACATTGTTGTATGAGGCTGTAAGGCTCATGTAGCCACTGACTCTAGAAGGACCAGAATTTACAATTGCCTTGAAGGACCAAGTCATGTCAGTGGGCACAGTGCACTATCATCTATCATCTATCTATCTATCTATCTATCTATCTATCTATCTATCTATCTATCTATCTATCTATCTAT
>NW_027185872.1:2816848-2845217 GCF_028583685.1 Petaurus breviceps papuanus
TATCTATCTATCTATCTATCTATCTATCTATCTATCTATCTATCTATATTTATCTATGCCTGGATTCAGGAAGAACTTGTTTCAAATCTGGTCTTAGATAAACCTTGGGGAATCAGGTAATCCTCTTTGCCTCACTTTGCTCATGTGTAAAATGAGCTGGAGAAGGACATGGTAAATAAATCCAGTTTCTTTGCCGAGAAAACCCCAAATGGCAATAAAAATGTTAGATGTTATTGAAAAATTACTGAACGATAACAACATGAGTGTGTATATTATAGTATGTCTGGGCATGGGAGTGTGTGTGTGTATGTCTGTGTGTGAGTGTGTGTAAATAGAGTCTTTCATAGTTTACTATATGCCAGGCCTTGTGCTAACTACTGAGGAAATAACCATGAGCACTTAGTGGCTGGCCTCAAGGAACTTACATTTTACTAAGTGAAGATAACAAATCACCCTGGAGAGTTGGGATTTACTGAGCCATAGGTTATTTACTGACACATTCTCCCAAGGAATTGTATAGAGGCTTCGATCATCATTTTCCAAGCTGGAGTGCTGTGGGAGACTGACCAACAGGAGGGCATAGACTTTTTGGAAAGAATCTTGGTATACTTGATAGTTTCCCCCAAGTCTCAAGCAGGGTTCGTGGTCAGAAAAGGTGCCATCTAAGCTTTAGCCTGGTAGATATTCTCCCACTGCTTTTAATCTCTAAGTGCTAAAGATTGGGGAGATGTAGAAGGGTTCTTCACTTTTCCTAGAATTACAGTTACAGGCTCTCCCCCACCCCCAAATGGGCACAATTCTTAATTCTTCTATTGTCAGGATCTGCACAAAGGAATGCAGAAGAAGGGGTCTGGAGAATTGAACTGGAGCTTTCAGACATGCCTTTGGAAATAAATAAGGAGAATCTGAACCCCAAGTTCTTCAAAGCACCCCAGAGAAATAGCATAAGCAAAGCCAGAACTAGGGCAGGGACATCAGGGCTCTGTTCCAGAGTGGGAAATATATGCTATGCAGAGATTTGCATTTGGGTACACCCTGTACATCTCAGCTCCTCTTCTTTTTCCTCCTCATTTTCTGGCTGACAAATTCATTGGGGACTGAAAGTATTTGAAGTCAACCTTAGACTCTTTGGCTAGGAAGCAAGAAAGCTTGTTTTCTAAGTAGAGGGTCAAGTGGCAAGGCCATCCTTTAGCTGTCATTGTCTTTCAGGAAGCTATAAATGAACTGAAGTCCAGGCTGTATCCTAGGAAGTTCTGTTTGTTATTTACAGGATAATTGAACTCAACTCAACTGGGTTCCATAAGGGAAGAATAAAGCCAGGCAGATGGCTGCCACCTTGAACTTGGCCATTGTCATGGCAATGTCTGTACTCCACCGCCCCCCCCTACCATCATTTCCTTACTGTTTGACTGGCCTGTGGATTTCCTCCTGTGGATATCCTCTCATCCTTACGAGGTTATTTGTTCTTGGCTTTTGAAAGTAAAGGAGACAAATTAACTGCACCCTTGTTCCAAACACAACACGGCAAAAGGTCCTGCTTCTCCAACCACAAGCTTGCTTCATGGATACCATAGGAGGGCCTGCCAATCAATGCAAGTCATCTTGGCATAGAGGCCACTCATGTCCCAAAGTGAGAGTCAGACCACTCTACTTGCCAGTGATGTCTATTTTGGAAACAGAGGATGGAATTTTCTTGTTTTTAATCTGTATGCCTTGTAGAAGCTGTGAGGTTAATAGAACACGTATCATAGACTTTGGGATGAAAGATCCTGAGAAAGTCAGAAACCCATTCTCCTCCTTGTAGAGGCTCAAGGTTTATTTTAGTCTAGGTACACAAGTTCATGTTGGTATCAGGTTGGCATCATTGTCAGTCTTTAGTCCTATTACTTGGGCTCCTGGGGCAGTATGCTTTGCAATCTACCTCCACAAAGATCTAGTGAAATGAACACCAGACTGTGAGTCAGAAGACCTGGGTTCTAGTCCCAGCCGTGCCAAAGACTAGCATCTGAGCAAGATGCTGTGACAGCAAAGCCTTGGAACCTCACTTTCCTTACTTGTAGTGGGAAGGGCTTACATAAATAATTCCTACATTCCCTTCTGTTTCTGATGTTATAGACATTTGTACTGAGGGCAGGAAAGAACATGGCGCAATGGATACACTGTTGTGAATGGTAAGCTCCTTGAGGGCAGCAGCTATCTTTTGCCTTTTTTGTATCCTTAGCACTTAGCATACAGTCTGGTTCAAGGGAGGTACTTAATAAAAGGTTATTTATTGGTTGTTGACCTTGGAGTCAGGAAAATCTGGTTTCAAACTGCACTTTTAGAGTGAGTTTACTTGAGGGAGTCACTGACCTAGTCAGCAAGTCACTGACCAGCCTCCTTTTTAAACTGTCTTGAATGTCTCTAGTAACAAACAGCCTCCAGGTTGGTTCTGAGGATCAAATGAGTGAACGGGCATTCTGCACTTTGAAACCTTGCTGTGCTACCTAAGTGCCGGCCATTCTTCTGTGGGAATCCCAGCATCCCTGCAGACTTAAAACTGTTGTTATTTTAAGTGAATAAAAGCTGCCAGTGCCTGGAATGCCCCAGTGCAGTCATTACCTCTTCATCAGAAGTCCAAGATCCTCAGTGAACAGTCACTCACCAAGGAGTTTTCAAGTGCTTCCTTTTTTTCCCAGGTTTGCAGATGGAGAAACTGAGGTACAGAGAAATGAAATTTCTCGCCCAAAGTCTTAGTTCTGGTAATGTAAGAGAAACCAAATTGTGGGTGTGGGGGGGACAGGGAGTTCAGGGAACTAATCCCCTAGATGATAAAGGCAGGATTCAGAAAGACTTTAGCCAGGTCACAGTCTGGGCCTGAATTTTATAGGGATAAAAATTGTCTTCCCTGTGCATTAAAAAAAATCACTTTCCAAAGTTTATGAGTGGGGCAGGCTAGCCAGTGCATTGTCTGAAATATACATATATACATACATACACACATACACACACACACACATATATAGCAGAGTACAACTTTAGTGGGAGTCAATAGGGTGATAGGGAGAGCCAGTAAAACGAATATGCCTCCCTGTTAGGTGTAGAGAAGTACATGATCTGATTATTCCCACTTTACAGATGAGGAAACAGAGGGAAGTGACTTACCCAGGATCACACAGCTAATACGTGTTTAAGGCTAGATTTGAACTCTGTCTGGTCTCCACTCTAAGTCCAGTCCTCTTATCCACTGAACTACTTAGCTACCAATATTAAATTACATATAATAGAAATACTACATATTATATGTAAGTAAATTAAAATAATGTATAATGTAAAAATATAATATCTATCTATATAATAATAGATCACATAACAAATATCTCAGGGCGAAAATAAGCCTTTATAAGTGCCTACTATGTACTAAGCACTTTACAAATATCTCTTTTGATTGTTTCAAGAACCTTGGGAAGTAGGTTATTTCTATTATTTCTGCCATTTTACAGGTAGGGAAATTGAGACTGAGGAGGTTATGACTTGGCCAAGGTCATACAACTAGTAAATATCTGAGTCCAAATTTGAACTCAGGTCTTCCTGCCTCCAGGTACAGTGGTCTGGGCACTGTGACACCCCTTGGCTGGAAAAGAAGACAGTTGTTCTTCCAAGTGCCCCCACTCTAACTGAAGAAGGATGTGGATGTAGAAGAGACAGCAGGACCTGAACATTGTATCCCATGGGTAGATACTCAGAGACATTCTATGAATGATGGTGACAAGTGGGCACCATGGTTCCAGTTCCAAGGTCTTGATGCCAGTGAATATAGTGCCCAGCTAATATCCACGTGGTTAGATGAGGAGAGCACATTAGATGAACTCTGAGGCCCCTTCGAGCTATTAATCCTCCAACAGAAATAGTTGTTCTGCCAAGGGAGCTCAGTAAGGCAATACTGTGTCTCCTAAACATCACTTACCAATCCCAGTGTAGACATTGAATGTAACCAACACTCGCTGTGTGCCTGGTATTGTGCTTGGCCGTGGAGACACAAGGACAAAAGTGAGATAGACTTCACCCCAAAGAGCTTCTATTATAGTAGGGACATCCAGAACATATGGGCAAGTACTGTCCAGAGAAGGGAGTTGTGGTATTGGAAGTTCCCAGGGATTAGGAGAGGAGTCATAGGCAAGAAAACTGTCACATTCTTTCCAGGAGGAATGCTAATGTTTATTTCAAGGTCAAGAGTAAATGGTGCAAGCTAAGGTGAGTGTTTGCCTTATAGCTTGGGCAGATGGCAAGGTAGCAGCCCTGTGTAAGCCTTGGAATCACGGCAGAGCCTGCACAGGTGAGCCCCATGCCATAGCTAAGGCTTAGCCCTATGATGCCCCAAAAAGGTGTGTGCACACGCATATATGTATGTATATACACATACAAATGCATGCATGAATATGTATGCATACATATATACACATGTGCACACACATGCATATATAAATATAAACATACACATACATACAGAGAGAGAGTGTGTGTGTTTCTGTCTGTATGTGTGTGTGTGTGTCTTAGTCTTTTTACCCTTTCTGGCAAACATGGTACCTGACACACAGTAGTCGCTTAACAAAGGTTTTTCAGTAGTTAGCCCAGTTGGTAGAACACTAGACTTCTAGTCAAGAAAACCTGAGTTTGCATCCTTCCTTGGACATTTATTTGCCCTTTGACCCTGGCTAAAGCACTTAACCTTTGCCTCAGTAGCCTCATCTGTAAAATGGAGGTAATAAATAATAACACCTCCATGCCAGGGTTGTTGTGGCACTCAAGTGAAATAATGAACACTAAGGGCTTTGCAAACCTCGAAGCAATATGGGAATGCTACCAATGTGTCAGCTGTTGCTTTTGAGGATGATGATGGTGATGGTGAAGCCAGTCCACTGGGCAGAATTTCTCCTGTGTCAGACCATTCTTAGCCTTCCTACTCCGTGGCAGGTATTTAGAAAGGGGCTCCTAACTGGCCGGGAGGATAAATCCAGAGCTGCCTCTGTTACCCAAGTAAAAATTTTGTGATTTGGGGTCCCCATCTCCAGAAGCAATGCTGACAGTCAGTGGGGAAATGGTTGGGGAGTCAAGTGACCTCGAGGAGGGAGGAGGCATGTTTGGGTTTGCTCCTTTGGTGAGCTGATTTCTCAAAGTGTCTGCTTTCCACCAAACATGGATATGTAAAGGGGAAAATCTGGTGAGTTCATCAGCTGATTGACCCCCACCCCAGTGCCTGTTGCTGGAGATGTTTGTAAAATGTGTCGAACACAAGATGTCCAGCTTGGCCAAAATGCTCCCTTTATTCCTGGAGGGATTGGCATTACTCAGAGCTTGTCAGGGATTGTGTTGGAAGCTGTGATTGGACAGGTAGAAGAGGGAGAGGGCTGGAGGTGCCATCCCTCCGGCAAGCAGTGCAGGAAGTCTCTGCCTGGTGATGATAATATTGATGACATGGCTAATTCATTCAATGAGCAGAGAACAGGCAAAGGGATGAGCACATATCTATTGTCATCCCCAGAGAACAGAATGGTCCAATTAGGCAGCTTTCTGATAGCTGGGTCTGGTACTAATCTTAGGCTGTTTAGTTCAGCTCCATTAATTCCTCTGGCTCACTTGCTAGTCATGCATGACTAAGCTGGGGCAGGGGAGGGGGAGATTTTTGAGTTTCTCATGTAATTGGCACTTCAGACCTCTCTAAGTGCCAAGTATTCCCATCATTCTGTGCATGCATGCACAGGCATCACAGGGCTCTGTCTCTTGCATGACAGAATGGTGACGTTCAGGGGGAGCAGCCATTCTGAGATGGGGATGTCCAAGTCATCAGCAGGTAGGGCTGACTCCCCCATTGCTTACCTTTCAGAAAAGGAGAATGCCAGGAAAGACCAACTCACCCAACCAGATCCTGGGCTCACTGGGTTTTTGATGTTCCAGATGGTTCACTTTCCCCCCAAGCTCTTTCTAAAGATACTTCTCAGCCTCCACACTCTGACTAGTGGGTCCCAAAGACTTTTGGAGCAACTCTAATTTAGTAGGATCCCCTTTGCTATCCAGGATAATCTGGAGCCTCAGAACACCATGGTGGGCACTCTCCCTTCTTGAGAAACAGGTGAGGAAGAATTCATCACATAAACTGACAGAGAATTCTTCCATATCAAGCCCATCATCCAGCAGGGCAAGGTTCCCAGTGAGCAGGTGAATATATTATTGAAAGCCAAGTCTTTTAATGTGTCCATCAACCCAGAGAGAGGTAGAGTCATGGTGGATGTAGGACCAGCAAGGAAACTGCCCTGAGGTCTCAACTTAACTCAACATGTCCAAAACAGACCTCATTATATTTCACCCTAAACCCCCTTGCCTCCTACCTTCTCAAGGGCAGCACCATCCTTCCAGTCTCCCAGGATCACAACCTAGAAATCACCAAGGACTTCTAACTTTCACGCCATCCCCCCAGATCAAAGATGGTGCCAAGGTCTAA
Organism: Petaurus breviceps papuanus; assembly: GCF_028583685.1. Lineage (NCBI taxonomy): Eukaryota > Metazoa > Chordata > Mammalia > Diprotodontia > Petauridae > Petaurus > Petaurus breviceps. The sequence continues at coordinate 2,823,327 of NW_027185872.1, forward strand.
CCATTTCACCTTTGAAACATCTCCCAAATATGTTCCCTTCCCTCCTCTGACATAGACCTCATCCTGGTGCAGACCCTTATCATCTCACGACAGGATTATTGCCACAACTGCTTGTGGATATCCCTGCCACAAGCCTCTCCCCACTCCAATCCATCCTCCATTCAGCCATGAAAGTGATTTTCCTAAAATGCCGGTTTGATTATGTCAGAAAATACTCAACATTTATTGAATAGAGATTCAATAAACTCCCTTTGTTCCCTATCGCCTACAAGGGGCAAACACTCTTCTTGGCATTCCAAGAGCTTCATAACCTGGCCCCTGCCTAAACTGCCTGTCTCCTTGTGCCTTATTCCCTGACAGGTAGTCTTCAATTTCCTGACATTGACATTCTACCTGTTCCATGCACCTTGCACTCCATCTCTCTGCTCTGGGAACTTTTTTCCTGACTCTCTCCCTTGCCTTGGAAGGCTTTCCCTCGTCTGCTTTGACTACTGTCTGCCTTGACATCTTTTAAGTCCCAACTACCATGGCACCACAAGAAGTCTTCCTTCCCCATCTCCTCCAATTCAGTGCCTTCCCTCTAGTTGTTACTTCCTATTTAACTTGTATATAGCTAGCTTTGTATATATTTGTTTGCATGTTATCTCCTCCATTGAATTGTAAACTCCTTGAGGACAGGGACCATCTTTGGCTCCTTTTGTATTTGCAGTGGTTAGTACATTGCCTGGCATAGTAGGGCTTAATACCTATTGACTGATTGAACAGAAGAACCCACCATAGCTTTAGCAGGATCAATAAGTGTTCTTCAGAGGTAAGTAAGAAGGTCAACAGGCAAATCACTGGCTCAGGAATTTAAAATACCTTAGTTCAAATCTAGCATCAGATATTAATAGCTGGGAGAACCTGGACAAGATGCTTAGACTTTTCCCTGCCTCAGTTTCCTCAACTATAAAATTGGGGTAAGATTATCCCCAATTTTCAGAGTTGTTGGGAGTATCAAATTAGAAAAATATTTGTAAAGTTCTTAGCACAGTGCCAGGCACAGAGGCAATACTGAATAAAAGCTTGCTCCCTTCTTCCCTTCTCCTTTCTTTGTGTTTTATTTATTTCCCCATCAGCTACAGGGCTTGGATTGACTGTTGTTTCCAGCTCCTACATTCTGTGTTTCTATTAACATCTCAAAGATCTAGATGAGAAACAGAGTCATAACCAGGTCATCCTCTGCTGGGTCCCCTCTGGCAGTGATGCAGAGAGGGATTCTAAGCCATGAGGTGGATTTGCAAACTTGGGGGCTATGATTGCATCCTTTTCACAACTATTTAATTCGAGGCGTCAAACATCGCAAGGCAAAACATGGACCTTGTTCTTAAGGAGCATCTCCTGGAGAAGAACAAGGGGCCTTTTTGAGATAAGCAAGTGACCACCTAAAATAGTTGACCTGGATAATTAATACTAGAGGGAAATGTTATCTTATTTCAGAAATCAAATATTAATGTCTTGTCACCAGAAAAAAAAATCTCTCTCATCTAGAGTTACAGCAAACACTTTGACGGTTTCAGAGCAATGGCGAATCCCTCCATTTTTGACTCTATCTTTTTACAATTATTTGTCTCTCTTCGCCTCTGTTTTTCCATATCTGTCTCCTCACATTTAGATTAATTGTCTAAGCACTGATTACCCTGATAAGATGGTTCCAAAAATCTCACAATGAGTGCTTGACAGGTCTTGGTCTTTTTAGCAGGCAAATAACTAGTGTTTGTGGGATGAATGAATGATAAAGCAACATTGTATTTATTCCAGGATTAAATGAATATGTGTCAATTTCCCTGAATGAAAATGCTTAAAGGCTGAAAGGCAAACTGGCTTAATATTAAACGTCACTGTCTAATTCACTGCTTCAGTGTCCATAGTTCTTTCACTATATCCCATCCCACCTCACCTTATCCTGTCTCTTGCCAAAGAGTCTGCCACAAGGCAGCAAGATGATAAAAAGATCCACTAAACAGCAATTTGCACCAAACAATCGACACATATTCATTAAACACTTACTGTGCATGTCAAACCCTCTGCCAGGTATGGAGAACAAGACAAAAGCAAGGCAGCGCCTGCCCATAATGAGCTTAAGTTCAGAGGGTAGAGGGAATTTGGTTAATTTTGTGGAAATAGGTGAACAAATGCTTGGATCTGGGTTTCCCCAAATAGTTCCATTGTGGTTACAATTTGTAGATAAAATTTCCTTCTTTTGGGGCCGGTGGCACTTAAGCACACACTTATTACCCAAGATCATTTTCATTTTCCCTTAAAGACTGATGATTTGTGAGCCTTAAGCCCTTCTTTTGCTGTAGGCAAAGCTACATTCATTTGACAAAGTAATTTCTGTTTTTTTCTTTAATAATTTTTTTACATAGAGAATTTCTTTCTTGGAGTGATAATAGTCCTTTCATCTCTTCCACACTTTTCCCATTATGGCTCCAAAAATCCAAGGTACATCCTAAGGATCACCATCTAGCTTCTCCTGTATTCATGAAGGATCTTCCAGAATCTGCAGTTCTCCATTATAAGACCTCTTTGGCAATTATCTCTAAAAACCATCAGACTCGCTAACATGAACACAGGCTGTAAAAAAAAATATCACAGGGTCCTCCTTGAATCTTTCCCAATACTGGAAAAAAAAAGAGTGAGGTGAAGGAGTTAGATCCAGTTACGGACCCCTGTTTGCACAGCTGGGCTTCATTGGATGAGGGCTTGTGTTACACACAGTTTGTGATCGGAAGTAAATGCTTTTAAAACAACCAAAGAGACAGGTCTTTAACCTCCACCTCTTCAAATTCTTTGTTCACTTACTTAGCTTCTGTGGAGGTCATGAGGAAGTTGGGTACCCATAGGTCATTAGACAGCGATTGAAACTCACCTGAAGAACCCATCCCCTAGTGAGCGCATTAGCTTGGCTACATTAAAATAGCATTAACAAATAAATAAATCCCAAAGGGCTTCATATTCTTCAAAGGCTTCTATTTGTAATGTCAGGGGAAGGAGGTAGTATGATGAAGGGTGTAGAAGTAGAGGAAGAGGAGGGAAGGGCACTTATTGGAAGAGGTTAATGACCCACACTACAGGAAGTTTAAAAAGGCAAAAAAAAAAAAGCCCAGGACCAGCTATGAATCTCAGAGAATTTCGGAGTTTCGGCAGAGCTCACGTTTTCAAGGGGCCTCAGAGGCCACTGAGTTCAACTCAGATCTCTCCACATCTTGACCAAGAAGTATCCACCCAGCTTTACTTGAAGACTTCCATCTCCTGACTGACTGATTAATGAAGTTTTCACTTATAGAAAGCTTAGTTTTGCCTCTTTCCAGATTTGAGTTTCAGGCTTCTCCCCGCTGGGGCCAAGCAGCACTAGCCCACTGCTTCTGCTTTGGGATAGCCATTCAAATGCTTGAAGATAGCTTTCATCTCCCCTCCCCCCACAGCACCAGTCTTCTCTTTGCCAGTATAAACATTCCAAGTTACTTTAACCGATCCTCTTTTATGGTGAACACAAAGCCCTTCCTCATGCTGGTTTCTCTCCACTGGACTTCATGTGGCTTATGAAGATTGTTCATGAAAGGTATGGCCAGCACAGAACACAGTGACCCCTAGAGGATCTTGGCAGACCACGGTGCTGCACATTCTCAGTGCAGATAGAGTCTTGGGTTTTTTGACTCAAGTGCCTCATTGCCAAAGTATTTTTTCCTTCTTGGGTTGAAATCATAAGGCATCTGAATATTTACAGGATGATTGCTTGTCATTTCCCTTCTATGATCTAGACTTGTGTACCAACTGTCCTCTGAATCTAACATCTTGAAACTCATGCCCTGTAGGCATCTGCAAGTCCCCACATTCTGGCCAGAATTCATTATGGAACACCCTCTCCCCAGACTTACCCCTGTCCAGATTCCTTATTACTGTGGAGGGCATCAGCATTCTTTTCATCTAATTTTGTAAACATTTTTGTTGACTTTGATTCCTCTTGCTCCATATAGCAATTCATTTACTGAATCTTGGCACTTTTACCTTTCCAACGTTTCTTGCATGTTTCCCTTTGGCTCTTTGCACATGGGTCAATCTGAGTGAAACACAATTGGTCTGGTTTACTTCACTAGCCTTTGGGTAGACCTTGCTGCCTCAAATGGCTCCACCTTCCAATCTGTCTTCCACACTGATGTCAACATTCCTTTTTTACTGAAGGCAAGTCTGACCATATCCATTCCCTCACTGATAAACTCCAACACTTCCTTATTATCTCTAGGACCTAACTTAAAGACTCTGTTTGACATTTAAATTAATAAAATTTCTTTTTCCACCTCACCTGCCAATGGACTCCTCATGCTGGTGATGTCTTCTCTTCCAAAGACTTGTTCTTTAGGTGTTGGATTCCTCTTCAGATCTTTCATCTGAGGATATCTCCAGCTCCTTTCTGGCTCAGCTCCTCATGTTCTGGACTACCTTTCTAACTCACTTTTTATGTGTTGTCTTTTTCTATTGGATATAAATTCCTTGAGGGCAGGGGCTGCCTTTTTTTGTTTGTTTCTATTGCCACTCACAAGACATAAGAGTGTCTAACACACAGTAAGCACTCAATCAGTGCTTTTTCTCATCTAATTGAATCTCCAGGCCTTTGCTTGTTCCCCATATGTGGAAAATTCTTTCTTCCTACTCAATGGAGGGCCTTTATGACAGCATTTGGGGTTTTCCTGGCAAAGATACTGGAGTGGTTTGCCATTTCCTTCTCCAGTTTATTATACAGATGAGGAAAGTGGGGCAAACAGAGTTAGGGGACTTGCCCAGGGTCACATAGCTAGTTAGTGTTTGAGGCAAGATTTGAATTTAGGAAATTGAGTCTTCCTGATTCAGACCTGGCACTCTGTGCACTATGGCATCATCTACCTGCCCCATTGAATGATGCTTTAGGTCATTCCTATTGATCTTCTATTTCTTTCTCTCTACTGTTAATTCCCACCATTTCTAAGATTTCATTTCTAAGATAAGAGATGATGTATATCAATGCAGAGACACTGAGGCTGCCTCTCATTCATATATGCAAAATTTCTTTGTTTTACTCAAACACCTGCTGACTGGAGAGGGCTGCGTTATCTACCAACCACTGGGTATCACAGATATCCCAAATAGGGGAAGACTTTGTGTCAGCACTGTCCCCTTACCCAAATAAAACATAGGTAACATAGAACTTCAATGTGAGCAGCAGAATAGGCTTCTGGGCATCCATCAGTGACCCCATCTATATTTCCAGATAACTAAATCCTTCTTCATGGACCCTAGTTGTGCTTGTTGTGGTGGATAGAGCACCAGGAAGACTCATCTTCCTGAATTAAAATCCATCCTCAGACACTTACTAGCTCTGGGCAAGTCACTTAATCTCGGTTTGCCTCCATTTCCTCATCTGTAAAATGAGCTGGATAACAAAGGGCAAACCACTCTAGCATTTTTGCCAAGAAAACCCTAAATGGGGTCACAAAGATTCATACATGACTGAATAACAATTGGTCTCTGCATGTACTTGATAGCCTCCTACCCAGGAAACTCCCCCCCACACACACACCCCTACCCAAATCTGGGCAAAAGAAAGTCACCTGAGTTTGTGGAATATGAACCGTATCATGGTTTGCACAGAAATGTATAACAAATCACAGTGCCCTGCCATGTTGGTGGAGTCCTGGTATTCTCTAGCTCCAAAGACCACCCCGCCTATTTCTTACTCTCAGTGCCAAAGCTCCATTCCTGGGTAGTGATGCCTAAATGGTTGGCTTTCTTATGGCACAGAAACATTAACCATCTCCATGTGGCTTTTTTTTCCCTTCATATTTCTGGATTTGGAGGAAAAGAACTTTGAACACTGCCCTGTGGCACCAAGAGCCAGGAGTGGGAAGCGGGGCTTTGGTCTTCCTTCATAGCAGGAAAGAAAGAATATTCAGCATGTAGAATGTGGTTGTGTTCTCTTTTGTGGAACTTCCCTTAAAGAGGTTTTCCTGGCAAATATAATGGGTTGTAGGAAGGGGACTCCGCCCACTGGCCCTCTGTTTGAAAACCCCAAGTGATATGAAAACTCCACCTAAGAACATAGAGATGAAAGTGAAAGAATGTTCATGTATCTTCCTACATTTGGAGGGGAGGGGAAAAACAAGTGGTATGGAGGGATGTGGGTGGAAGATGGATGACTTTTGCACTGCTTTAATATTTTGGCAAGCTGTGTCCCTCTGTGTGTGCCATATACATACTCACATACATACATGTGTGTACATGTCCTTAGTTATATTTCTTTAAAGAAAGTGTCATTTGGGAGGGGCATTTCTATGAAGCCTTTGCCAAGATATAACTTGGGAGCTCACTGGCTGATGGGTATCTCAGTTTGCCTCTGAAGGGATAACCAGGATTCCTCTGCTCCCTGACCAGAGTATGGATCATCTCTAAATCCCGAGGTATGAGCCACCCAAGAGGTACCCTCTCTCTCCAGACAGGAGGTTTCCAACTCAGTTCAATCCAATAAGCATTTAACTGTCTATCAGATGCTAGGCATTATGCAGAAATTTGGGGTGCAAGTATGCACAGAAATGAAAATTGTCCTTTCCTCCAAGGTGTTCACAAATATCCATGGAGGGTGATTAAAATGGGTTGGGGTATCCTGTGCATCCCTTGATAAGCGTTGGTACTCTGAGGGTACAATCAATGTCATATGCCTACTTATACCACACACTTAAATCTGATTCTCTGCCTGGACCTTGTTCCTTGTGGGTGAGCCTTTGTGCCTTTGCCTTGGATTCCTCATCTGCAAAATGAATATGTGAGTCACCTAGCATCTCTGAATCTCTGATCCTAGGACCATCCTTAACAAAGGCTACTACTATTACTACTACTGCTACTACTACTACTTTTCTTCCTCCTCCTCCTCTGCCTCTGCTTCTATGGATGCTGCTACTCTTATCATTATTACTAATATTTCTAACACTAGTGCTATTACTAATAGTACCACTTTTACCACCACCACCACTACCACCCCTTATTATGGGTATTACTGTTATTATTGTTACTACTACTTTCACTACAAGTACACCACCATTATCACTACCACTACCATCCCCACTACCACTACTACAATTATTTCACTACTACTACTACTACTACTACTACTACTACTACTACTACTACTACTACTACTATACTGCTGCTACTACTACTACTACTACTACTACTACTGTTGCTGCTGCCGCTGCTACTGCCACTATTGCTACTGCTGGTGCTGCTGCTACAAAAGTTAAACAGTCCCTGCCCTTGAGGAGCTCATGACCATGCATGAACAGTTATTAAAACTCCGGCACTGAGCAACCCTCCAGGGTCCTGGAATGAACTCCTCATTTCCTTTTTCTTCTTTTCCTCTTCCTCCTCCTCTTCTTTGAATCCCACACATGCTTTATCTGTTTTATTGGATAATCCTCTGACTGACTTATTTTAGCACAGACGATTTAGGTTTTTCTCCCTTCCTCATGAGTGCTGGAAATGCACATTGAGAATGGCAGGGACTTTCTTCCTACCCTAGCATTCTCCTTCTCATGGCTCTTTCACCTTGTGTATCTTTCAGAGGTCAACATCATGTGGGCAGCACACCAGACACACCACAGTTCTGAGGACTACAACTTATCCACGGCCCTGAGACAATCTGCCTTCCAAGGATATACATCCTGGGTAAGTCACATGGAATGAGCAAGAGTGATCCTATACTTCTGAATTTAAAGAAAGCACGTATATGTCGTTCATTTTTTCCTCTCAATAGACAGATGAGCAACATCTCATAGTGTGCTTCCTCCTTTTACCTGTGACCATGTTTACACAAAGAAAGAGTTTTCGGGTGGATCTTGATTCTGTGGCCTCATACAGCCCCACCAACCCAAGCCAAGTGTTTTTCTCTGAAGAACTAGAGCATGTGTCAAAGATAAAGGAGACAGGGCAGTGGAAGGATAGCCTGTTCCCTTCAGTCTACCCATCATGGGGTGAGTGATTCATTTTCAAATAATTTCTTTGAGATGGAATCATATGAAGATATGTTGGGGACAGACTTAAGGAACTGCTTCTTCTTCCTGCAAGACTCAATAACTTCCAATCCTATTGTGTTCTTGTCATGTCAAGATGGCTACAAAACATGATTGGAATTTTCTATTTCCCATCCATATCTTCTTCCCAAACCAGGAGCTGCTATTGACCCAGGGCCAGTGCTTACCAGCTCTTTTCACTCTCAGCCTCCCAATTGAATTACTGGCTTCTAATATCTTTTTTTCCTCCACCCCATCTTGCACAGAGCCCAGGAAGGATTTTAAAATTCTTTTTATTTCTATTTCCAATATTTAGCGGGATGACTCTGTCAATCACTAAATATTTAAAGCCATGTCCTGGGCTTGGTACACATAGTAAGCACCTTATAAATGTTTGATGATTGTTGATTAATTGATAACTGTCAGGAAAATACTCCTAAAACACAGGCCTTAGCCTATCACTACCAAGATTAAGAATCCTCCAATTCTAGACCTCCCCCATTTTCACCTATCTCCTAAATTATGTCTTAATACACATCTTGGCTCTTTTTAGTGAGTATCTCTCCCATGTAAGACTCATTTACATGTGTGAGGTTACTTCTGTCATAAAAGTTAAAGTGTAAATAAAAACTCAAGGTATCATTAAAAAAAAAAGATTAAGAATCCTCTCTAGCTTTCTATTGTCTCTAGGATAAAATATACATAGAATCAATACAAATCTGCAATAATAAATGAATAAAAATAAAATGTAGATAAATAAATCTTTTAGTTGGGCATTTAAAGTTCCCCACAATTTGCTTCAATATGTTTTGCCTCAATTCTTTCACTTTATTCACCTTTCCACATTCACTCTCTGGTCTAGATTGTACTACTACCTGTTCTCTGACTTTTTATCCCACCTCTGAACCTTTGCACTTGGAATATACTCCCTCCTTTCCTTGGCCTCATATAATTAACACTCTTTTAACTTAGCTGAGGAGTCCCTCCTGCTGGAAATTCCTCCTACAAGAAGTACCTCCTACAGCAAGCCCCTCCTACAGCAGGCATTTCCTGAACTTCCTCCCTATTTGTTCTCTCAATGTGCTAAAATGTTTATTTGAATCTTGTATCCCCCAGTACATTATACATTCTGTTAGATTAGAATCTACCTTTTGCATGTCTTTGTTTTGTCCAGCACCAGCTGGCATTGGTGTCCCTGGTGCTGGGAGGAGAGAATGGTGGACTCGACTTTCCATTGTGACTCCCCTCCATTCCAATGGCATTGACTTGACTTTGGGATCTAGTTCTGGTCTCTTGCGACCAGACTCCAAACTAAAGCCTCTGCTCAACAGAACAGGCCCAGCCAAGGTCAGGTACTTAAAGGCCAGTTCTGGCAGACACCAGGCCAGAACACCCACCTCCCAGATCGGCATTCTTTTCTGTTGTCCATATTGCTTCCTATATTGCATGGTTATCAAGGAAGGCAAACACATTTTCCACCAAGTATCCTTCCTTTGTTTCTTGGATTTTCTTATGTGAATGTATCATCTTGCTGTATGATACTATTCCCTCCCCCTGCTGGGCTTTGGAACATATTCATTGAGTCTATGCTGTCCTAGTTGGTGAGTGAGTCACTGACAACTGACCTTATTCAGACCAGGCCAGGCTGCAGAGCCAGCCTTCACATGCTGTCCAGCTATATACTCCAGAATCTTACTCTGGGAACAGGAAAAATCAAATCTCTGGATGGAAATCTGCTTCTGGAAAGGTCCCGGGAATCGGCTCTGCTCTGGCTTTTCTCATCACTTCTGTGACTGACAGACCAAACCTCTCATTCTTGGCCACTTCTGCCCCTATTAGAATGGAAGTCCTCTGAGGTCAAGATGTTGCCTTGGCATCCCCAGTTATTAATGCATAGTGAATACTTTATAAATTCTTTGTATCCATCCATTCATTCATTTTGTCAAAAAGAAAGAAAAAAGCTTATTCAATTGGGCTGAATTGAATTCCATGAGGCATAGTCTATTGACCAACATTCATTAAGTGCTATTCCATGCCAGGCACTCTGCTGGGTGTGGGATGTACAAAGATAGAAGGGAAACAGTCCCAGGCCTCAAGGGCCTTCCATTCTATCTAGGCTGCAGGAAGGGATGTTGGCCTCTGCTGCCTCAGGTGTGGGCTCGACTCATTGTATTGGCCCCTCTGGATCATTGGGACCCTGACCCATCTTAGCTTTTCTCATCAACCAATCATGGGGCATGGGGGTGATTTGACACTGGACACAGCAATTCTAATAATAACTAGCATTTACATGACATTTTGACTGAGACCTTTGTATTTCCTTTCATTCTCACTATAACCCTAAAAGACAGCTGTTTATTCCCTTGCTTTTACAGATGCCAAATGGAGGCATAGATAGTTAATGGCTTGTCTAAGATCATGCAGCTAGCAGGTATTTGATACAGGATTTGTACTCAGATCTTACTGAGGTCCAGCATTCTAGCCATTGGACCATATATCTACAGAACTCCTATGTCCCTGACTTCTAGGGTGGTGAATTAAGGTTATTAAAAGTGTTTTATGCTTTAGAAATTTATGTATGTATGTGTGAGTGCTTGTATATACACATACATGTATGTATATACATTTATGGACACATACATGTATGCATATACATTTATGGACAGCTATTGGTACAAGGGATAGAACTGTGGGTCTCGAGTCAAGAAGACTCATCTTCCTGAGTTCAAATGTGCCCTTAGAAACTTACTAGCTGTGTGACCCTGAGCAAGTCACTGAACCCCATGTTTGTCTCAGTGTCCTCATCTGTAAAATGTACTAGAGAAGGAAATGGTAAACCTCCCCAGTATATTTGCCAAGATAACTCAAGATGATGTCATGGAAATTTGAACATGACTGAAAGGACATGACTGAACAACAATACAAATTAATATATGTGCCTTTGTACATGGACATATTCACCTTTATGTGTGTATATACATACATGCATTTTTATCCCAACATTTCATAAAAATGACAATAGCCACTCCCATTTGTATGGCACCATACTGTTTGCATAATGCTTTGCTGCCACAAATCTTAAGTCACTAATAAATATAGTATTTTCCCTGTTTTCTAGATGAGAGAGATGGCTCAGAGGATTCTGGGATTTCCTCAAAGACATCCAGCTAGTCCACCCTAGAGGAGGACTATTTCATACTGAGGCCCCTAAAGTGTAAATGATGGGACAGATGGCTCTGGATTGGTCAGCCAATAATATTATTAAGGGTTTATTATGTACAAGGCACAGTGCTAAGTTTCAGGATACAAAGAAATTTGAAAGACAGATGTGCCTCGAGAATCTCTCCATCTAATGGTTGGAGCAGAGCAAAACCTGCTTGGTCATTTCTTCATTGCTGAGAGATGATTTTGCCCCATTCCATCCTTGGCCTTGAACAGATCAAATCCCATTTTGGGTCTTCCAGCTTTGGACTAAGTGGGTTTGCTAAGGAAAGAGCTGGCCCACCTCCCTGGGAGGACTGGAACCAAAGAGAGGCAGTACAGTCACATGGATTGGGTGCAGACATCAGACCAGACACTAAGAACATAGTACTGGGGTAGTCACTTCTCCTCTTCTGGGAATCAGTCTTCTCATCTGTGAAATGGACAGGGTTGAACTCAGTGACCTCCAGGCTCTCCAACTGGAAATCCAAGCTCTCCCTTATTCAAGGGTGAAGGCATCAAAGCCTGTCTTATTTGGTGGATGAATGGATAAGCCTACATATTTTAAGTATTCCTATTTAGTGACAGCAATGGGCTGAGTCCTTAAAGTCTGTTTGCAATTTTATTGAATGCATAGAGTCCATCTTGTGATAGGTCCCTGGTTGGTTTGATCTGAATCTCCCCGGAAACCAGAAAATAGAGTGATCTTTCAGAGACTTTTACATCCTTTTCACCCTCTGCAAACTTACCAGCTCTCTTTACATGAAATGATAAACAAGTCACAGAACTTGGTAGTTGTTAAGGCAACAACGCACCTTGGAATCAATGGTAAATTGACTGTGCTTTCAAGATTCAGCACAACAACCAAAGAAAAAGGTAATATATGCTTAGGAAGCTTTACTTTTCACCTATGATGGCTGCGTTGCCAGGAGGAAGCTTTTATGTCCAAATTACTTTGGGATTAAGTTAATAATCTAATATTAAAGAAATAACAACAGTTGATGTTAACCGGATACTCTAAAGCAAAGTGGGAGGATTCTACAAGCTGGGATCAATAAAGATGGCCAGGGGATGTGACTCGCCAGTGTCCTCCAAATGCTGCTTCCTCCTCCTAGTTACCTTATATCTACTATGTTTGTGTCTATTCCATATAAACCTATACATCATCGCATCTATCTGTCTGTGTTATCTGTCTTATCTCTCTGTCTGTCTGTCTGTCTGTCTGTCTGTCTATCTATCTATCTATCTATCTATCTATCTATCTATCTATCTATCTATCTATCTATCTATCTACCTGTCTGTCTGTCTGTCTGTCTGTCTGTCTCTCTGTCTTCCTTATTAGAAAATAAATTCTTTATTAGGATAGATATAATACTTTTCATGTCACATAGATTTCTGTATGTAATAATTAATTCACCAATTTAGTAGTTAGCAGATCTCTCCAGGATGCCCATATCCCTCTCTCCTTATTTAAAATTAGAAAATGGGTAACTGAATAGAGCCCAGGCAAGTAAGTATAGAGGCATGCCAGCATCCAAATGTGTCTAAAGTGAGGATAAAAACAGCGCCTCTTTCATAGGGTTGCAGTTAGGAACAAGTGAGCTGACATATACAAAGCACTTTTCTAGCCTTAAAGGGCCCAACTTCTTATCCCCAGATAGGGATGCATCAGGTGCCAATCTGGAGCTTGGAGCCAAGGGAGATCCTGCATGGAATAAAAAGCTCTCAGTGTTAGTGAGCATGAGCCCTGGCGAGGAGAATACCTGTTATCCCAGGTTATGTTCTCTCACAGAAGATATTGTTTGTTAAATTCAAAATGGGAATGTCCAAGCTCTGGAATGAAGGAGGGAAACTGAGGAGAACAGCTGTACTCTGTCACTCAGACAGCCTTGAGTCCCAGGTGACTAGGAGATATCTGCTCCAGACCCTGAGGATGTTTTAGACTCAGAAACATAAACAGAAGCAGAAGATATTGACATAAACAGGGACTGAGTAACAAGAACCTGAATGAGGCAGGCACATAAAAGAGAAATAATTATGTTAAAAAGAACAATAATCGAAAACTTGCTTGGGGGGGTGGAGTCAAGATGGCAGAGTAGAAGCAGGACCTCCGCGGGGCTCCGGCTCCCACCTTCCCCAATTCATGTAAAAGGGGACTCTAAACAAACTTGGGAGCTGCAGAACCCATAAAATGACACAGAGAAGCTAACCTCCCCCCAAGGACAGCCCGGCAGGCCAGCAGGAATCGGCCAGCACAGTGCTCTGGGAGGAGAACCCAGCTATTCATGAGTCAAGCTTTTAGCCCCAGGGCAGGCCTGACCAGTGGCTGGCTGGAAGGACTCCAGATCACAAGCAGTTGTGACCGTTTCCAGATTTATCAACATATAGATGTGAAAGACAAAGAGAGAAGTCAGTGCAGTGTGGACTTTGGGACCAGTAGTCAGAAGTGAATCAGCTTTTGACCCCAGGGCGAGAAGCTGCTGAGATGCCCAGCACAGCCAGCCAGTGCCATGTGGCAGCTTCAGCTCCTGCCCTTCAGACTGTAGGGGGACCAAGCAACCAGTCTGAGGAGTAATCACTCTTGCTTTAACCTGCTCGGAACTGGATTGCAATCTAGGATGGAGGTCCTGGAGTGAGTGTCCAGCTTGCCAGAGCGTGTGGAGGCCTCAGAGAGGGCACCCATCTAATACCTCCAGCAGCTGAGAAAACTCCAGCGTTTGGGATGAAAGCTCCCCTGTCTGGTGGCAGAGTCCTACTGTGGCAAAAAGCCCAGGGGTCAAGTGACTGAACGGTGACATGACCAGAAAAAGAAAGCAAAACAAACAGAAGACTCCAACATTAGACACCTATTTTGGGGACAAAAAAGACCAAAGCATGGAACAGGAGGAAGACAGTGAAGTCAGAAATCCTGCAGCAAAAACATCAAAGGAAAATATGAGCTGGTTATAGGCCATAGAGAGCCTTAAGAAGCAGATAAGGGAAGTGGAGGAAAAATTGGGAAGAGAAATGAGAATGATGCAAGAAAATTACAAAATGAGAGTCAACAGACTGACTGAGTAAAATCATACCTTAAAAAACAGATTGACTAAATTGGCAAAACAGGCTCAAAAACGCAATGAGGAGAGGAATGCCTTGAAAAGACGAATTTGCCAGATGGAAAAAGAATCTCAAAAGATCAATGAGGAGAATCATTCCCTCGGATTTAGATTGGACAAAGGGAAGCTATTGACTTTAAGAGAAATCAAGATGATCTTAAGCATATACAAACAAATGAAAGAATAGAAGGCAATGTTAAATATCTCATGGGAAAAACCACTGACCTGGAAAATAGACCCAGGAGAGATAATTTAAAAATTATTGGACTACCTGAAAACCGTGATCAGGGAAAGAACATAGAAATTATCCTCCAAGAATTTATCAAGGAAAATTACCCTGATGTTTTTAGAACCAGAAGGCAAGATAGAGGTTGAAAAAATCCACTGATCACCTCCTGAAAAAGATCCCAAAAAGAAAACTCCTAAGAATATTATAGCCAGGTTCTGGAATTCCCAGATCAAGGAGAGAATATTACAAGCAGCCAAGAAGAAACAATTTTAATATTGTGGAAACACAATCAGGATAATACAAGATCTGGCAGCTTCTACACTGAGGGATCGAAGGGCCTGGGATGGGATATTCTGGAGGGCAGAGGAGCTGGGATTAAAACCAAGAATCACCTACCCCACAAAGCTGAGTATCATGTTTCAGGGGAAAATATGCTCATTCAGTGGAATAGAGAGTTTTCAGGCATTCTTGCTGAAAAAACCAGAGTTGAATAGAAAATTTGACATCCAGATACAAGAAGCAAGAGAAGCTTGAGAAGGTAAACAGGGAAAAGAAATCATAAGCCACTGATCAAATTTGAACTAGTAATATTCCTGCATGGAAAAATGCTAATTGTAATTTATGAAACTTTTCTCAGTATGAAAATAGTTGAAGGGTATATATATCACAGGGTATATGGGTGTATGAATACATGTGTGAATATGTGTATATATGCTTACAGGTATAAATAGATAGAGGGCACAGGACCAATTTTATAGGAAGGGATGATACTTAAAAGGGGAAATCAAGAGGTGAGAGAATAATATAATGAGAGGAGATGGGGAGAGACAGAACGGGGTAAACTATTTCATAAAGAAGAGGCAAGGGAAAAGGGTTATAATGGAGGGGAAGAATAGGAAGCCAAAATGGAATGGGTCAACCATATTCTCACTGAATTTGGCTCAGGGAGGGAATGAAATACACACTAAATTGGGTATCTCACCCTACAGGAGAGTAGGGGGTAGGGGATGAGAGGGGGGGATGATGGAAGGGAGGGCAGGCTGGAGGGAGGGAAGTTGGAAGCACCCACTTTTGAAAAGGGATGGGATCAGAGTAGAGAATAGAACAAGTGGGTGGTGGGATAGGAGGGAAGGAAATATAGTCAGTCTTTTACAATATATCTACTATGTTAATGTCTTGCATTAGCTACACATGTACAATCCATACTGAACTGCTTTTCTTTCCAGTAATGGTGGGTGACAAGGGAGGAAGGGAATGAATCTGGAATTCAAAGTTTAAAATCAGATGTTTAAAATTATACATACATATAGGCTATTATTAATACTATCTTCCATGTAATTGGGAAAGAAGATATACAGGCACTGGGGAATAGAGATCCACCATGCCCTACTGGAAAAGTTTAAGGGGGTATGGGAGAAGATATGGGAGAGAGCAGATTGGAGGAGAATATATCCTATGGGATTGCTGTTCTGGGGTGGTGGGTAGGGGAAAAATCGGGAGAAAATTTGTAACTCAAAATCTGGCAGAAATTAATGATGTAAATCAGAAGTTAATAAAGCATTTGAAAAATTAAAAAAAAACAATCAAATCCCCAAAAATCTGTGGAAAATGGGAAAAATAATTTTAAGATACTAATATCAAAATTTATTTGGAAACCAAAACTGATAATTTAAATAAAACAAATGACCAAATATATACATTTTCTTTTGGAGTTGAGAAGTTAACACTATCTCAAAAAGAGATGTGCAACCAACAAAATGAATTATCAAAAGGAGGGAACAAACCCTAGTCCCAGATGAAATCAAAGGTGAGTTCTATCAGATGTTTAAAGAGAAACTACTGTCTGTTTTACATTTTCCTGTCCCTCTATACACAAACATATACAATATTAACTATAATTAAGAAAAGGATAGTCTGCAAAACAGTCATCCTGAGTCAAATTTGATTCTGACAACCTAATCAAGGAGTGATAAAACTGTCAAAGAGAATCAGTAGATCAATTTCACCATTTGGTATTAAAACAAATTTTAAGATAAATCATCAAAAAAGTCTAAGTACATACATATGTACACACACATATAGCATACTCATAGACATATATATCTAAAACGTATTCATTCCGACTAAGTATGACTTTTATTAGGGATGTAAAGATGGTTCAATATAAGGGAAATAGTATAAATAAATCTATAATTCAGAAAACTAATATAATTATATAAAATGATACTACTCATTAAAAACACTGACAAGTGGAGTTTTGGAAACATTTTAAAATAAAATCTTTTACAAATGCATATGTAAATATGTATATCTATATTTATCTGTGAAAAAATGGTTTAACGATCATAGGGATTCATCACAGATGCCCATCTCCCGTAATATTCTTTCAATTACTACTAACAATGTGAAGTATCTTAAGAAGATAAGAGAGAGATATTTTAATGCATTACCACTGGGCATGAGGAGACAAAATGACTCCTATTTGTTGATGACATGATGATTTTCTTAGTAAATCAGAAAAGAAATGAACTAAATGGTTCATAGCTTCTTTCCCCCACACTGTAGCCACTAGAGGAAAAATCTCCTGTGTGAATACTGGGAATTGTCCCTATACTTTTTTGAATCAGCATAGCTTCAATAATCAGCTATGCTAAATTAACTTCTGCCCACAGTCTTCTTTTGTCCATTGACACCTCAGTTACAGGATAAATTCACTGTATGCTTTCTCCTTTGATGTACTTACATGTCACTCCATCCCTTACCCCAAAGCCCTGGCCCATGGCAGAGTCTCTGTGTATATGGTCGTCCCACACATTCAGGGGTAACACTGTCTGCTTACTTCTTGGCTCTATTCATTCTCTCGAATGTTCTCCAGGCTAGACCTGACCATGACCCTTCCCAACACTGCCTTTCCTTTCCCCACCAAAGATGTCACAAAGAACTTAAGTATAAAATGAGTTCTGTGAATGTAGGCTAGACCCCCTAAATGGTTCTGGAGCCTTCAGACAATGCTATGCTGTTCAAAGGTATTGCTTTTACCACCCATCATTTTTCTGACATTGGTGTGGGTCCATCCCTCCATCTTCCCCTTCCACAAACATTGGAGAAGCTACAGGAGTCCAGCCAAGCCACTTCTCTTTCCACCCCAGTGCACTGTGATTGTTCCAGGAGAACATAGAGATTCAGGGTCAGACACAAGCTTCAACAGCCCCATTCAAGCAACTTTCCCTTTGTTACTGCAGCACTGTTGGGAGTGGAGGTTGTATTCTTCTCCCATGGGGCTTAAAGGACTTGTAACCTGATGGATAAATAAATCCGAAGCTAAATTCAAATTGTTTATGGTACTTAAAAATAGTCATGGCTGAATAAGCAAAGCACCCATTGGCCTGGGTGTATGATCATACCTTTAAAATCCCCTGGCAAAAAAGAAAGAAGAAAATCACACCAAAAATTAACCAAACCAACTCTTTGCAAATACCACGAGGAGACAGATTCTTTTCATGGACTAAAGTCAGGGTTTTTAAGGCATTTCCCCCATCTTGACAAATAAAAAGAGCAAGCCATTGACTGTCAATGAAGCAAGCTAGGGCCACTGCATGCCATTCTAGTCTTCTATCTGCAGAAGCTTCTAGGTGGCACAGTAGACAGGGCTGGGCCTGGAGTCATGAAGATCTGAGTTCAAATCCAGCCTCAAACATGTACTGGCTGTGTAGATCTGGACAAATCACTTAACCTCTGTTTGTCTCTGTTTCCTCCACTGTAAAATAGAGGTAATAACAGCACCTGCCTCTGGGCTCTGTGAGGGACAAATGAGATCATATTGATAAAATGCTTAGCACGGTGCCCAAACAGAATAGGTGCTGTATAAATGCTCATTCTTGATAAAATGCTTAGCACGGTGCCCAAACGTAATAGGTGCAGTATAAATGCTCATTCTCTCCCTTTCTTTCCCTTCTGCACTCACCATTAAAGTTTGAAATTAGCTACATTCTACCACAGACCACACAAGTTCTACTCACAGCCTAGCTTACAGTGAGCATTTAATATTTGGAAAAGAAAAAAAATGGCACAGATTTAAAATTTCTTAATAGGCAGCAAGGTGGCTCAATGGATAAGGCATTGGACCTGGAGTCAGGAAGACCTGAATTCAAATCCAGCCTCAGACACACTAGCTATATGACCCTGGGCAAGTCACTTAACCTGTTTGCCTTAATCCATTGGAAAAGGAAAAGGCAAACCATTCCAGTATCTTTGGCAAGAAAACCCCTTGGGCTTGGTCCATGGGATCACATAGAGTCAGTATGACTGAATGACCAAGCCATAGGTAAATAAATATAGAAGGCAGTATGGCACTAGGAAAAGGGCCTGGAATTTGTAATCAAGGGACTTGGGTTTAAATATTGGCTCTTCCACTTACTATTTGTGTGATATTAGGTAACTTCATCTCTCTGGGATTCAGTTTCCTTAACTTAAAGTAAAATCAGAGTGTTGGCCTTATGACCTCTAAGGCCACTTACAGCTCTAAATCAATAGTCCTATGTCTATTTCTAGTAGCTGCAATGCAGAAGAAAACACACTGGGTAATGTATGCCACATGCCATGAGTTTCTTACCATTATTCTTGTTCTATTGCAATCAATTCAAAGATCCTTGATTGGATCCTTATGAAGGTGCCACCCACTAGTCTAGATCATGGAGCCTCTAAATTTTAACGGACAGAATTTCTAAGTTTTTGAGCTCCTCCGCCACCAAAATCAATCTCTTGGTATCCAAACTTCTGGTAATGAGCTTCTCTAAATGTACCTAGGATGGGCTTCAAAATGGTGCACCCCAATACATTTCCAAAAGGAAATTCAGGTCTTTCCAGGTGTGGAGACCTTGGCAGAGGCTGTGTCTGTCTAGCAGAGCCCGAGTTCCTTCTGCACTACAATGAGGCATCTGGGTAGGTCTTATGACAAGTCCTTCCCTGATCCTAAACTCAGTGATTATGTCCCCAACTCTGCTGTGCTTTATATCAGCATAGCAGAAAAAGAATGCTATTTCTCTTGAGAAGTACAAATGCAGATGGGAATTTTAAAATATTTTTCAAGAGAGAAAAGACTTTGTTGAATGACAAGACAGTCTAGAGGATAGTGTTCTGTCAAAGTCTATTCCAGACTTGGCTTGGCACCGAGAAAAGTGTTAGCTTCTGGGAGATGCTCAGGTCATGTTCATGCATGTGACCATTCCTTAGTTCTTTTCACTATGAGTGAAATGAAGGGTTTGGACTTCAGGTTTGACAGGATTTCGTGAAAGTGAATGATTTGGTTGCTCTCATGTTAGCCATGTTAATTAATTAAGTCTATTTTAAATGTACTATAAATATACCCAAAAGGGATTCCCAAAGAATGACTTCACTGTCTTAGTCTGAGGAACGGATGTAGTTATATAAACTTGACTTTTTCCACCTTTTTTTTCTCCTGATGGCATCTGCCTTTAGCCACATTAGCCAACCCAATTGTCTCTGGAGATGCTATCTGTTCTTCAATAATATATTCAGGAAGGGATCACATCATCTAAGGACTTCCCGTATTTATTTTGTGCTAATGGAAACTACATAAAATTATTGGGCCAAATGTCTTTTGGTGTGGCCACAGGCCAAAGAAATGACTCGAGTTTTTTATATAATGATTCAAGGAATACAATAAATACAAAGCAAGTTGACAACATTTAGAAAGTTTGCCTCCTGTGATCTGTGTCCTCTGCTCAGAGCCAAGGGAGATATAAAGTTTGTATAAGAGATGGCCTCTGCCTTCATGGAATTCTTGAGGTCATCAATGAAGATGGAAAAAGAAAAGAGTCCCATAAATCAACCTATTCTTATGCGAAGAAATAGAGAATTACAGGAAATCCTTGAAATGTCATATTGCCTAATTGCAGAAAAATAGCTTTAAACATGTTCAGAGGTGTTTATTTCTCCAAGGTAGAAGTAACCTCCAAGGGAGGAAAATATAGTTAGTCTTTTACAATATATCTACTATGTTATTGTTTTGCACTAGCCACACATGTACAACCTATACTGAACTGCTTATCTTCTCGGTAAGGGTGGGTGACAAGGGAGGAAGGGAATGAATCTGGAATTCAAAGCTTTAAAATCAAATATTCAAATATATATATATGTATTATTATTAATGCTATTTTACATGTAGTTGGGAAATAAGATATACAGGCACTGGGGCATAGAGATCCACTGGAAAAGTCGAAAGGGGTATGGGAGAAAATATGGGAGAGAGCATATTGGAGGAGGGTATATCCTGTGGGACTGGTATTTTGGGGGGTGGGTAGGGGAAAAACGGGGAGAAAATTTGTAACTCAAAATTTGGCGGAAACGGATGATGTAAATCAGAAGTTAATAAAGCATTTAAAAAAAAAGAAGTAACCTCCAAGAGCAGTTTTGTGAAGTTCTGACTTTTCTGAAGTAGGAGCCCTGGGTTACATTCACACGTGGAAAGTGGAAGCCATGCTGTTTCTTCCTCTCCTGTTCCTTTGGAGTTTTTCATTTAATAAAATATTTCCTTCCAAACATACAGTAATTCTAGAAGGATCAAAGTAATTAGAAGAAAACATTAGCTTCTGTTTACTTGTGGATGCAAACCAGCCCTGTGGTCAGAGCAGAAGTTGTTTTCCAAAAGTCAGAAGTGTTTCCTTCTGTTAAAAAATACAGCCCGGGAAGATTTTGCTTCCACCAGAATGCTATGATTCTCTACACTCTCATGATTGTTTGTTGTTGTCATTTTGTTTGCTTTTCCCTGGGTGGCTTTTATAGGTGATGCTTGTTGTTTGTTGTTTGTTTTGGAAGACAACCGATGACACCGTAGATGGTGTCTATGGGTGATGAGAGCCTCTATCTAATCATTCTCTGCAAGGAATAATTTGAAATAAGAAAATTTGTCCCTTTCCCCTTGGGTTCATCAGTTCCTACTGATATATCATAGATTTAGAGCTGGAAGGCATTTTAGATCACATCTGATCCAACTCTCCCATTATATGGATGAGAAACCCGAACCTTAAGGAAAGGCAGTGACTTCATGACCAGCAATGCAGAGATTTGAACCTAGGTCCTTTGAATCCAAATCTGTCTTCTGTATATCATATTATTCTAACTATTTCCCTTTTTCCATAGGCATGTGTATGTATAGGTACCTCCATTTGTGGTGTATATCCATATGCAAAATTGAGAGAACAAGGAGTAGATAAGGAGCAGTGAGAGAGAGAGAGAGAGAGAGAGAGAGAGAGAGAGAGAGAGAGAG